>NC_081794.1:19967193-20287049 GCF_963082965.1 Carassius carassius
TATGACAGAGGAATGTCTTTCAATTCTAGTCAAGGAAAAGTCATACCTTTTCTGTTGTCTTATTTTTAAAGAACCTCAAAAGTTGCACTTGAACTATTTTGTGCGAAAATTTACAAAACCTGCTTCAGCTTGTGGCAGCGTGTTACAGTACCGAGTTCTGATTGGCCAGTCACTGTTATTCATGAATTATCTTAAGTACAGGATTTTAACATTTCATTTGCATAATAAATTTGACATAATTCACATTATTAATCCAAAGGGTATGGTAAGGGGAGATGGTGGTTTTACTGATTGTTATTTTCTTTCAACTGGGGGTTGCCATCCGCCAGCATCCCCCCTCAATTGGAGCCCTGGGTATTGGTCAACATTTGTTATTTATTATCAAATTATTTCTTTGATTTTTACATCTACATTACCTTTTGGTTTAACGCTTAAATTTTATCTACAACGGCACTAATAATTTAATACTCTCTTAAAAGTTAATCTTTAAAAACACTGATAATCTGTGCAATTGTTAAGTGCAATCTTTTTCAAGATTACAAATTTTATGATACTGTGATGCCTAAATTCATTTCTAGCATTCACTCACTCATTAGGGTTTCATTTTGAATTTATTTAGACAAAAGAGTAAAGAATTTTGATATCTGCCAAAGCATCAAAATCAGTGTTCGCCAGATATGTAATACTGACATATCCAAGAATTTCAGAACAATGAGCCAATGTATTTGTGTCTGAATAATGCTTCTACCTTAATTTTCCAATAATCTGTGAGCAAAAAAATCAAACCCATTAGCTTGGTGTTGCCAGCACCATGCTCTACAGTTTGAGCTTCAGACAAAGTAAAACAAGATAAATTTAAATGTAAACTGGGGAGACATTTTAGGACACCTTTTTAAAATGACTGACCTGTCTGGCCGGGTGGAGGAACACCAGCTGCCCCTCTTGGGAGGCACATAAGCACTGTGAGCACCGCTGCTTTACCCCCTGAACAGGGTTCTACGGCAACTGGCTTGGGCGGTCCCTGTGGAGAGATCAGAGTACAGGAAATGTGTCATCTATATCAAGCCTCCTACTGAACACATCACCATCAGTCACAAATGTCAAAGTACTTAGTGTGAGCTAACATTGTAGGATGTCTCGCATGTCGACAGAAAAGGAAAATTCACATTGTGATAATCTCAGTAACAAATCATCTCCCTGAAACTCAATGCAAGACACTTTCAAAGTTCACATCATGCACGCACATGCAGAGAAAATTTGACATTTGAGGTTGTTGACTACCAGCTTGGGTCACGTTGTGGCACCAGCTCTCAGTCAGTCTCAGTATAAATGCTGCCTTGGATAAAAGTATGCATGAGCGAGTCTCTGATGCAACATTGTGGAATGAAGAGGAAGGAAGCCACAGGCAATTGTGATCTTAAAATGTCATGTTTTATCTCTCATTACAGATCATTCAGAGCTGATTCACTGGCATACATATGAATGCTTTTCTGAAAGGATTTGACGATTGTTTTATGTGTTTTAATCACAAAGGGACTCATAAATGTCCCTGCCAATGAATAAAAGTATTGTCTTTTAAGATTCCCTCAGCTCATTAATACACTCTCATTTCTGGCCCTCCACACACATACTGACTCAGCTATAGAGTGGCTTTATTCACCATTTAATGAGAGTGCCTCTTCAAGAGCTCTTCCAAGAGCGTGCTGCAAGATCACAGACTTTGGCAGCCAATGGCTCTCCACAAAATGAAGCTTTAATATCTTACCTCAGTTGCCAAAAAAAAACATTAAAAAAAAGTGAAAGACACAAAAAAGGGAACAGACGCCAACTATTATTTTCTGCCAAGAATGGTCTTCATCGAGCCTATAATGAATTAAGCACCAGCCGTCAAAACAACAAAGTTACTCTAAGGTAAACAGGAATGTTTAATACAAATCTGGCCCTTTCCTACCTTAATATAATTATGGTAATTATTGAAGCACACAGAAGACATTTAAATGAGTTCTCCGTGGCTTTGGACTGATAGGCAGATCATTAAAATGTGTCCTATTCCGTCATATCACACAACCAAAAAAACTTTGCCCATATACATTTTCAGCTTAAATTAAAAATACTCTATATAATTCCTGAAGAAAATGTTAGCTGTGCTTACCTGATGGAAAGCTGATGCCATATAAATGTAAAAAATAATATAAAATATAAATTATATAAAATTTATTGATTATTCCCCTTGCTAAAGGTATATACATAATACATGCCCGTTCAAAAGTTTGAACATAAAAACATAAAAAAAAACCTTTCTGATTCCAAACTTTTTTTAAAGATAGACAAATTGCTAGATCGATAGATAGACAGACAGACAGACAGATGCATCAATATACATGCCAAAGACTATTCAAATACATAACCTTTCTGGCAAGATTTTTTTCTCGAATATTTAATCCCAGCGAATGTGTTCAGTTCTAAAACGAAAAAATGCCCAAGCCCATCGCATTCTCTCATTTCGTGAGAGAACTCATGGAACGTGATGGCACAGGCATGGAGGGGCTTGTGAAAGGTCAAATTAAGCTTGTGCTGACAGTGATGTCCATCAAGCTCGGCGGACAGAGGCTGTTATCAGAGCAATATCTGTCTCTTTGAGAGGAAAAGAGGCCACTTGTGCTGCACTTAAAAAGTTCAAAGCCATTGTTTCTGAGTGACAGGGGGTGTCTAGCTTCTCTTCTAGCTCTCTCATTCCTCCGTGTACAGAATATCATTGTTTTTCCTTTTGAATCTCTCTCTCTCCCTCACTCTGCAAGCTATTTCTTTATCAAAATCAGTCTGTAGTCTGTAGAGATATATTCTTCTCTTGCTACTTAGATCTTAGAGGGATAGTTCATCCAAAAATTTAAATTTGATGATTATCTGCTTACCCCCAGGGCATCCAAGATGTAGGTGACTGTCACGAGCTGCAGGATTTAATATAGATGTTTTTTTTTTGCTCTCATAGATTCTGTTACCATTTGCCATGCATTGTACAGCTGAGAGACTGCAACGACTGAAGCTAAAAATCATAATTTGTGTTCTACTGAAGAAACAAAGTCACCTACATCTTGGATATAAGCAAATAAACTACTAATTTAAATCTTTGGGTGAACTATCCCTTTAATGTCAAAGTTAAGTTTACACCAAAAAGTAAAATGTAATCATAAGGATTTAGGTCGATACAAATGTTTGCTCTTCTAGCCAGACTATAGGGGTTTAGCACCCTATTTATCATAAGTGATAGACAAAACAAACCGCAGCATCCTCAAGACTCTTCACCCTGCTCCTTATACACAAATGCATCCTCTTGCTTTTGAATGATACAGCAAACCTCATATTTCTAGCAAAACACACCAATTAAGTGATTCATGCTAAATATCACACTTAATTACATATCTCCATTTTCAACCCTACACTTACGCATCCATTTCTGGCCAGGGCTATTGTCTGAGCTTGGTAGTTATCCATGATGTAAAGATCCATTTTAATTTCACACCCAAACATGCATTACAATAGACTCTTGTTTAAAGGGGTGACCACTTCCTAACACTTTTAACTTAAATGACAGAAAAACACGTTTAAAGCTTTGTAACATCTCACAGGGAAAAAAATAAATATATAGCAAAATAAATTATTTTATTATAAAATAGAATATTGTGAAATAAATAAAGCAATTAATTACATATTTTATTACTCCTTTATACAACATAGGGAGGGATGCTATTTATAGAATTCCTATAAACCATCCATCATATAACACCAAAATGACCCTAAAAGGTTCTCATTAGTCTGTTATGTGTTTGTGGGGAGCATGTATTCAACGTATAGACTGTATAAACCACCTAACAAGATCTTTATTCCTCCCAACAACTCCAAACGATCAGACAAATCAATTTTCATGCACTTACTCTCATCCCTTATGGTTTCGGATTCAGTGATATTCGTCTCATTCACATTAGCCTTGCACCATACAGATTACAGTAATCCAATTGCAGGCCATTTAGAAAGCATTGCTATGATGCAGTTAATGAATAACAATACCGTTTAGAGTCCCACTAGCAAGCTAAAATGAGGCTTGTTTGAAAAACAAGATTACAGCGGATTACATTACACACGTGCTACAAAAATGCACTGGAGAGGGTAATTTAAGAGGTTTTCATAAATTCATAACTTGCGCCGTTTGCACTAAAGACATAAATGATAGCTCAAATCATGGTGTTTTGAGAATATTATAGACTGCGTGTGTGCAAGACCATGGTTTTATAAATATATATAAAAAATCCCAAAAGATTGAGGTCAAACATACGTCTTACAAACAACACATTCAATTGATCAAAAGTGACAAAAAAGGCATTTAAAATAATATTTTATAATGCTGATTATTAAATTAGTTGGAAGTTTTCTATTCATCCAGAAAATAATTTATCATGGTTTTCACAAAAATATTAAGCAGCACAACTGTGTTCATTAATAATGAGAAATGTTTATTGAGCACAAACTCCGCATATTAGAATGATTTCTGAAGGATCATGTGACACTGAAGACTGGAGTAAAGGATTACTCCACCACAGAAACATTAAAATAGAAAACAGTTCTTTAATATTTCATAACATTACTGTTTTTACCATATTTTATGAATTTGTGTCATATGAGGAAAACAAAAACAAAAAAACCTTAACATCCCCAAACTTTTGAAGTAGTTTATACTCTGGGAGATTAATAGTTATAATGTGTTTCGCACAGGCAAGCATCACATTTTCTTCAGAAAAAGCTTTCGCCAAAGATCATGCACATCAATAGTCCTGCTCATGAATAAGCCTCAAACCTAAAAAGTAAACTCTAAAACTTAATTTTACAAAAACACACACCTTTGAACATGAAAAAGGACAAATCCAGAAGAGTAAACATTCATGAAAGACTTGCACGTTTTGTCTCGGGAGAAAACAAGGTGGCTATAAAAAGACATGAACTAGCCAGAAAACAGATGTCTCTTGTACAGCCCTGCTAATTTACAACTAATTGAGGTCCAACTCCATCCCACTCTCCTGCATTGACTAACCTGATGAAAACAGCTCAGCGCCACTGAGCCACATTCTAATTAGACACAGAGACAAACAGGCTGATGAAAGACTGTTTAACAGATTTATATTGTAAATGTTTAATTCACTGGTTTTCACCTTATATCTCTTTATGCAGTCAACTAGTGATTATGTAGTATTTTTATGACCACATTATTTCCCTTATTTCATACTTTATTCCACCCAACTCTAATTTCCTCTGTTATGTTCACCTCATAACACAATTTAAAATATGTATCGCAGCATCTGCTGCCGAAGATGTAGCCGATAAGCTGCTGCTGCTGTTGAGAGTATAAAACAGCACAGAATGAAAATGGAAATGCAAACAAAGCATTAAAGCTACAGAACAGTCCTCTTCATCTATATGTTTCTCCAGCTTTTATCAGCCTGTAGAGCATCTCATTTGCATGGCTAATAGCAGTGACAGGGAGCATACAGTACATCGCTGGTCTGTAGATAAGAGCTCACTATTGAGCACCCTCAAACACAAGAATGGCTACGTACACAGTATAATTTAAATGGCCCTCTCTTTGTTGCCTGGTGACAGCCTCCATCCATCATACTCTGAAACTGTTAACGGGCCCATATGTTGTGCGCTGGCCATAGTGGCAGAGCAGCATCTGTGTCATCTGCACCATTTAAAATGGGCTGGCCTCACATTGGCTTCATAATGCACTTCTGCTGACCTCTAAGCATTACAGTATTTCTCTTCAGTCAAGCCCAACATAAACCAGACCAGTCTAGCCTAACGCATAGCCAGAGTGGCCTAAATATGACCAGTGGCAGATGCAAATGGACTATGTAGAGATTACACTGAGAACAATAATTCTGACTAAAAATATTTTTGTTAAAACATTTTCCCCCATTTACAACAGCACATAAACTACAGTGCAAAAAGCAGCCAGATGTAGCAATGATAACAGATTTTTTTATTTAAAGACAGCCATAGTACATACCGAACCAAACATTTTATACTATACTATTACACCCCGTTATACCCAATTTCTTTCTTTTCTGCCCATCATCTCTTAATTTTTCTATAAATAATCTTGCAAATTTTTTTTTAAATTATCTTGAAAGGAATAATTCCCCACAAAACTAAATTCTATTAATACTTCACCCTCACTTTCTGTCTTCTGTAGAAAACAAAATGCAGAATATTTAAACTGTTTTTGTCTGAACAATAAAAGTCAATGATATCCAGACCAACACTGGTCCCTTCTGGCTTTTATTGTGTGCGTGTGTGTTTTTGTGTGTGAGAGCAAACTAGAGAAAGACACATTCTTCTCTGCATGCCACAATTAATAGCATTTTTTCTGAACTAAACAAGTAAATTTTGCCTAGATATTTTCAGAGATGATAGACAAGATTAATTAATTTATTTATTAATTAATAATTTAAAGAAAACCCAATTTTGACAAAAATAAATATATATATACATATATACATATATACATATATAACTTTTCCAAAGTGTAAAGTGCAGCAACAACAGTTTCAGTTTTTAGACCTGCTAAGATTTCCCGATTGAAATTAAGAGCAAAGTTCTGTTTAATTGCCGACGGGAGCTTCATTTGAATTACGGTAGTTTTATTTCCTAGTTGTAGTGATGTTCACACTCGCGTGATGCCTTTTGAAAACTTTAGAATCAGCTGCAGGGCGGGATTTGCGCTGAACGCGGAGACTTCCGCCACTTAATATGTTCGTGTGGAAACACAAATATGTACCTATGTTCCGCACACAAAATATTGCATACGGTGCCCTTATATATATTTATATATATATATATATATGTGAATTCTGCTTTTAGGGCATAATTGCTCTCAACCAATACATTTCTGTCATACTTGTCTTTTACTATTAATAATACTGCAATGGGCCTATAAACGTCACAGCTACTGCACAGTAACGGCTCTAACGAACCTTGGTTAAATCTGCTATTAACATCTGTCTTGGGTGAGCTAATCTGCGATAACTACAGACAGAAGCTGAGCTACAGGCACATATTACTATTCTGAACCGTCTGGATTGTCCTTTTTTTTTTATTAGCAGGTTATGCTAAACAATTCAACAGCACCAGATGCTGTCTCATTAACCTTTATAGAACAGAATTGCTCTCATTTCCCTCCTTTCACCTTCAGCTGCTGCCAGACCCCAGCATAGTGGGGCCAACATCTGGATCTGCCTCAACAGACTCCAAGGAGTGTCAATGTTGATCACCAAGCGCATGATGAAGCCTGGGGAAGAGCAACATGATGGGCCACATATGCTATAAGACTAAACATAAATATATGCTTAAGGCTTTCACACTATGATGTCTCCAAATGCTAAAAATAACAAACTGAATCATAGTAGAGAATCACGTAGAAGAAAAGCTCAGAAAGCCACTAAGGACAAAATGGCAGAGAATTTAGATCCACCACATTTGTTTTTAGGTTTGATTTTGTTTCATTCATATAGTCCCTGGATAATTTGCTATTGCAATCAAAGCTTTGAGGGAATGAGCTCTGAGATGAAATAGAAAGGTGGCGGCTCACAATGGGCCTCCTGAGGTGAGCCTGTGCATTACTGGCAACTGCTTGAAGATTTGTGCTGGTCGAAATGAACCCTCTGAGGCTGAGAAGTGAACATCAGAAATCCGGTCTCAGAAGGTGTCTCTGTTTCCACTACAAAGGTGACAGAACTTAAGAAGTGATGAGACACAACAGTATCTCAGAAAAGGAACGACATGTTCTGAGAGTACATTCAGTAAAATAAGGAGCTGTTGAGCTAACAAACTGTCATCGTACAGAGTGCAAAATAAGAAAAATTAGAAAGTCAGGTACTTAACCATCTGAAGCCAAAATGTTGATTATCAAAACAACTTCTGTTAGCAAACTTCAATTCTCAACAGCTGGCTTGTGGACGCAATTTTACAGAACTTAAGTGGCTCTTTTCATAAGGCTGATGTCCCCATAAATGAGAGCCATGCGCTCGTAAGAGTGAAGCTAAAGTTTGTTTAAAAAGATCCATGTTGAACAGCGTTCAGCTGGAGGATTGACGAGTATGTTGTTTTCTGCTCTCTTCATTTGTGGCGTGTCCTCCAACAGCCCATAATGCTCACTGAGCACCACTCCACTCTACACTAATGGATTCTGGAGAGGCACATCAAGTGCCGCTGTACGTGTGTTTCGAACGTCTCTGCTGAGCGGCAGGTACATCAGCTTTCACAGGTCTGCGTGCGAGTCTGTTGTGTAACAGCCATTAATCGCGATGCACTTAAATTAGAGCTGTCAAACTGCAAACAGTTTCTGCCTGGTATTGCTCATTAGTTAGACTGGAAACCTCATTAAGCTGCTTCTGAAGGTTAGGTACATTGTATATATCTATCTCTAAGATGACTTTGTTTTTTGTTTTTTTACTTTTCTAAATAGTAGCTGATTAGAAAAACTGTGGTTTCATATAAGGGAAGAAAATCATTTCAGAGCCACACACACACACACACGCACACGCATGCACGCGCGTGCACGCACGTGCACTCACACACAAACACACACATCTGATACTGTATATTGGCAAACATTTCGATGACGAATGCTAGCCAAGTAAACCTAACTGGTTCAAAGTTTAAAAGTCAAACTAACCTCGATTCCGCCCTGAAGCAGTTCTATCTGAGTGCCGCCCACATCCAGTGTCACCGCGACCGAGGCAAAAGGGCGACTGGCCATCTGCTGCCTTTCCCTCATCAGTTGCTGTAGCAAAAAGAGATGAAAGAAAAAGGGGGGAAAAGTATGATACATTAGTAAGTATCTGTACATAAACTTTATTCTTTCACACAACTCTTAAGATGTCAGTTTTCTTTGTCAAAATCTCAGATTTAAGATTAAAAGTGGTGACTGACAGCTTAAGTGACATGACTCACAGAAAGTTCAGTGACTGATATTTATTGAAAACAGAAAAAACTAAAAGCACACTGATACACATACACATGCACGCGCTGTGAGGCAGTATGCAGGGTTGTTGAGATAAAGAGGAAGGGAAAAGGTTAGGAAAAGAGAAGAGGAGAGCGGGTAAAAAAAGAATAGAGGGAGACAGAAAGTGAGTGAGAGAGAGAGAGAGAGAGAGAGAGAGAGAGAGAGAGAGAGAGAGAGAGAGAGAGAGGCCATTGACAGCACTCTGGCTGTTTTCCAGCACAGACAGAAACAGGTGGTTGAATAATTCATTTGTTCCATATAAAAAAGTTTGGAGGACCAGGCTAATCAAATGTCTGCAAAGATTGGAAGGAAATTTCTCTTGCCACAACATGCATGACAAGCAATTATTTTGCCATTGATTGCATGAGCATCAGTATTCCAGTGGTGGAGTTTAATTAATGATGCATTCCCTGTAATTTCTCCATTCGACTGACTGGCTGGTTGCCCTAAAAGCAGAATTCACAACATTCATAGAAAATCCCATCCATAACCGATGGCATACTGCTTATTTTGCCTCTATGATAGACAGAGTTTATCTATCATATGCACATGGTGCACAATTTTCCTTGCTTGAGCATATAGGAGGAGATGAGACGGACCAGGTCAGAAGTTCTTCTGAAGGTCACATCAATATATTTATCAATACCAACTACTCATCTGTAATCAGACTGCGTAGATGTCAATGAATGAAAGAGAGTGAGCATTCATGAGTATTTGCAGGTGGGACATGGGTACAAAAGATCAATACAGTGCAATACAGAGCATTCAATCATACAAGACTATGCCAGTTAGAGAATTCCACAAAGAACAATTAAAATACCTTTCCAGTGAAACATTCAATAGGCATCTTAATAAGACCTCAAACCACTGCTTAAATGTCTCATTTCATTTCATTACCAAAATGTCATTACTATAACATCAAACAATAATGAACAACACTACATCAGGTATGTTGAAAACAAAAGCTTTTTCCCTGGAGACAAACTTTGAAAGACGTTGTTCTTAAAAGAACACTCCAAATCAGCTTCTCTCACTTCAGACAGATGGAGAAGTCGCAGGTGATGCCTCTATCATCTCTGGATAATAAAGAGTTAAAACATGGAGTGGTCCTCACCGACAGTCGATCAATATCTAAATACGGGCTGATTTGGGTACCAAGGACGAGGCTGATTGCTATTGGATTTGTGATGGAGAGAAGTATGCTGAGTTAAACTCTAATTGTGTCCCATAACGAAAGACAACTGTTGAGGTACTGTCACTGGTTTCACAGCAGTTCTGTACCATTTTGACATACTGACAAATACACAGATGGAGATTTCATACAAGCAAACTGAACAGCAAACACTTCACTTCATTGGTCTGCATAAATTACGTTCTTTCAGGAAATTCGGGGTTCTGCAGATGATAAACATTTAATAGGACAGAAATAAAAATGTATAAAACAAAGAAATTGAATTGCCACTAGTGACAGAAAAAAAAAAGATTTTTTTTTTTAGCAAGGACGCAATTCATTTATTTAAAAGTATTTAAAATAAATGCTACTCTTTTCCCGAACTTTTTGTTCAAAGAATTAAAAAACAAAAAAAAAATAATAAAGATAAAAATACACAATACAAAAACAATACAATTGAAAATAATAAGAATCATTTCTTGATCAGCAATTCAACATATAAGCATTAAGGATCAATATTCAGCTTTGGAGATCAGAGGAATAAATAAATAAAAATCTTGTTTTAAATTGTAAAATCGTTTTCCACAATATTACGGTTTTCACTGTATTTTCAAACAAATAAATGCAGCCTTAGAGAGCATTAGAGATGCTTTTCAAAAACATACAAAAAATGTAATGCAACTACTTCTATATACAATTAAAAGCAGTGTTTCGAGCACTGATATACAACAAACAACATAACTGATTCCACTGAATCACAAAGAAATGACTGTAAAGAGCTGGCTCAAACTGAAAAAAGTAATAGAATATGAGTTATATATTAGGGAAATGTTCAAAAGACAATTCCATGATTTAAAAAATAATCAACAATTGGAAACATAACTTTGGAAACAAATTTTAAAACCAGCAGGAACATAGTAAATGGTTATTTCAAAGAGAGAGAAAAAACAACTAAAAAAAACGGGGGTAAATAGCAGTACTTCTCTTTACATATAATGCACTACAAAAAGGACACATAAAATGGGAACACTAGTGCATGCCTTTAAGTGCCTTGATTATAGCATTTAAAAGTGACTGATGGTTAAAAGGAGGCAAAGTAAGAAGCTTTACACTCACTGAACTGAAGTGAACATTCAATTCCTATGAACGCACGGTGTACTACTTATTCTTCTGCAAAGCTTTCCACATGCTAACTAATCTTCTAACAATGGCAACATGTATCATTACAGAGCTAGACAGATCACTGAATCTTCAACCACTGCAACAGATCTTCAAAACTCAATCTGAAAAATGAACACCAAAGACGATTTGGCAATTACTACACGTCATTATAGACAACCCTTCCCGTAGCTCAAACTATGGAAACATGGTGCTAGCAATGACAAGGTCATGTTTTCGATTCCCAGGGCAGAGCATAAACACCTTAAATACAATGCAAGCTGATTTGGATTACAATGTAAATGTAATAATGAAATACCAAAGGCATTCAGATTAATAAATTCTCAAAAAGGTTTTAAACAGATGATAATTGGGCCAATAACATCATGTTACCAAACACATAAATCAGTGATTTATTATGAATCTCTGATATTCAGTTCAACCTCAGAAATCACAGAATGAACTTCATCCTGTGTCAGAATCAGAATCAGAATCAGAATGAGCTTTATTGCCAGGTATGTTCACACATACGAGGAATTTGTTTTCGTGACAGAGCTCCGCAGTGCAACATAACAGCGACAGAACAAAAAACACAATAAGGAATAAAAAATACAAAAAAATACAAATAGGTGGGTAAAAATTGACAATATACAAATTGACAATGTATGGCAGGTATATTAAAAAGAGCATTTATGTATGTACATGTATATTATGTGGAAAAATTGTAACTGTACGCTAAGTATGTGTGTTTGGATAAATAAGTGTATGTGTATATAAATATAAATATAAGTAGTATAGTGTGTTCCATGTATGTACATGTATATTATGGCAAAAGATTTACGTGTATGCTAAGTATGTGTGTTGGATAAAAAGTGTAGTGTATATAAATATAAATAGTGTAGTGTGTCCCACAGTTATTATCAGCTGTTCATAAGATGGATTGCCTGAGGGAAGAAACTGTTCCTATGTCTGGTCGTTCTGGTGCTCAGTGCTCTGTAGCGTCGACCAGATGGCAACAGTTCAAAGAGGGAGTGTGCTGGATGTGAGGGGTCCAGAGTGATTTTAACAGCCCTTTTGCTCACTCTGGATAAGTACAGTTCTTGAATAGATGGGAGTGTTGTACCGATAATTCGCTCAGCAGTCCGGACTACCCTCTGTAGTCTTCTGAGGTCCGATTTAGAAGCTGAGCTGAACCAGACAGTTACTGAAGTGCAGAGGATGGATTCGATGATGGTGGAGTAGAACTGTTTCAGCAGATCCTGTGGCAGGTTAAACTTCCTCAGCTGGCGAAGGAAGTACAACCTCTGCTGGGCCTTTTTCACAATGGAGTCAATGTGAATGTCCCACTTCAGGTCCTGAGAGATAGTGGTGCCCAGGAACCTGAATGACTCCACTGCAGTCACAGTGCTGTTCATGATGGTGAGTGGGGGGAGTGCAGGGGGGTTTCTCCTGAAGTCCACGATCATCTCCACTGTTTTGAGCGTGTTAAGCTCCAGGTTGTTGAGACTGCACCAGACAGCCAGCTCTTTAACCTCCTGTCTGTAAGCAGACTCGTCACCGTCCTGAATGAGGCCGATGAGTGTGGTGTCATCTGCAAACTTCAGGAGCTTGACAGAGGGGTCCTTAGATGTGCAGTCATTAGTGTACAGGGAGAAGAGCAGTGGGGAGAGAACACAGCCCTGGGGAGCTCCGGTGCTGATTGTACGGGTGCTGGATGTGTATTTTCCCAGCCTCACTAGCTGCTGCCTGTCTGTCAGGAAGCTGTTGATCCACTGACAGACGGAGGTGGGCACGGAGAGCTGAGTTAGTTTGGGCAGGAGGAGGTTTGGGATGATCGTGTTGAAGGCAGAGCTGAAGTCCACAAACAGGATCCTCACATAGGTCCCCGGTCTGTCTAGGTGTTGCAGAACATAATGCAGTCCGATGTTTACTGCATCGTCCACAGACCTGTTTGCTCTGTAGGCAAACTGAAGAGGATCCAGCAAGGGTCCAGTGATGTCCTTCAGGTGGGCCAGCACCAGTTTTTCAAATGACTTCATGACTACAGACTACAGACGTGTCCATGACAAACATAAAATACAAGGAGGCGGCAACGTCCTTGATGGCGCACATATCGGGCAGACAGCGCTGTCTCTGTGGGGGTGTCTCTTCGGCACTGACACAAAGAGGTCTCTTCAATGACTTCCGCTCAAATGGGCCCTGATGGCACCATGGTAATTAATCACTCATTATCTTTTCTATTAATCACCACTTGAGGACTGTTATGGCTAATCCCACCACGACCACATTTATAGTGAAATTATCAAAGCTGAGCACACTGCTCACGTCAAGGCTTCTCTTGACAATACGATCTGATCATCTCTGCAAAACGTGAGTGAGACCAACCCATGTAACTAAATGTGCATGTGGATAAAAGGAGAGTTAATGGAGATGTAAGATAGTTGAAAAGTTAAGTAAACGGTCTTTGACTAAATAAAAATATTCAAGTAAACAAGTGCCTCTTCCTATTTCTAGAAGAGAAATGTAAATAAATAAAAATAAGTGTTCAAATCAGTTGGTATTCCCTATACTGTAGTTCATTATAAATGAGATAAGGCCATTTTGTAGTGGTGTGCAATTTCTGAGTAAACTATTTGAACTAAACTCTATTTATAGTTTATAGTTCACTCTTAATACCCTTATGATTTATGCTGTACATCCAAAATAAGATCACCTGTGCTATATAATCTAATGCGGAGAGGATTGAAAAGTAAAAAGAACAAATTTGCAGCTTCCTTTATTTCTGCAATCTCTATATTGCACTTATTGCAACTCATTCATAGGTCATTAAAAACATTAAACAAGCTAAGTGCCAGGAAAATGTTGAATGCTTATATTTCTTGGATTAAGTGGATTGGATTGTATGTAACAATTTATAACTCATAATGTAAACAAAGCAAAAATATAAAAATTAACAATAAAAAAATAAAATGCTTGTTTTTGTGCATGTATTCTTTATTATGCATTTTTAAATTCTCTTTTATTGTGAATTACGATGACCTATTGTATTAAACATTACAGGCTAACAAGAAAAACAGTAAACTATGGAAGCATTGATAACACAATAAGGACTCATTTATAAACATTAGTTAACTGTTATAACCATGTTAATGCGTTCTCAAGCAGGCGCGTGAGGAGTCTTCTCCTTGCTTTATTGTGGATGGCACTTATAAGTGAATTACTGCCATCTATCTCTTAAGTGGACCATTGACACTCCTAATTGAGATTGTAGATACAGTGTCAATGGTCCATTTGAGAGATAGGTGGCGGTAATACACTAATAAGTCTGCGATTCACCATTAAGCAAGAAGAAGAAGACGATGACTTACATGCCTGCTGCTGACGACACACACAGGAAGACATGCACTTAGGAGAGTTCTAACAGTTCGGACGTTGTGTAATTCAGAGGTAAAAAACAATATAAATATTTCTTATACAATATAAAGTTTCTTGCACAGACCGATCATTTTGTGTCTTTAAACATCAATGTATTGCCACGAGCCACAGGGTTTAATTTGGTTTTGTTTGTGTGTGTTTTTTTATTGTATGTTTTAGTTGTGATTTACATCCACTTACATTGTAAGACTGACAGACTGCAACGGTTTCAGTTAAAAAATCTCAGTTTGTATTCTACTGAAGAAACAAAGTCACCTACATCTTGGATGCCCTGGGTTAAGCAGATAAACATAAAATATACATTTGTGGGTGAACTATCCCTTTATAAATGTTAATTTCAACATTTTCAATACATTTAAATCAAAAGTTAAATCTGTTAATAACAGTTAATGAACATTGTCATCTTAAGAACTGAACTAACATGAATGTACAATTGTATTTTTATATACACATTATATACATCAGCAAAGATATAAAATATATTCCTCAATCTTAGTTCTAATGAATTAACTAAAGTTTACAAATGAGAGCGAATTGTGAAGTGTTACAGAATTATGTGAGATTAGTACAAAATAAAGAAAAGTTGCATCTAAATTGCTTTGATTTTAGATTTTAGAAAGTGCGGGATAAAAAGGGCAGGAATACAAGCTGTTAATTCTGCCTGTCGAGCCGGATGATATCATCGTGAAGCTGCACTCTCATCAAACGCGGATGACATTTGTACCAGAACGGCCCATTTCTGGGGGTGAAACTGAATATTTACGAGTCCATTAATTTAATCTTTATCTAAATACTGATATGAAGCTATTTGCTTTCCTTCATCCCCTTCGACTAGCATGTTTGGGAATGTAAGCGTGAGTGAGAAAGTGAGCAAACGCAAGGAGAGGAACTTAGAAAATAAAATGACAAAACATGACAGGGAGAGAGCAAAAGTGAGATGGCGTGAGAGAGCATGGCAGGAAGGGAGAGAGCTGTGGCATGCTCTCATTTGTGCTAATAGATCTTCTCTCGGAAAACAGCCTGGCTTTGTTGACAGCCAAAAAGCACCATCTGCAATTTATCCATCTCTCTCCATCACCTGCTATTACTCATCAGGCCCACTGCCTTTACTACATCAGTGTCATCTCCATAACAATTATGCAAGACAAAGCCAGTCCATCACTGAGAAATACATAGATGCATCCATGTCCCGTACCCTCATGGATGCAGCTGACTTTTCCAGCTAGGGTACATCTGCAGTGCTGTTGTGTGACAAAAACTGCATTTTAATCGAGACCTATTATACTTTATAATTTCAGTGCCATAAAGCAAGCTCAACATGGAAAGTGTGCATACACAAACATGTAGGGTCTTAGGCTAGTGTTAAGGTCAAACTTATTTTATTATTCTTTGAAATGCTCTTTAAACCTTGCCCCAGGGAAGTGCTGTGAAAATCTCACTTATGTGAAATTGAGATTGATTGTTCATTGATTTTACCGTAGGCTTCATGTAAAACCCTGCCGGAATCCCTGCTCTCTAGCATTGGGACTTTCCTGTTAGATATTAAACAAGGGCTAAAATCTCTCAAAGCCATTTTGGCCAAAAATACTCAAATTTAATGGAATGATTTTCCATCCTGGAAATGAAATCCAATACAGCTGTGATGAAACACTTCAGAAATACAACCATTCACAGTTGTATTTCCTGCAATATAATTATAATACATATATATAAATCATATAAAAATACATTTAATCATGCATTCCTAAATAAATAATCAATTAATAATAATAACATTATGTTATGAGTTGATTCTCTAGATGATTGCCTTCAAAAAATAAAGAATAACTTATGGAAAGATGTTTTTATTTTATAATACAATTCTATAAATTTTAAATGTTCCATACACAGACCCCAAACTTAAAATACTTTGGATGCTTAACTGATCAAAAATAACTCTTATATCCTAGATATGCATGTTAACTATTAATTGCAATTACGTATTCACACAACTTTTCACATTTGTGGATGTTTTAGACCCAGGGACAGCCAAGCATGAGGGGGAAATTCATTCTGATTAGCAAAGACTTGTCAGTGCCAACACTATCTAAAATTTTAACAAATTATTCACTGTAGAAATTATGTAAATTAAGCTACTCACAAACCACCAAATTAATTACAGCTGATCATAACTGGAAATGAGGTCTTGAACCAAGCAGAGGAATTTGCCCTGACAGATGACACAGAAAGAAAAGTTCTCTCACTGGGAACAAAAATACCTAGTAAAAATGACTTGTCAAAGCATACTGCAAGATATAAATGCACCCCCTGATCTTACAGAAAAATATATTTCATCAAAAACTTCACAGCTTCTAATTTTTCGCCAAAAGATTTGCTCATGTTAAAATACAATGAAGGTAATCCACTCAGAATCCTTTCTGCATTGACCCATTTGATGCAGTTCTTCCTGAGAAACATCAATGACTTGATTAGCTCTTTAAGACATAGATTATGAAATTGGCTTCATTGGTTATTCCACAAAGACCTTCCGAGTGCCTGTTTGAAATTAAATTTGACATTGCTCTGTTAGTGTTACCAAGTATATAGATCAGAGGCGTTCAATTACTGTATAGTCAGCTGGTAACAGGTTGTTCATTCTGAAACCGCATTTATTACAATATTGCTAATTAATTATAAACCAACCACATTTTTGTTAGCACCAACTTTCTCTATTAATGTCCCAGAATAATCTCCACTGCTTAATGTTTGTCTATAAGCAATGAAAAGCTTGATGAAGTGAGTAAGGACATGGATGCAACTTTTAATACTCTTCTTATTGATGCTTCTCTTTAATATAAAGAAGTTTTATATTAAAGTAATGTATTAGAGTAAACGAAGTAGGTACTGTAATATAACAGCCTCTCTTAAAAAAACACAAAGAAAATGGTGTGCAGATGGGAGAAAAACAACCTGAATTTGAAATTGCTGGAAATTACAGTGTCTCCAGCTATAGGTGAAGAAGCCAGATTAGAATATGCTATCAGGATTTTGGAAAATAACTGGCACAAACACAGATATCATCTGTTTAGTGCAGTGGCCAGAATACTAAGCAGACATTTCTGCAATATGATACCCCACAGCAGTAAAGTAGCAATTATTTACTCGCTGGAAAAAAAATAAATAAATAGAAAGATTAAAAAAAAAAAAAAAACCTAATTGGATTTTTGCAACTAACTGTTGTTGTATATCAGATACCAAGATGACCCTTTGTTAAATATTAACTCTTCACTCTCTCTAGAACATGACCCTTCAAATAGTCCGAATTTTGGCTTGCTGCAAAGGGTGTTTTCACTGAGCACCTCAATGCATTTTTCCACCTCAGAAACATCAGTTACTGAATATTCTTACTACAGTAGATGCAGAATGTTAGTTCATGCATTCATAACTTTGAGACCTGATTATTGTAATGCACTTCTGGCTGGATGCCCTATTGTCTCCATAAATAAGCTGCAGTTCATTTAAAACACTGCAGCCAGAGTTCTAACCAGGCCCAGAAAATATGATTATATCAGTCCAATATTATCATTGCTCCACTGGTTACCTGTCAATACTTTTACCTTAAAAGCTCTCAGTAAAAATCAATACCATACATCTCCCGCTTTCTTAAGGCCTGTTCACACCAAGAACGATAACTACAAAGATAACGATATTAGTGTCCATACTAGTGAACAATATCGTCTGTTTATTTTAAGCGCACGTGCATAAGCAGCTTTAATTTCTCGAGCTCGTTATAGCAGGGCGGATTCTGATTGGGTATCAGTGTTTGTATTATTCATCAGCTGGAAAGAATTGCTCTGAAAGTGATTCCAATGAAATGGTTGCTCTGTGCCTTTATCGTTGTATCTTTGGTGTGGACTGCTATTCTTTAATATTGAGAACGATTTTAAGAACTACATCTTTTTTTGTTATCTTCATAGTTATCGTGCTTGGTGTGAACAGGCCTTTAGTCTTTATGGCCAGATCTGCCTACAACTACATATTGTGTGATATTTTATCAGTCACTATAATCACTACAGCTATTAACTACTGTATGTCACTAGATTACATCAGATGGAACAAACTAAATCAATCTAATATCACGAGAATAAACACCAAACACAAACCACCATAATGCACAAATTAAATAATAACAGAAAAGAATTACAATCAATTGCATCATATTATAGGTCATAAAATGCCTCATTCTCACCGTAGAAGCAATATCATTTTCTTGTCTTGTACTGGGAAAGATTCAGTTTACCTAAAAGGAGTCAGTATTTTTCCCCTAAGCGCTGCAACACGTAACCATAGCTACAGACAACAGGCTAGAGAAAAGGAAGCATGACCTTCTTTGACTGGACATCACATTTAGCTAAACATAGAACAAATATGTGGTCTTCATTTCCAGATCACTGTAATGCAAGTCTTTGCTTTGAAATCACCAAGTGAACAGTTCTACTTCATAGTTCTACTCTGCATTGATACGTTACTTCAGAGCACACTACTGCATCTCTCTGAGCAATGCATGTATCATTTCCACACATCGGTTTGTGTGAACTTGTGATTTAATGAACTCTCGGAGAGTCCCACAGCTGAACTTGCAAAGTGAGGGCGAGTATTTGTCATAGACTAAAGGTTCCCTTGTGAGTGTGTGATGAATGAAATGGATGCAGAGCCTCTGTGTTCAGAGTCACAAATGGTTGTGGCCGTTTACAAGGCTCTCATTATGGGCAGAAACATTCATTTTTTTTTTTGACCGATCAGAGTTGCTTTTTTCCACAAAGACCAGAGAAGGAGCTGATGCATCCGTGCTGTCCTGATTCCATCGAGCTCTTTCTCTTTGCATAATGTGTCCTTTCCTGACCAGTTTGTGTCACACAGGATTTTGCCTCATTCATTAAGTGAAGTAATAAGGCTCTGTCTAATTATAGCATAGCTGAGGACGTCTAGCTTTTAATATATCAATAGTTTAAAGCCAATTGTTATGTAATTGACATGCTTAATATCCATAACCCGCCAAAGAATCATTAATGAATGATCATCACTAAAAGCCATTGAAAACTCAACATTAGATAGAGTATAGCTTCCATCCTGCAGACCAAAAGCTCAGTTTCTCTGTCACTTAAACCTATATCTTGGGCTGTAAGCCAGCCAGACTGGTTTTATATTGGGGCTGATACTATGACCTTTAATTAATATTAAAAGGATAAAACTCTTGGTTCCTTTTGCCTGAAGTTTGCTGATGCCCTTGAAAAAGAAACATTCTTTATAACACATGGCCCTATCACAGAGATAAAAAGTTTTATCATAACTTCTCCATTTTTCATAATAATAGATACTCCCAGAAAAACCAAAGCATGTACTCAGCAGGCCTGGAATATAATACTGACTAAATAAATGTTCCTGTCTATAGCAGCCTAAAATAGATGCAGTTCAAGAGTCACTACAAGGCCACCACAGTGACATATTCTATTCTTTAACATCATTGCTAATAATTTAGCATTAGTCTGATTTCAATAGTTTGGATGGCTATTATATAAATTTTAAAATAAAATATAAAAAATAAAAAAATATTTTATTAGAAATGTTTAACATTTTGATCATTTTAATATATTAAAAGGTAAAATCCAGTAAATACCTTATTGATTATGTATATTTTGTACAGGCAAGCAGATATAAACGCAACGTGCAAAGTTTCATGTTAATGTTTCCCCATAGAAAACTATTAGAAATCCTGAACCATTGCGTTCATATTCCGGCCTCATCTGCTTGCCTATGTAAACTATGCATCATTATTATTGAGAATATTACAGTTTTAAATATATATTAAGGCACTTTAAGTGTTTTTACAACATTTTGTTGCACGGTTTAATGATTGAAATATTGCCGCTGGTGCTTAATATGGATTGCAAATGGCCAAAACTTTTGTTCACATACCTATATTTTAATCTTTTGAGAGGGGATCTAAATATTTGCAGCTGTGAAACTGTGAAAAGATGGAAAACTGACTGGCTTGTGCTGCAGTTCTATGGATGTTTTGCCCTCCAGGTCTTCAAGCCAGTCATGTGACTGAAAGCTATGAATAGGTTTTGATATGAATATAATGCCTGTATTCTATACAGTCATGGAAAAACTACGAAAAAGTCAAAATGAGGGCTGGGCCGGGGACAGAAAAAATAGGGGAAAAAATAAAAGGTGGAAAAAACACTGTGGGGAAAAATAGTAAATAAGGAAAAAAAAAAAAAAAAAAAAAGATGGAAGGATTGTAATATCATCAACACTTGATACTGCGTCTTTTCTCTAACAATGGTGACACTGATAAGAAAAGCTTCTTCAATAATTCTCCAAATGTTGCACACAAACATTCAGAGATGTTGTTCATGATGGTCAGGCTGCATTTGTGACTTTTAATTCTGACCAAAAAATGTGCCTACATGTTACTACCCTGAATCCTACTCATTACTGATTTCATCTTCTGAAGAAAAGTAAAAAAAAAAAATATAATTCTCTCTTTTTTCATTATATAACAAATAAGGCAAGCAATCACTATTTGGACAAAAGGCAATATGTTTTAGGGTTTAAATATTTAGTGTTTTCACTGATTGTCCACCAGCCTAGTACAGCCTCATGCATCAGCTGTATACGTGACTTGAGCCTCATCACTACTGCAAACATACACAACTGCATTAAGGATGTGCATTTAAAGCAATACTTTTGAATGCTTTTGAATCAAAGAGTGCTGTATGACCATGATTATGACACTGCACAGTGAAATGTAATGCCCCCACCGTCTGTTTTACAGAAGTCATTCCTCCTGCTCTACACTGACATTTAGTGCAGACGTCTTGTCATCTGTCCCCCTGAAATGGTACAGAGCCACTCTAACACCTGTGAACTATTTCCAGTGCAAAGCAATGTTATGCCTGTCCGGCATTAGAATCAATCATCAAATTTTCTTGTTAACAAATCAGCCTTGTTTAAAATGTTGGGTAAGACAAGAGTCAACAGACATTATCTTCCAGTTTTTTCTGAATCGATTAAAACATCCTATTGCCGAAAATGATTATGTGATAGGGCACAGCAGAGGCATGTAACCTTCATTATGAATTTATTCACTCCTCTTCAGACACTCAGAACTGAATTGAAAGGGACTGCATGTTAGACGAAATTCAATAACTCAGGACGACACGGTTTCATTATTCTTAATCACCCCTGTTCCGTCTTGTTCATTTAATTTTCGTTTCGGCTTGGGGTTTGCAGTCATTGGTCCGAATAGTGGGAAAGGCTGTTTTTCAATATGACGAATCATAAAACATGGGGGCGATGCCCATAGCCAAACCTGTTTGTGTTGCTCATTGGAGAGCAGAGATAAGACTGTTTAATTGCACTTTTTGTAATCTTCCCTCCCACTGTCTAATTTCTAGCTATGAGAAACCAGGCTGTTGATATGTCATTCTCCAAAAAGGCAAGATAAGATATTTCAACCAGAAAGACAACAGATGCCTTGTTTTCAAAAGATTGATCTGTTGTATCATGCAGCACAGCAATAATCTGAGGCAAAGAGCTATGACTGCTGCAACCTCAAATACAACATGAAAAGTTAAGGGATATATCTGGAATTTCACACACAGACAGAAACCATAATCATCTACACAAATGCAAACCAGCCCACATGTCCAGAAGACAGTGGCATGAGTGACTCTACGTAATGCTCCACTGAGGTAAATGCAAAACACCATTATCAAACCCTCCGGTATCAGACGACAGTCCTCTAATGCACCTGGCTCAGCAAAATCACTTAACATCAGGGCTAAACACAAACACACACAGAATATACCATCACTGTGATGAATCAAATCAGAGACATGGAACACATTTCTTCCTCCACTAAACAAGCTAGAATTCATTTTTCAGCTCTGTCATACTGAGACTTGATTTGAAATTGTCATACGGCTATCTCACGCTATGTGGTTTCACAAGGCCAATTTGTCTTTGAGGACAATGGCCAAACCATCCTCTACTGAAAAGTGGTAGCTTTGAGCATCCCTAAGTCTGTATATGAAGTCAGACCAGATGTTTAGTCAGATACACCACTATGGGACAAGACTGTCTAAGACTACAAAACAGCAACAAAAATGCTTGGAGAAAATATTAAGCTATTAAAAAATTACTTATATTCAGTATAAAGAATCATCTGACCAATTCATTATATTTGGGATCTATGCTTTAGTCTTTATATGCTTTGCATAATTACCAACCGAATCCACGGATCTCCATCCCACAGATATCTATCTGAAAATGTGACCACCACATTATGCCTCAGTATAAATAATTCTGAAAATGTAAGTACAGGAAAACACATGTGATGTGGGAATTGTCATGCAGACTAAATGAGCACCCATCAAAATAAAAATGTTTTTGAGAAATAGAAAAATCTATTTTGAAAAAAAAAAAAATAATAATAATAATTAATCATATGAAGTGCTGCAAGAAAATGTATGCATCAAATAATTATACTTTTTAAGATACACACATATCTATATTTTTATTCTTAATATTGTTAATATCACTTTTTATTTAAATTATAGATATAATACTTATTACATATAATAAAAAAAAATTATATTTCAAATATAGGCTATTTTGAACTTTCTATTCAATAAAGAATCCAGAAAAGTATATCACCATTTTCTAAAATATTAAGCAGCACAACTGTTTTCAACGTTTATAATAATAAGACTTGTTTCTTGAGCACCATATCAGTTTATTAGAACAGTTTCTGAAGACTAGAGTAATGGCTTCTGAAAATACATCTTTGCAATCACAGGAATACATAACATTTTAAAATATATGGGGGAAAAATTTTTTTTATTTCAAAATCTAATAATATTTTACAGTATTAAATGCAGCCTTGGTGAGCAAAAGTGACTTATTTTAAAAACATAAAAAAACACTACCTGTGTGTGTGTGTGTGTGTGTGTGTGTGTGTGTGTGTGTGTGTGTGTGTGTGTGTGTGTGTGTGTGTGTGTGTGTGAGTGAGTGAGTGAGTGAGTGAGTGAGTGAGTGAGTGAGTAAGGGAGAGAGAGAGGAAAGAGAGAGAGGAAAGAGAGCGATTACATACTGTAATCTCTTAAACACAAAAAATTTAGTTTGAGAGATCAAATAATCGCATGATGCATGAGGTTAAGCACTAATTGGATGGTTTTAACCAGATTTTCAAGCACTGTGCTTCAACACAAGAGACTTTAGAGTTAAATTTGAAACTGAAATAAGGCAAACGCAACTGTGCAAATATCCAGGCAGATGACAATGAGACATTCTCTAGAATTTTCCGGGAAACGAAGCACTGAAGGAAATCAAAGGCAAACACTGATTTGTGTTGAGCACTGCTGCTTTTTAGATATTCCCTTGTTTGATCTCTCAGGCAAAATCAGTGTAGTAGAGAACATTTACATAATGGAAGTTATAAACATGTCCTTTGCTTTCAACTCATGTCTTTCAATAAGTCAGTCAGGACAAAAGACGTTCAAATCGGAGGTTGCAGGGCAGGACAGCTTCTTTGTTTATAATCATAAAAACACTTCAAAATTCCAATAAATGACCACTATTTGCATGCCTGTGAATGAAAGGAAAAGCTCTGAAAAATCCCCCTTAGTTTCATTTCTGTCCCCACCTCGTGCTGCCAAGGCAAAAATCTAAAACGTGACCTTGTCAAATGATTGGTGCCAAAATGAGGTGCACGTCATTCAGGCTCATTCTTGATCAAGACAAAAGGGAAGGAGAAAATACATTTTCAGAAGCAATTATTTTTCTGGAGTGCCTCCTCAAACATTTCAATCATTTTAAATTAAAAGATAAAAGCTTTTTTGAGAGTACTTGAGGGCAGAAACAAACAGATAATCTGAACCTGTGGAGTGCAGCTCTGCAGTGAGCCGAATGCTAATGGTGGAAGCCCATCTGCCCCCATCACGCATTATTGAACTTAATTCTTTAGATGAATATAACTTTGGATCGCTGCAATCATAACTCTTGTTTATTTCCATACATCAATTAGGACAGAAGCAAAAGAGATCAACCTCCTTGATTGTCAATGTCAATTCTGTCCATTAAAATGGAATAAACGCATTACGGGCACTACGACATTGGCTAATCATTCTCGTGGATACCTTATAGTAACTTTTGGGTGCTACCACGCAGCAAATTAACTCATTATCCAAAACCTAGACCCTTTGATAGCCTGTAATTCTGCCACAACGAAATGAAGCAAGGCAGAAGATATAGTGGAAGAATGGAATCTCTCTTCTCAATGTGCAGACATCTGCTGTGCTTATCGTTCAGTCTGCTCTAAACTGCATTAGATAACTCTTGTCAGAGCTAATTGGCTCATAAGGGTCCCTAATTAGGGAGATGGGCATGTTTGTAAGCATTGGACTCTGCAGAGCTGTTTCATGGGGCTGTCATTTATATACACTTCTCAGAGCATCTAATCAAATTCCATGTGAAGGAAAAACCACAAAACAGAAATTGGAGAACAGATTTACCACAGTGTAAAGTCATGCAAAATATGATACAATATCAAACAACTGAATTAATCAGGAGATACTTGGCTATATTGAAATTACAAGAATTCTGACACAAAGCATTCAATGTCCTTATCATGGTTACTGTATATTCTTGTGATGAAAAGAGCTTTATGCTTTATGTTTTGTGACATACCTCTCGTCGCCTGGAGGCCCAACAGGTCTGTTTGATCTTCCACACCACAGCAGCTACAAGCAACAGCGACAGAAAACAGCTGTGGGGTGACAAAAAAGAAGGGATGGAAAGATTAAACAGGATGTAGAAATTTCATCTATATTAGGGTATAGACCCATACTCAGAATTCCTGCACTGCATTTAACCCATCCAAAGTGCACACACACAGCAGTGAACACACACACACACACACTGTGAACACACACCCGGAGCAGTGGGCAGCCATTTATGCTGTGGCACCCGGGGAGCAGTTTGGGGTTCGGTGCCTTGCTCATGGTCACCTAAGTCATGGTATTGCCGGCCCCGAGACTCGAACCCACAACGTTAGGGTTAGGAGTCAAACTCTCTAACCACTAGGCCACGACTTCCCCAAAATCTATATATTATATAGATTTCTGTGAAACTATGAGGAGTTTATCCAAATACAACTTAATGTTGGAGCAAGCAGTTAGCAGTCAGTACAAAAATGTACTAGCTAATGGCAATTCAATTGCCAAGGTGTCGATGGGGCTGCATTAATAAAACACAACTTCATGTTTCTTTAATGCAGCACTTGCCTCTCATCTCATATGTCTTCATTAGTAAGTGTTAAAAATAGTTTTGCACTATGAGCAAGAATGGCTCAGTGACAGATTTATGCTTATACCATTCAACAGACAGCAAATATGAAAAGCCAAACTTGGTCAAACCAAGCCAAAACTTTGCTTGCTTTGTTGCATCTTGTTAAAGACTTTACAGTGCAATAAAAGATAATCCCACTTAAAAGATTCAATTCAAGTAAATGGACAAAAGTTTAATGTCAACACATTTCTGAAACTCGCAGAAGGCCTTCCAGTGGTCAAGCTGAGAAATCTGATCTTTTCAGTCAAGTGTTATGGTCTGGCAGTGTGCTTTAAAAGGACAATCTTAAATATCTGCGCCAACAGCAAAGTCATGAATTGTAAGGAAATTACTTTTGCTGACTGTATTTACGGAGATATGTGAGCATTCGTAAACATCTGAGTGTGAAATTAATTCATGGTTCGCACAGATGAAAAAAAGACGTGGAGAAAAAAAAAAAAGAATGATGAAATCCTTTTAATGCTTTTAAACGCACACCATCTTGGGTTCGTTTGAAGATAATAGCTAATTGGTGACGAATGGGGAAGAGAGAAACTTGAATGGCTCGATTAAGTAGCAGTGCAGGAGAAATCCCCCTTCAGATCGAAGCCTTTCATCCGGTGCATTGCAGGCAGTAAACAGGACTTAATTCCCTCCGCGGTTCCACCTGGAATCCAAACTAATATGAAAAATAAAGCAATTAAAAGGTTCTCGCTCCTCGTGTGACGGTACATTCGGTGGCTTGAGTAAAAGTGAGCAAATAAAGGTGGCATCTGGGGAACATTCAAAGCTAAAGACAGTATGAAAGGTGTGGAATGAGCTGTGGGACGAAGAACAGAGAAGCCAACGTTTTAGGGCAAAATGCAGGTGTTATTCCAAAGATATGAATTTCTTCTTCTTCTAGTTCAGTTCATATGTTCTGCAACATTAACATTAGACTTCAATAACAGAATACAAAAAAATGAAAGTCAGAGATTGCAATGGACAGCTAACAGAAAAGGAACTAGGAGATACAAACGATGCAATGAAGGTGACACACATTCCCCTTAGGCCAGATGAGTTTCTTCAGTCTCATTAAGGACCACTGACATCAACAAAACCATATGACACAAAAATGTCACCGTCATTCCCCTTATGATTTCATTTTCTGCCAATTGAGCAACCATTTTTAGCCTTCTTGGCATCCCTGACTGTCTCATTGCAGTGAGAGTAGGATGCAAAGGACGATTGTATGGCATGACACCCCTCTTACAATCAATGTTTAGTCAAACTTGTAGTCAAATCACTCTGCGTCACAGTTTGCTGACTCACTGAGCTCCATGTAAATGAGCAAATGTCTGGGAACTGAAATCATTTGAAGGACATTTTTGGTGATTTTGCAGATGCAGAAATCAAGAGGCACATCCCCGTCTCATCTGAATAAAGCAATCCACATGCAGAACGGATAAAAAGAGACAGTTACAGCAAACCTGCGAGGAGAGGTACTCTTGTCGAATCCTGAAGACTGAACAGCATGCGTTAGATATTAAATGAAAGCAAATGGATTGCAGGAATTTGAACCAAATGCATTATCTTGCATTTAACAAAGAGACTGTTAAAAGCCATTCACAGGGTGGAAATGCATTTTCGCTATTTCTCATTGTAACCACTCTAATTTCAGATTGCACATTGATAAGTTCTCAATCAGTGATACATTTCTGACACCCCCCTGCAGAGCCCTTTTTACAGAGAGGGTCATTTTTTAGATTACAATAACTGGAAATATTATATTATGAGGAAAGTCATACAACAGGTTTGTATGTTAGGCAGCATCTGTGGCAGTTTTGGTCTATTTCTACTTGTAATCTATTGTATTTCGGAGAAGCGGTTCATAACTCGGGCAGATGTGAGGAGACACTGTCAGCGACCATCTCTAGCTGTCCTGGTAATGGAACAGAATCTGCCTGAGGCTAGTCTTGATTCCAGCTGTCATGAGTTTGCTATCGGACTCGGTGGGATAAAAACACAAATCACATTGATAAAATCAGGAAACCGCTTATTGGAGGAAACTTGATTGACAGCACAAATCCTACCTACTGGTACCTCCCTTAATACGATGCCTAAATATTAGTTTTTTTAAAAGAGTGACACTTTCTTAGGGAGAGATACAGTACACACTAGGGCTGCACGATATTGAGAAAAAAATGACATTGCGATATTTTATTTTTATGCGATATTTTAAGTGATTTAAACATTGACACCATCGTGTCAATTGATTAATATGCATGAGGGAGAGAGAGCAAAACACCGCTCGTGTTGTTTGAAGATGGTGAGCGTGCGGCCGGGGGTTGCTCGCTCGCTCTCTCGCGCGCTCTCTCTCGCGCTCCCTCTCTCTCGCTCTCCTGCGCTCTCTCGCGCTCTCTCTCGCGCTCCCTCTCTCTCTGGCACTCTCTTTCTCTCTGCCCTGTTAAACTGACAGGACTTAAAAACACATGCAAATTATAAACCTTTACTCTATGATGGTTAAGCTGTGCAATTAATCCGCTAATTACATTCGTCAAGGGCCGGGGAGCAGCTGGCCCGTACAGTTAATGAATAACAGATCAACTACGACAGCCTACATCGCACAACCTGCGATGTGACTATCGTGGATTTGTACATCGCGATATCGATGCTTAAACGACACATCGTGCAGCCCTAGTACACACAACAGTTCACAAATTTTCGGGTTTGCAATTTACCTAGGGTGCATTTATTTGATCATAAAATACAGTATCTTTCTATTTTAATAACTTTTAAAATGTAATGTATTCCTGTGATAGCAAAGGTGAATTTTCAGCAGCCATTACTCCAGTCTTCAGTGTCACATGATCCTTTAGAATCATTCTAATATTCTAACATAACTGACTTAAAAATATTAAACGGTAGTGTATGTGAGGGGTGAACACTATTATGGATGAATGCTTAAAAAAAAAGAAAAGAAAAAAGAGAAGAGAAGAAAAATCATTGTTTGACACTTTATCCTATTTGACAGCTGAACCAAACCTTGTCATGGCACATTTTCCACAGCAATTTATGAGGTTAAAACAAGTAATCTGGCAAGTACACATCCACTGAAGCATCTCACCTATTGCTTCTAGATGTCAAGGGAAGGCGCACTGAAGCTAGGGCAATTTCCTGTATGATGCGTGAGCACCATTCCCACAACAGCATGTGAACTTCCCAGATGACAGAATGGTTTTCAACACCTGACAGTTTCTCATTCACCTCAAAAGACTGTGTTCCTTCTTCACTTATATTAGAATAAATTATGTTTGTGAACAGATGCTTTTGAAGGTGTTTCTGAAGGTACGTTTGAATTAAGCAGACTGCTAGAAGGAAATGCCAAGCTTCTATTACAAACATTTTCTAACGGATGCATTAATGGAAGCATGCTTGTGCTGCAAATGTTGATGACTACACATACACACACACTAAGTCAAGCTTGAAGCTAACTAGTTAAACTGATTGCCCAGGCAGTCAGAAGCAAGCGAGCTGTATAACATGACTGTTTGGAGCATAAATTGACCCCCATGTCGGAGTGCATCAGCATTTGACACCAGCTTCCAGAGGGGGTGTCTAATCCAGGACAATGATCTGAATCCAGGACAAGACCCAGAGGGTGCAGCAGCACCAAGAGATTGAACATTCAGAAAGATCCCCTCAACAACCAAATCTGATAAGACATAATGGGAACAGGTGTGCATTTAATGACAAATCAAGAAATTGCACAGAAATTAACAAATCAGGATGACGGATCTACCTTGTGGCAATGACACCTCGTACAAACGAGGGGGCAGAGCAGTTCTGCATGAAGCACTGCATGGTAGCAAGTTGCTTACAACATCAAAAGTTCATTTTCAGTTGTATTTTGTCTCATCCTGTGCAGCCAAAACCAAAAATGCTGTCATTGCTTATTCACCCTCAATTTGTTACATTTCGATATGAATCTATTTCTGCTGTGCTGCTTAAAAAGGAGGAATTCTGAAGAAAATGCGGGTTGTATTTTTTTCTAAGAAAAGTTCTGGTTGTATACAATTGCAATTAAAAAGGTGCTGAAATGTGTTTTCAAGTTTTAAAAAAGACACAAAAGCAACATTAATGTGTTTCATTGTATTATGTGGTATGCATTATATTCTGAAGTCATATGTTAGCGTCATATGAGAATCAGAACAAGATTGAAGTCATTATAAATATTCTTCCTCTCCATGAGTCAACTCAATTTATAAACCGAATCAAAAAATGTACTGAAATTATTTGACTCTCAACAAGTATTTTTTCCTAAATCGGACAGTTTTATGTAATATAGTACCAAAAAGAACTAGAATGGATATCAAGATTTTCAATAAACTTTAATTTCCCTCTACTTGGGTATTAATTTTCTTTAACCTGTTAACCTGCACCCCGACGCCCTCGTCCTCAAAGCCTCTCAAAGCCTCTCCCACACGCACATGCAAGTGATTATGAATAGATTAAATGAAACAGGACAAATTTAATCTTGACAAACTACGTATCATTATAAAGATCTAAGCCTCAAGCATCGACGACAGATCGCTGTTTTTCAATGGAAAGCTTATAAAGACTGTATTTGCTACATTTGTGTAAGCAGTTCACATAAAAAAATAAACATTGAAAACGCTGTACATACCAGATCCGTCGTAATAACGAGTCATAAACACATCCACAGCTGTAAATCCCGGTTTAGTTAGAAAGGTAAGGGTCCACTGAACGACATCTCATGAAGCACGTTTAGTCCAACGAAGCAATAATGTTGTAATATGGATCATAATTCCTTTGTTTACATTTCATTTCTTCAGCGAGAGAATTGTTTGCGTCCGTTATGGAATAACTCACGGTCGAAAACTGCGTCTTGGTAGTAAAAACACGGCACGGTTTTGCAACGTACAGTGTCACAAACAGAATGAGGCGATCCACCGGAAAAAAGAATGAATGAAAAATAGGCGGAAAATAGTTTATTTGAATTTGGCGCTCTCTCCTCAGAGCTGGTGACGCGCTCTGACGCACCTGTCAGCTAATGGAGGCGGAACTTACAGCGATCGCAAATTCCTGTCTTTCTTTTTTATTTTAGAGAGCTTTTATATATGTGAGAGTGTGTTTTATGTTGAATGTGAATGTATGTGCATGATTACCATCTGTTTGAGTGCAAATCAGCCCAAATCAGCTCGCTATTACTGAATGGTCACGGCTATCAAAGTGAACGCGTCTATATGAATAGGGAGAGTGGATTATTTACTTCGGCACATTTGTGTTATTACCATCTGTATAAGTGGCCATCAGCACATCAGCACTTATTTGCATCGTAATTCATTGTAAAATATGCATCTCTAGCAATCTCAGGATGTTCTATATTGGCAAACAATGTTAAATCTTTTTTTATTTTTCTTATTATTCTTATTTTTCTTACTCAAATTATTCTTATTGTATTTTTCTACTGCTCAAATAAATCATTTATATGATGTCTAAGTTTATGTCTAGTGTTTTATAATTGAAAAAAAACTATGCAGTGGTATGTTTACTGACTAAATGGTTTGTAGAAGCCTTCAATACTATTGGGAAATATATTTTCTTATATTTGGGGGGGTGGGGGGTGTAGACATAGTCTCAGAAAAATATTTGCAGGAGTCTCATTTTTCATGATATTTTATTCAGATTTGAAATAGAAACTCATGAGACATGTGGCTTTCAACCCATTACTTTTCTAGATTGCTCCAGGACTTATTTCATGTATTTTTATATCAAAAATAAATTTTTTAAGAGTGGTAAAAGAAATTCAAGGCACTTTAGTGTCTATAACTTTTAATATTTTTGAGCATTAACAAATCTGGTTGATAAAAAGTGAAGCCCAAAGGGTCTTCTTTCTAAAGACACCACAATTATGTTTGTAACACACTGAAGTAGGAAACTATTACAATTATAAGTTAGTTAGAGCACTTTCAGCTGTGAGTCCCATAATGGGGGGTGCTGGCTAACAGGTTAAAAGACTTGGAATATGCATTAAAGATAAACAGACACATTTACCATTGCTATTAGAAAATTATCAGGCAAAATCCAGTCATTTCAGAAGGAATCCTCAAAATGGGGAGTTTTGCATGAGGGCAAAATTGACAAAAATGAAAATTATTTTATTACTTACCCTCATGTCATTCCAAACCCTTCGTTCATCTTCGGAAACACTAAGATACTTTTGATGAAATCTGAGAGCTTTCTTCACGTTCAAGGCCCAGAAAAGTAGTAAGGACATTGTTAAAACTGTCCATGTGACATCAGTAGCTCAACAGCAATGTTCTTAGTGCACAAAAAGCCTCATAACACTGATCCACAGTGCAGTCTGAAGTCACAACTGAAGTCACAGCCTTTTTTAGTGATATTCTTACTACCATTCTGGGTCTTGAACTTGGAAGTTGCATTGCTGTCTATGCAGTGTCAGAAATCTCTCAGATTTCATCAAAAATATCTTAACTAGTGTTCTGAAGATGAACGAAGATCAAAAGGAGGGTGATTAATTAATGACAATTTTCATTTTTGGGGGATCTATTCCGTTAATCAACTGCTACAATAATGACTAAGGATCTTTTTCTAATGATATTTCGCCATTTTGACTGCATAAAAGCATATTACATCAGATTCTTTAGGACTTTGGTTGAATATGATAGTGTAAGCAAGAAGGTAAAGCTGAAGGACATTAAATGTAATTACTGTATGTCTTATTTCCTCTTGGCCTAAAGAGCTCTCTCTTAGCACTGACTCATTAATCCAAAAGAGAAAAGGCATGAGAGACATCATGTGCTGAGGAATCCAACACAGGCAAGCTGTTGTTAAATGATTCTACATGGGCTTAACTGCTGAAAGATGCTGTCACGACAACTTATATTACATCACACCTTGAAAATGTCAAGCACTCACCTGAAAAATGTCACAAAGAACTGCACTAGATCCATAATGCTGTTGTGCTGAGAGAAGGCGATCTGTGAAGGGACAATAGCAAAAGTGAGATAAATGATGGGGTGACAGGTTACCAAAGAACAGCTCTTTACATGAAAAGATGATAAAGACATTTGCTTGCGGCTAGGGTCCTTCACAAGAGATAATGTCGTAACAGATTTTTTTTTGCTTGAGGGGCCATCATGTACATCATTTTTTCTTCTTCCTCATCCCTTTTTAAATGGAGGCAATAATGGCTGTTCAAGGCTACCTGAACTGACATCCCTCAGGCATTACCCACATGCCAAACGTCTGCCTTTTGGGATTGTGGTTTACATTAGAATTAAATGTACAGGTGCAGCTCAACCTGGCAAGGAATGTACATAATGACATTGTTGGATAAAAGTTTGTAATTGCAAATTCAACTTGGCTTCATTTTTGCACACAGGGATTAAAAGGTTATTTCACCCAAAAATTGTCATCATTTATTCACTTTTTTATTCATACGAGATTGGAACAACATGAGGCGAGTAAATGATGACAGAAGTTTCATTTTTGGAGTAAAACTACTATCCCTTATGATGATATCACATGAAGTTTTGAAGTATCTGAAGCAATTTCTTTATTGCTAATACATCTATAATTACACTTTTGACCCTAACCCTAATCCCTCCCTTAAACCTAAACATATCACAAAACCTGTCCCTAACCTTAATTATAATCTACCTCAATAGCAACAAACACGTTTTTTAATATAATATGAACATAAAGAGTACACTGTACCTAACAATTATTTTTTGGGATGTACATAGATACTAGTTAAAGACAACTAATATAAAGTGGGAGCAGAATATGTTTTGTGCTGCTTATAGATATGCTCTATGGTTTAGACAACAAGCTACATTTTTGGCCAAGTTTCAGAAGACACTTTGTTTGAGTGAGACATCATGGGTTTGGCAGTGAATACTACAGGGCTATAACTAAGCATCACCACACTTTTGAAAAGCTGTGTTCCCTTAGCATCCCGTAAGGAAAGGAAAATAACTACTTGGATAAATACCCAGCAAAAGTAAATGGATTAATGTTCTAAATGTACGAATTTGTAAGTCACCCTGACTCACCAGATGAATAATGCAACAATGGTAGAGTGGGGTAGGTCCTTTGGAAAGCCCATTCATTTTATTAAGCCGTTGTCACAGGAACACGACTAGAGCTAAAGATAGAGCTGGAGAAAGCTTTAACACTCTATTAGGGCTGAACCATTTTTGTCCCCAAAGACAAGCAAGCAAGATGCTGGGACTGAAAAGAGCAGTTGTTCAGCAGCCCCACTTGCTCGGTAAGTCACTGCTCTCAGTGTGACTGTACCTTGTTGTGCCATTAACGATGCTTTGGAAGCACCACATAGACAAGGCATTAACTCTACTAAATAAGGTCATTCAGACATGATAAATCACATGAGAACATATACAAATAAAATAATTCTTGGTACTGCATATTTTTTTTTACAAAAAAAAAAAAAAGTATACATTTTTACACGTATGAAAACAGGTTCTAGTCTCCTACAGCTAGAATACTAGAAGAAATGCTGTCCTTGTTAGTCTACCACCACTATCTTCATGACTTTCCAGTGCATTCACTATGCTGTGACTCAAGCAGTTTCTAACTTTTAGTAATTTTCATTCCAACCTATTCCAAATTCGAGCTTAAATACAATACATTCTTTATCTTATATATAAAAAATGCCATCTGTCAATAACATGAATTTAACTATGATTGTTTTTATCAATTATCATCTATTAGATCATTGTATAAATAGGCTGGAATTGCTCATCTTCCTGTAGAATGCAGAACCACTAACAAAGCATCTGAGACTGTCAGGAAAATCTTTCCTAATGAAACACAATATAAAGTAGAGAGAGGAAACTGTGAGAGTATCAAGCAACTCTGCATTGTACCTAAATTGTGAAATCTGTGTCCAAACCTAAAGCATTCTATGATGATGATGATGGTGATAATAATAATGAATATATATGTATATATTACATAATAAAGCATCTTGGAGACATTGCCACAGTTCTTCTGGATTTAGTCTTAGTTTGTTCTTTTCTTCTTGTCATTCCAGACAGACTGGATGAGGGTGAGATCTCCTGTCAGACTCCTTGTGCAAACAAAAATCTCACTGGATTATTACATTTAATGTCAAAATGAATGTTTGGAAATGTAAACTGATATTTCCTAATGACAATACAGCAAAAGATAGAAACTGACTTAAAACCATTTTTAGCTGGTGAAAATACTAGTGTTCTAATCATTATGGCCACCACTGTACACTGTATATAAAATGTTTTATATTTTTATATAAAATATAGTACATTCATATTTAATATACATTGAAAATAATAATAGTCATAATAAGTATTACTATTATTTCTTTTTGGAGAATAAACTACACAGTGGTGTGTAAGCAGATGCAGACAACCTAAGTTCAGATTTCGCGGAGACCTTAGCACTTGCATCTTGTAACCATAAAGTTCATTTAAATTTACACAACAACACTACAACAAATCCATTCAAATAAAATTATTGTTGGTTCAAAATTTGGCTTAATTTATTGTGAATTTGACTACATTCACTGAACAGTTTTGTTGTGGGATAGTAGCATTAAAGTAAATAAAATAAAATAAAGCTTACACATACATGCCTGAAATGGATTATTTATCTTGTTCATACTGGCTGACCTCACACCGACCCATGAGACGGTGAGACAGCAGTAATGTTTTGTCATATTGGGTTTCCTGCACAACGAGAGCACTTCAATTCTCCATATCTAATATCTGATGCTTTCAGAGAGGTCGGGGTCCTCTTATGTGCATAGTTTCACAGTCCCAATTTCCTCAGTAAGCTAATAAATACTGATCACACTTTCTGATCATAAACATCAAAGGAGAGAGAGCTCACTGTGTCACAGGGGTCCATTTGATTTAATGATGCATCGCCGTGGTAAATAAGTGCCTCTGCTTTTGGGAAATCTAATAGAAAACTATTACTGCTTGAACACAGCTCAACTGAGATGAAGGTCAGCAAGACCAACGTAAATAAATGAACCTTATCAGAGGAACTCATCTCATACGTGATAAGAGTAACAGAGGAATGAATGCAGATCAATATTAGGTGTATTCTCGCTGTTGGAGATAGTCGCAACAACAAATGACGTGCACTATCTGAGCGTCTCTGTGCACAGCTGGCGAATGGTAATGAACGACAGAAAGGTTGAGAGGATTTGTGGTGGTTATCTTTATAAACCATATGGATATCGACCAGATGAAATCTTCCTTTATTGTGGTGCATATTTTTTTTATAAATAGCTTCACTAGGCACACAAAACCTGTTCAACATCGAACCCTCTAAAGGGCTGCTATAAGTGTTTATCAAATTTTGTGTAATATATTTTATTACCAATATAGAAGGTTATTACTTTTTCCTTCAGGGACTAGTCATTTAGGAAAAGACATCAGGGAGCAGACATTACCCAGTGTACACCAACTACCAGTGACATAAGCATACAGACTAATATGCCTGCTCTTTCTATCTATCTGCAAATTACAAACATTTTTTATTTTTATTTAATTTACAAGTAATATTCTGAACTAAACCATTCATGGTTTGTCTAGCATAATAAAAACTATAATGTGTCACCACCAGCACAGTTAGCTAAACTACTTTTCCTGAAGATTCCTAAAGACACAATAACTTGTTATGCTTTACGGACATACAGACTGATTCTAAATATTTTGTATGGAAATATAATTTTTTTTTTTTTGAAAAGTTGGTTGGACAAAATGGTGGAACAGGATCCGAATCACTACCATTATTACTAGCTGATTGTTCATTGATATTAAATCAATAAATGTATAGAGAAGTAGAAATACTGGTTGCCTTGAACAATGGTTAATTTGTTCAGTCCCAAACAGTGTTGTCATTGTTAACTGACAATGTTATAACATTTAGTGTTAATTGATATGAAACTGAAAAAAAAAATAAAAACAAAAAAATTAATATTACCTGACAACTAACTAGACTAATTCTAAATATTAAAGAATGCTATAATAATATAATAATAAAATAAAACGTAAAATAAGATGTTTTAAAAATAAACCAAAATATTCCAAAGAGTCAACTACATCATACATAATGCCCAAGAATTCAGAATCACTTCCTTAGAATCTAAGAACAGCTCAATGAAAGGGAATGCTTGGTTACATATGCTCTGTGACGGTGTCCAAGTCTAACAAGTCTAAGTAATGTCATTTCACACTGAAGTATTATGTTGTTAAAACCAGAGTCACAGCTGGGGTGCAAGTTCATAATGCCAGATCACATCTATGTCTGATCACAGAGCTGAGGATATTCTACCGCACGGTCTTGATTAGAGCCAGCCACACAACCATATAATGTAGTGCTGATGTCATCGAGCCTTGGGCGGCACACTCAGAGCAATGTTCAGAGGACAGAGAAATGGAGGGGACTGTCAGGGTGGATAAGACTCTGTTGCAGCACATTTCCTTAAGTCTCAATGGTCTCAAACGGCTGCAGTGATTCTGGTCATTCATGCCACACTACTATTCAAAAGTCTGGAGATCATCAAGATTCCTTTTATTTTGACCAAATCATTTAGCAATGTTGTGAAATATCATTACAGTTTATAACTAATATGTGTATATATATATACACACACACACACACACACACATATATAGTACACACCCACAGTTTGGACACACCTTCTCATTCAAAGAGTTTTCTTTATTTTCATGACTATGAAAATTGTAGAGTCACACTGAAGGCATCAAGGGCTATTTGACCAAGAAGGAGAGTGATGGGTGCTGCGCCAGATGACCTGACCTCCACAGTCACCAGACCTGAACCCAATCGAGATGGTTTAGGGGTGAGCTGGACCGCAGACAGAAGGCAAAAGGGCCAACAAGTGCTAAGCATCTCTCGGGGAACTCCTTCAAGACTGTTGGAAGACCATTTCAGGTGACTACCTCTTGAAGCAAAGCAGTAATCGAAGCAGTAATCAAAGCAAAAGGTGGCTACTTTAAAGAACCTAGAATATGACATATTTTCATTTTTTTCACACTTTTTAGTTATGTATATAATTCCATATATAATTCCGCATGTGTTAATTCATAGTTTTGATGCCTTCAGTGTGAATCTACAATTTTCATAGTCATGAAAATAAAGAAAACTCTTTGAATGAGAAGGTGTCCAAACTTTTGGTCTGTACTGTATGTGTATATACTAGGGCTGTAGCTATCGAATATTTTAGTAATCGAGTATTCTACCAAAAATTCCATCGATTAATCAAGTAATCGGATAAAATGTGTTTTTGCTTAAAGTGCAATATTAATTATGCAAGAGAAAATAAGACTCCTGGGTCTTGTGACGGTCCCGAAGGGTGTATGTGTGCGTATTAACGTCCATCAACGTTCAACATGGACGTTAATATGCACACATACACACAAACACACACCGAGACTGTTTGGTGATACAAGAGTTTATTGTAATTATTGATCAGAGAGTGAATGAAATACCTGTAAACTATGTGTATTGTTCCCGTGTAGCGTTTGTCCCGTGATTTTTAGAGTCCTGGTAAGAAACAATGGCAGGAATTATTGGTTCCGCTTAGGGTGGGAATCTAGCATGTATTAATTGAGCGTGGGGGTTTCAGGGGCAATGTGGCCGAGTTGTTGCTGTTATTTCCTGTTTAATGTGAACGAAATTAATAACATCAAAGTAGATTTATTAAGTAGAACATCATGCCAATATGCATACCTGCCAACCTTGAAGAAATTTTATGAGTACTACAATTCCCCCCCCACGCACGCACGTGAGAACCTGACAGCCCACCGCCAATGTATGCTCCACCATTGCACACACACCAGTGAGAAACCTATGAGATACCTAACACTATAATACATATTATACACATAATATCCTTTCACCAATTAAGATTTATAAGTTACTCCATAACATATACAAGTAGATCATAAATGTTATACAATTACTGCAATCACTCCGAACATTTTGTACAGGAGGCATAGCCCATGGAAACTTCTTCCACCTGAAAATCTTGTCAGAAATAAAAGTAAACTGAGGACATTCTTTCTAAATAAATAAATCAAAACATTAAATAAATGTGCAAAACCAGCAGTTATATCAAAATCATAATCAGTTTGCTAAAAACAAACAATTTCTTTTATAATTTTATATGCAAAGTGTTTAAACTTTTGCTTTGTTTAACTTGTTAAAGGTTTCAGATGTGGCTTTTTTAAGTAGTGCATCAGTGAAAGTCTCTTTGTAACAAATGCTGCCTTTGGAGGCAATCATGACTTGTCTTGTCACCAGAGAACTAAACATCTCTGTGCTCATATTAATAGATTATTATTAATGTTGAAAAGAGCGGAGAATTTTTTTTTTTTCAGTTTTTTTCTGGGGGGATAAATTGAAAGAACAGCATTGTTTGTTACATTTGTTACCGTTACATTTATTTGTTACGTTTATATTATTTACATCAAGCTTTTGAATGGTATAGTATTGCATATTGTTATTGAAACTTCATAATGTTTCACTTGATTAAATATTTAGTCAGGAATTATAGTTTGGAAAAAGTCTAACTAGTAAAATGTTTACACGTTATGTGGAAACTAGTACAAGTATATAAATAAATAATAAGAGACTCAAGTTTATTATCTCTGCTGAATAAAGTGCTTCATTCTTTTTTTCTGAGGAAATCCAAATCTCAAATACTCAACCAAATCACATTTTGGGGTGAATTATATCTTATTCCTCTTATCGCGAAGCAAACAGTAAAATAAAAAAAACTTTATTTAACATTAGAATCTGAATAGAGCGTTCAGCGCGGGGGCGTGGTCGAATTAGAAGATAATGAAGGGAGATGTGAAAAACGGACATCGCGTTGTTTTCATATGGATTACTTTATCACAGAATATTTTCGGCAGCACTTGTTTAGTTCAAAAGTAGACATGTCAGGCTTTCTATAGATATATCTCTCATGTCTCTTCGTTGAGTATTCACGGAGTTACAGTTCATTTTAATGACGTGTTTGTAAATGAAGATCAGTGCAGACAAAGGCTGCAGACAGCACATCTTGCTTGTTATCTTTATTTTATAAGTGCACAAAGTTTTGTTGTTATTATGTCTGTATACAAATAAAGTAGACCGTTTACAGATTCGATTGATGTATTGATCTTATCTGTACGATCAAAACTGAAAGTGTAATTTAAGTTCTTTTCGGGGTTATCAGGAGAAAATGACTCATAACGCGTATACGCGTTAACCGACTCAAGATGGTTGAACAGAACAATTAAAAATGAAAGAAAACAGACTGCTCTCTGCTTATGTAACGTTAATCCGTATGAAATTTGCATTTCTCTGGCGCGCTCACTACTGCGAAGATAGCGAGACAGCATCGTTAACTTTATCTTTGCAGTCGACACGACATTGATACAGAAAACACTTGTTTATTAATAATTATATTCATAAAATATAAAATATTCATAATCATTACTTTTGCCTGTTCTTTGTGACAGCTTTTAGGTGCGTTATTGGCAGCGCCCCCCTTACGTGTTAGCCTACATGAACGCGTGAACTGAACTCGTCACAGCTGGACTGCTTGTTATGATGTCAAGGTCATTTTTAATGTTCATAAATTCAATTATGCTAAACATAGCCTAAGTGTTACCTTTATCTTACCTTCATCAGCACCTGGCCTGTCTAAAACCTTCTAGATTTCAAGCCATTCCACCACTTTTCTAACTGCCAACTAAGCTTGTGGATAGGAGGGGCAGGTGGGCGGCGGGTTAACATGCACCGCTCTGATTGGCCTAAAGCTTTTCACTCCACTTACACGCTGTGGATCAGTGGCAGAATCAGCGTCATAGATTGCATAGAAACTGAAATCGGCGAAATGCGAGAAGCAACAAAATGCGTACCTAGAGAGCAGCGAATCGTACAAGCGTACTTATGGGTCAAAATGCGTGCAGAGTACGAAAAATGCGTACATGTTGGCAGGTCTGCAATATGTTTCTTTCAGACTCTGTATATTTAAGGGAACATGTGTAAAGTGTTTTCTGTGAGTTTGTCCCTCCACATGTGGTAATGGTGCTGGCCACCAGTATTAATGTGAATGTCTTTGTAATGGAAGGTAGTCTGTGTTCGTTTCTGCAGTGGAGAGTGTGGCCTGAGTGTTGCAGGTATTTTATTCACTCTCTGATCAATAATTACAATAAACTCTTGTATCACCAAACAGTCTCGCTGTGTGTTTGTGCGTATTAACGTCCATGTTGAACGTGCGGTCCCTCCGTGACCGTCACAGGTCTCTTAAAATGAACAACTAAGTTTCCTTTTTTAGAAAAAAAATATTTTTATTTTTTAAATGCATAGAATGCAATGCATATATCAAAAATAAACATGTCTAAAACCCATTATTACCCATTGTTTCTCTGTCTGTACTTGTACTGTGAACAATGACAAGAAAGTTGACAGATGAATTAAGTGCATTTAAGTGTCATTCAGTTGGGGTTTTAAATAAAGCATTTTCTGAGTTGCACATTAAACATTAAACACATAAAACATTAATTTAATTTATCTTTTAATTATTGATTATTAACTTAACTTTTTGGTAAACAAGGGGGATTTATTATTAAATATAAAACATGGAAGAAATGTTGTGTGATTAAACCTTAAAAGAAAAAAATTAAAGATTTTTTTTTTTTAGTGGTAGGCTATGTACATTCTGCTGAACAATAGTCTTTAACCAGACTTTTATTTTGACGGGTTGACGTACCTTTACAGTTCTGTGTATGTGATGTGACGCTAGTTTTACTCAAATCAAACGGTCAAATGCTCATGAAGAGACTGTCAGAGCAGTTCTGGAGATGTTGTTCATGTGTTCACGTCCTTATTTAGTGAGACAGCAGATGCTGAAATCACCGGGAGCGTCACGCGCGCTTCAGTGTGTGTTAATAAAGGAAGACGCGCTTCTGCTCCATTCATTAACAGAGACACGCAGAAAATGCAGGATTCATATTTAAACAGACTGTTCCGGCTTAATATTTACAGATATTAGCCCATATCGTGATTTGATGCAAGTGCAATGACCTATTTTTTGATTAATTCATTCAAAATTTGGCAAACTCCATGCCATTCCGCCTTAAACTGTAAATTCCGTTTTTATGACTGGATTCCGCGATTCCCTCTGCGTTTTCTGCATCGCGGAAATCATAGGGCCCTAGTTGTGGTCTGCCAGCTCTATCTTGCAATGGACACACGCCACGACGTTCTCTTTACGTTTGCCCACGCCCTCAAATCAAAACACTGCTGACTCCTTGCAGTATGCGATATTTGATGCAGCGCTTGTGTCTCCTTCCGCTTTGTGGATGACGTAAACGCGTTGTGTCACATTTAAAAAATCATTGCGAAAGAACCAGACGTGAGATTTAATATAAATTAAAAGAGGCTTCGAGGCAGAGGAATTTGCCGCGATCATTTTTTATAATCGAGTTACTCAAGTTACTCGAGGACTTGTTTCAGCCCTAGTATATACACACATACATATACACACACACACACACACACACACAATTTGGATAACTATAAGTTTTAAATGGCTCCAGATAAATAGAGGCTAGATGTTTCATCTTGACAAGATATTTTTCTTCCTTCTAAAACCAAACTACCTGTGCACTCGCATGTATATCTTTCCTTCTGTTTGATTCCAGGCAATAAAGACTGCAAACATCCTTCATAATAAGACTAATATACCCCAGTGGAGATTCAACATAAATGTTTTTCTATGATATATATGATATAACATCAGTCTGCACATTACTCCAGCAAGTCATTTTATGTCCGTCGTCTAGGCATCTGGCAAAGTAACACATTGCCACTTAAGAGCTGATTCAATTTTATGGACCATAAGATGCAAACCTATCCCATTGCATAACTGAATAATTGATTTCCATATTTGAACATTGGATCTTTTTTTAGAAACACTTGTTTTTGTGGATTTTCATTTCACAAAGGAGCATTCAAGTAGAAGCCAAACCAGTCAAAATGTTTCCTCACCTGGATTTTGATTGGCCATGAGAAGTTGCTGACGTATACATAGAAGGTGATGTTGGGATTGCTGTGAAAACTGAATTTCTCACAAGAGAAACTGTCTCTGTACTCTTTAATGTGGGTCTTGGACACGATGGGGATCTCTTCCCCAGAGATTGTCCCAGCTGTAAAGATTAAAGAATGTGATAGATTAATTCATAAATAAAGGAGGCATTCAGAAATGGCATTTGATCCACCTCATAACTCCTCTTAATTTAAGTATTGACCATAAAGGGTCACAGATTGACCTTTGCATGTTGGAGGTTCTGCATACATATACTTACTTATTCAAAACCCTGAGCAAAAACAAAAAAATCTTTTTGCCTATATTTATTGTGGAGACTGAAAAAAAATGATGCATGCTTAAAATTTAGTTTAGACTGCCACTTAATGCTTTCTAAGCAATTAAATAAGGGTGACTTAGAGCAATGCAAATCCAGTGAATTGCACAAGTAATTGCACCATCAACAAGGCTGAAAATTAGTTTTAAATCAACCTCTCAGTGTAACAATTTCATTATCTATTTTAAACATGAGAAACATGGTATAAAACCATAATTTAACAAAAAAAAATGACTTGAGGAGCTGAAAAGAAAAGCAGCCTTTGTCCTATTTTATCAAGACTTTGTAAACTTTCCTGAAGTTGTCTAGTGAAACACTTAAGTCCTACCAATCGTCATTCCAAACCAGCTCTATGAAACAAAGCCCTCAAAATGACAACCCAAATGCAACTACGTGGCAACGTTTATCTTAATTGAAATCGTTCAGTGCTCCTGAAGACGCTGCAGCCCCAGAATTCAGAGCCGCATGCAAGACTATTGTTAGAAGCCCTTCTCAGGGGAGAGTGTCTTTAAACAGAAAGACACCACTCCAAATAATAATAGAGGGGAGCTGGAAGGTCGAGAAGGAGAGGAGTGAACCTGTTAAAGAGGAGCGTGAATGTCAAAGTCACATAAAAAAAAATGGCTGGTGACTGTTTGGACGAAAAGGTGATTACAGAAATAAACAATAGAGGATAATGGCGACGTCCTTGAGTGTCTGTCAATTATAAAATACCCAACACACCCAGGAACACACTGCAGTCAAACAAGGAATGCATTAGCATCTCTGTGTCAGACCCATTAGGATATTATGCTAACATGAGAATGCATGCGACGGTCAACAAGGCACACCTAACTGATTAGTAAGGTTGACTTGTTTACGCCAGCATTCAAAACTTTAAGGTTAGTAAGATTTTTTAAATTTTTGATAAAGAAAATCAGGTAAAAATAGTACTATTGTGAGATATTATTAAAATGTTTTAGGCTATGTTCACACTTGCCGTCTTTTTTGAAGCTGCCAGCATCTGTTTTACATTATAATCCTATGGAGTAAACAGTGTTTTCAAAAAAGTCCTGAGCGCTTTTTAAAACCCTGCATATTTTTCTGCAGCTCAGAGCGTTTTTTTTTTAAGTAAAAAAAAAAAATTCTACTTTTCTGAAAAATGCCCTACGTCAAGTGCCTTTTTGACATCTGACCAATCATAAGTGAGTGGCGAGTCGTTTTCATAAAATCAAAATAAATAAATAAATAAGAAGACAGCTGATAGACAGATCGTACTAGTTTCGGAGCACAAGGAGTTGTATGATATGAGTACAAAACTACCTAGTCTAAAAAAACATATGTCACAATCCGTGCATCATGCAACCAGAGCTACTGGACTAAATTGTTGTAGCCACCATATAGTTTTCTCCCCGTAAAATGTTGCGCTCCCACAACGTCGTTGTGTACCCTCCCCGTTAACTTCAAAAGCAGACATTTCTGCAGCACACAGCGCTAGGCTGAAGTTGCAGCTGTTGTTATAGCAACAAAAGACGCCCTCGGCTGCTAATTGTAACCAAAACACTGCCAGCTTTTTATTTTACTAAAAAAAATGCTTGTCAACTTTTTGTTGTCAAAAAGATGCCAAGTGTGAACGCCCTTATTTTGTTATATTAAAATGCTTTTTCTCCTGTGTTGGTAAACCAGAATTTTTAGCAACATCTCTTTTTTTTCAGGATTCTCTGATGAATATTAAGTTAAAAAGTACAGCAGTTATTTGAAACAGAATTAGTCTGGAATTATAAAAATGTCTTTACTGTTATTTGATCAATTTAATGCATTCTTGCAGAATTGAAGTATTAGAATACTTTAAATATATATTTATTATTATTGTTTTATCTGGTGCTTTAAATATGCTGACAGCTTTTAGACTGTAAAACCTCTTAAAGGTATATTGAAATGTGTCTCCTGTTTGTTGAGTGTGTGGCAACCTGCTGTTGAGTGTGTAAAAGCAAAAAAAGGAAAAATATTTGCCCAGCCAACATATTACTTTAATACTACAAAAGCAATAACTTTTCTGCAACAAAACAAAGGTAAATATTCAGCAGAGGAGAAGAGTAGTCAGTACCTGTTGACCCAACTGACCAAGTGATGTTCAGATTGAAGTTGTTTGATGCATTGATGGACATGTCCAAGTTCTTGCTGGTCTACAAAGTGGAAAGAGAAAAGGAAGTTTCAGTATGTCTTTTATATGGTTTTTGACAAACTAACAATCTGGTCAAACCATTCGGTTGCTTCTGTTCTCAGATAAGTAGACAATGACTGACCTGCTCAGGAGTGGCCATGAAGTTAATGGCAGTGTAGTGCTGGTCATCTTCTTGAAGCAGACTGAAGGTGAACTGGTAATCAATCAGCAAGTTATCTGTTCAGATCAAAACCCTATTGTTAATAACCACATTTTACATCATTTAACTCTGTAAAGTTAATGGTTGAAAGTTTCCATTTAAACAACATCACGAAAGAGCTGTGCCCATTCACTCTTAAAATAAGAGGGCAACTTTGAAGAGCTACATGAATCATCAGTCACTTTAATTGCACTAAATTAATACCTCCTTTCTAAGTGTGTCATTACTTTAATAAGCATGCATTCTGATTAAGCTCAATTGTTTTTATGACATCTACAAGTATTTGAAATCTATGCTTCATAGTTACATAAAATAACTTGTTATCCTTTACCAGAACTAGGCCTAAAGGTTTAAAAGTTTAAGACTAAACAATAAATTCCCAATTTTTGACCAGGAATATCCTAAGGTACAGTTTTTTTTCTTTCTCAAGGTCTCTTAAAGCATTGTTTCAAAGACAAAGAAATGTCTGGATTGTTTTCTTAACTCCTGGGCTGTTAAATGACTGAATGCTGCCACAGGCGTCTCTAAGAGAACAGCTGTTTGTGTGAATCACAATATGGCATTGTAAACATCTCTTTCACTCCCCATCAACTTGAAATATGTCTTTATAAGGTTTGAATCAATTCAGATGAGACATGGAAGCATCATGGTTCCACACATTTCCTATATTTTTGCTTGAAAGATCATGTAGCTTTCAGACACTGAGTAGTGTATGAGCATCAGTCCTTCTTTTCATTAAATCAGCCTGTCAATGTCACTTCTTAAAATTAGTTTCTGATGCAATTATCTATAGGTGACAAAACCATACACCAGCTTGCACTTTAAGCATTAAGGTGATATATGCTGGATTTTTTCCACAGATGAAACAGAATGGTCAGTGAGTTTCACAAGTTAGACAGCTGTTCTGAGAGGAATGGCAGCCATTTAAACATTTAAGTCCAAGCCAGAAACTTGTCATCCTGCATGCTTCACAAAGTTTCATGTTCTCAACTATTGTGTAAGACCATACACAACTAATCATAGACTGTGTGCACCAATTACGTGATCATTCTTCTGTCTGATTGTTGCCAAATCTGGAATTCATTCTCTCAAACACACTTCTACAAGGATAGTCAGAGCAAAAATGTAACTTCTGTCATTTACTTACCCTTATGTTGTTCTTCTGTAGAATTTAAACAATTAAAAGATAATTTGAAGAAAGTAGGTACCCAAACAGTTTTGGTTAACACTGATTATTTTATCAAAATATCCTTTTATATTCAACAGAAAAGAAGAAAAAAAAAAGAAATTCAGAAGAAAGAGAAAAGTAAGGGTAGCTAAATGATGACAGAAGTTTATTTGTTTTGGTGAAGTTTCTTATCCTTACCAAAGCTGCATTTATTTGATCAAAAATACAGTGAAAACTAAAATATTGTAACAATTAATCAAACCATTGAATGGTAGTGTATATAGACTTAATACGGTAAGCGTTTTATTTCTCCTAAACCCAAGTCTAGTGTCTCTTAAAAGTTGTGTTTTGAAATGTCTATAAATTGTCACAAACAACATGCAAAAATGGCTTGTGGTAGCTTCTGACTTTTTTCTTGTGCACTGGATTAAGTGTCCTAAAGTAAATACATTACTCTGAATCTACTGAACCCACTAAGGTAGAACACTGTAATGCTAAAATGGAAACATTACATTTCCATTTCAACATTAAAACACAACAGAAACCATAGCAATGCACTCCATTCAGGTCATTAAAGATGCTGCCCACTGCAAATACAAGGAGAGCTGGTCAGCAGGCAGAGTGTGAGTGTAAACCAATAGGAGAAAATTATGCATGAACAATAGGTCTTTCTGGGTCAGAAGTCCGTTTTTACAGGATCAAAGTCCTTTGCTGGTGAGTCAAGTAACACTGACAGAACAAACTGAGTGCGCTTGTGCTAATGCTGCTTCCGGAAATGCACAAGTCAGACCTTGCATGTGTGAGAAAGCTCACACTTCCTACTGGATCCACATTCACCAAACTTCTGCTCTTGTGTCTTTAATCAGTTTGAATCATTTGCTTACACACTCTGACAGGGCTTGACACTCTCACCAGTCTCATATCGTCACCTACGGCCCACTCTCCAGCAACACTTCCCCCTACAGGACACTATTTGAGAAAATACGGGCGCGTAGTACACTTTTTTTCTAAATAGCAATTGAGCCAGAAGCTTGCGAGCACATGCACTTCACCTAACAGACACAGAGGGAGAGGAGTGGATGGAAATTGATTGATGAATTGAAGGCTTTATTTAATCCTGATTGATGACAACGGGGATAATGCTGGCCGGATTTGCAAATGGAGTGAAATTTGATGTCCTAAATGCTACTGACTGCATTTAGCCTTTTCAAACTCCATGATGACTGCTGATAGTAACTGCAAAAAAAGTGAAAGAGGAACACAGATGTATACCCAAAGAATACACAGCTTCTGATATACTACAAGACTGCCCCCTAGTGCTGTGCATTTGAGCCCTGCACAGACAATCAAACATTGTTTGCTGCAGATCTTCTGAGATGCTCAAGAGATCTAGCTCTACTTTTTGATTTTTGACAAATCAGAATGTCTCATCCACCTCTTTTATCTTGTGTGGTTGTGCATCAGCGCATGGCTTCCCAGCATCGTAAGCCCCCTGAGTCTAATTTCATTAAATGGCAGACAGCCTCCGAGTTTGAAAGTGTCTGCAGAGTCTGATGAATTTTCAAGGTATAACAGGATTACGTTAAGGTCAGAGTTCAGACAGAGCATACTCACAATAACAGGTTCCTCGGAGGGGGTTGCCAAGGTAACGGTTTTCTGAATCACAACTGCAGAGAAAGGAAAAAAAACAATTAAGATGAAGTACATGAAGTAATGAGAATGCGATATCTGATTCATGAATCTGAACATGCAAATGTCATAATAATTACTAAACACTAAAAATGAATAAATGGACTTCGAAACAAGAAAACAAAAAGGCTGTTACTTAATTTAAAATAAGAAAAATAAAATAAGGATCGAGATTTTTTTCTTTTTTTTAGGGTTCAATATTTTTATCAGGGGTATATTTTTGTATATCAAATCTGTACATCTGTGTTTTTTATGCATATCTATGTACACATGCATATGAACATCCATTGTTTTTCCTAAAAACCAACTAGACAACCAATCACATAGCTTATTTTGTAAATAAGTTCTTTTGCATATGCTAAAAAACTTTCTTAAACACTGAATCTATTAAATATTGCAAAAATGTTCACTATTTATATTTACAGATCTTATTGTGCAAAATTCATCCATGCATGGTTCATTTTAGAAAATTTCTGACCTTAATCAAAATTTCATAACCAAACATCTCTGGTGACATATGCAGGACTTCTCCGAACCTCATATTCATATGCAAAGCCCACATTTCAAAAAACAATCCCAAGTCCCTGCACTAAATGATTTTCTTTTTACTAATCTGTTACACTCTGATGATGTATGTTGCAATACAGTACAAAGGTCAGTGACTACTTATGTAACATTATAATATCCGGAAGAAAAAAAATCCATCCTACTGCCACTATCATGCATCAAACCCATGATAACGTAGCCAGTACTTAGCGTTTGTATGATATCTGCATACTGCTACCATTTATATTATAAAAAATGTTTAACATTTCTTTTTAACCTCTAAATAGAAAAATGGTAGTAAATTAACAGAAAAGGTCTTTATTTATTTGTTGTATTTGTATCACAAAATGTTTGAATTTGTGTGGTGCATGTGGTATCTTTGTCCCTTTCCATACTAAGGCAGATTATGTAATCCACTCTGTTGTTGGAGTCCTTTATTTCCTCAGCTTCATTAGAGAGTGCCAGGAGACAGCCCAAAGCTTCCTCTACCTCAATCTCTAACACCCTAAACAATTAACACAGCGTTGTCGGCCCAGCTCTCCACCAGCCTAAGCAGATTACACATCTTGTTGCTCTTCTGAGCCAGGAACTGACGGTCCAATTAGAGTCTGCATTCATTTGAGAGCACAACTCGCTCACTCCCTCTCCTCACAGCATACTTGCCACTTAGTTTCTACAGAGGGAATTCACTTTCGATTCACGACATTGTCCTGTAAGCATATCTGAAGTGCAAATGCAATCAATCATTAAAGCCACTTTTAACAAGTAAATTAAGCAATGTTATAGTTAATGCAGAATGTCAGGCTCTGGACTAGTTACTATGGAGCGAATCTAACATAATGTTCCCAGTTCACATGCATTACGCGGCCAGAAAAATACTTTATGTAAGTATGCAAATGCATTACAATTGTGCAGTTCAACCAAATAAGGCTTTAGGGTTTGTATTGAATGTAATAAAATAAAATATGCATGAAAAAAAAAAAAAGGTTTCTATTGAGTTGTCCTCACAAGTTACATGCAAAAACAAACAATCCGATTCACAAACAAATCCTGTAACTGAGTTTTGTGCTTTTTACTAAGTGCTTTGGTAAAACATATTTAAGCATATTATAAGTTATAAATAATAATTAAAACATAAAAAGCCATAATTATGACAAAATGTCAATTAAGTCAAAATGTTTTAATTAATTTTTATCCTACAATTATGACAGCATCTCAAAATTGCAACTTTTTATTTCATAATTGTCAAATTTTTTTTACCAGCATTTTTAATTTTATCATAACTTTTCTATCTTATAATTTCAATTTATGTCAGTTATGTTTTTTGTCTCTGTCAGATGTTTTATATATACATTTAAAAAAAGTTAAATCGCATAATTAGTATGACTTAGTATGCCATCATTTTGACTTTTGTGTCATAATTATGACGTTTTATATTATAATTTTATTTTACTTTTCAATTTACAGTATTTTATTTATCAAAGCATTTTTTTTTTTTTTAGTTTGTTTTTTTGCTGAAACGGGCTTCCATATTTATGTTCTGTTTACTTAGCCGTTCATTTATTCGGGAGCTATTTTGATTTATGAATCAAACTGAACTGGGAAAACTGGATTGACATCCAGCCATGTGGAAAAAAAACACATTTACCTTTTAAATACACCTACTAGTCTCCACTATTCTTACAGACCTCCATCTCATACTGTAAATATATATTGCCCTTAGCTTGCAGGGATCCACCTTTATCATAAGGAGCTGAAGCATTCATATTCTTTTTTCTGAGAGTTGGTGATAAATATGAGAGGACAAGGTAGAGTACAGTTTTACCACGGTACAGAGGACACAGGACAAACTGCACCACAGGCATTTTAAAACCTCTGCATATCAGTCCCCTAGCCTTTAATCTGGATGACATTTCAAAAATGACTATCCTCCCTCACCCATACACTGAAAATCAGAAGGAGAGGTTTCCAAACGTTCATGCCCACATATACACAATGTACTCCGTGAGGGCGGTGAAACATAATGCACTCTTACTCTCAGTATCTTAATTTAATCTCCAGTGAGAGTGCACCTACATGCTGTGCATGCTTTAATGCACTCTCAGTAGTGCCATAATTTGATCCCCATTTGGGTCACACCTGGAGTGCCACAACACACACGACACACTCCATGACACTCTATCAAGATGATGATGGACTCTACAGTAATCAAGCATGATTTTGCTTCAAATTGCATCAATTTTCTTTCTTTAATCATGTGTATCTTTTCAAATATCTCTCGTTGAGCTGTCGTCTGATAGCAAAGGAGAATGACGTGATGCTCTGAAGTCCTGATCAGGACTGTGAAAGGAAACTTTGAATTGCTCTTTCACAATGTCAGCGCACTAAAAGGGGGTCGGAGAGCGATCACTGCAGCACATCAGGTCTTTAATCAACCATTTTGTGTTTGATAGTATTTGTGCGTGACAAAAATGGTCTTCATTACGGACCTCGTTACATAGGATGGGTAATGGCATCTGTCCGCTTTGAGTAATGAAGGAGAGAGAACAGAGTGAGAAGGAGAGGAATAAACAGGAAGTGGTAATGCCGTCTCGACTGCAGCCTGTGCACTCATTTGTCCTTGTGATGAAGACACGCTTGAATACATCATCAACGGACCTGGCTTGGCCTGATTGGGTTACACACAATTAAAAACAAGCATCTACCAGTGTGTACACAATCACACAGGCACAAAATGAAATGACAAAAAAAGTGTGTGTGTATTAAAGAGAGAAGCTTCTCCCAACACCTTAGATATCATACACAGCAGAATGCTGGGTTGAAATAGGTTTTCTATATAATTTGAAAAGCAAAGAACATTTGATTATTGATCACTTCAATTGTTTAGAGCTCATAAAAATTAATTGTTCATAAATTAAGAAACACGGCTGTGCGAGAAAACTACACATCACACTCTCTGTTTATGATTTATAAAAAAGAACCAACTCATGAGAGCTGCTTGTTCAGTAATTGGACTACACCAGTCAAACTATTTTGATTCACTAAAGAGAATTACTTGCTTGTAAGAGTCAATTGCTCCGAATAAATATATTGATGAGACTGCATGTTTCTGATTTACTAATAAGACTGAACTCATTAAAATAACCTACCCTTTTCTGTAATTGAATTATACTTGTCATACCATGCTTTTGATTCACTAAAAAACCAGTTCACAAGAATCAATCATTTGGGAATTGAACTATACTGGACATATTACATATGTTTTTGCATAGTAGATTGAATTGTGATGTTGTAGTTTATAATATACTGCCAGAGCAGCTTTGTATTGAAGAAAAAATATGCAAGAAACATTCATATAAATAAAACAGAACTAAATTACATTCTGTTACAGTTTTAACAATGGAACCAGTAAAGCAAAGGAAAAATGCCTTCTATGATGACTTCTCCTGAGTCATTACCTTACTACAGTGTACAGCTGTAGCTAGTGTTGCTTCTGATGAAAATGTGCTGTGGTGCCAAAATATACAGTGTGAAAAGAGACCTGCAGGGACAAAGGACACAGCTTCCCGTTTCCTGCCATAAAACTGTTAAAACATCAAGTAAGACCTTCCAGGAGCTGCAGACCTCTTCATATCCCAGAATTGCACGTCAGCCTATAACAAAGCATCTGCTCTTAAGAGAGCACAACAAAGGTGCCACCATCCACTGCTGTAGCTCTGAATGCAATACAGCAGCCCGGATTTCAAGCTGCTCACAAGCTTCTGTTTCTGTGACTGAAGCAACTGAGTGGGAAATTCAGTTCACACCCACGTCTCCTAAATAAGCATGACTGGTCAACCCACTTCTTACAATTTCTGCATGCACATATAACAATGCATTGAGTGAAACACTTGAGTTTCATTATTCTCGAAGAGAATTGGTCTCTCTAATAGTCACAAAAACACGCCAGCACACTCCCACACCTAACATCCACCTCCATTAGTGGTATTAAAGTGTGTGCACAAATGCAGACAAAATATGCTGCGTCTGCAGGTCAGCTTTAGCCGAAATTGTGAGGACACAAAGTCAAGCTAAATGGAATGCAGGGGGCTTAATGATTAAAGAGCTGTGGAAGTATTAACTAAACATGGGAAAGATCCAGGGACAACCTCAATTGGGTTTAAGAAAAATATATATATATTATTAATTACTGAAAAGTATATTAATGTATTACTTAAACAAGCATTTATTATATATATATATATAAAAACAAAAAAGTCTTGGCATGTATTTGTTCAATAAGAATATGATTGCATGCAGCTTATGTACTTACAGCTGGCATTGGTCGCCTTTGATACCCTTGGTGGTGCAAAAGCATTTTCCCGTCAGCACCTGGCACACGTTGGCATGGCCATTACATTTACAGGCTGAAGAAGAAAAAGTGAGAGGGAACCAGACAAAACCGGGAGGATGAGAAATGTATAAAGATAACAGAAGGGGAAAGGAAAGAGAGAAAACATTGTGTGAAAACAAATACAGAGAAGTACGAGACTGATTTTACAAATACAGCTTAGCAGCTTAAACATTATTTAATAATGAAATGCGCTGCAATTGAAAGAAAATAGGTTGATTTCAATAAGTAATGAGGTCTTTTTATCTAATACTATAACAGAGCAATTCTGGGAAACTTCAGTGACACCATATAATATAGAAGATACTGTAACAAATAAAAACAAATACAAATGACTTAATTGACTTAAATGTAGTCAAACAATCTGACTAAAACGGTGAGATCAGCTCATAGGTGGTCCCTCTGTTCTCAGATTTGTTCACAGAGAAGTGAGTTTCGGCTGCATTACATTAGAACATCATGTTACTGTCCTTAGGCAACATCAATGATGGAAATCAAAATAATAAATTACAATCCTTAACCACAGAGGTCAATGAACAAACAAAATGGGAAAATTCTATGTGCATTTGAAAAAAAAAAAAAAGTATACAGTACCTGGCCATGTCGAAACTAAAATTAAGCATATGAATTTAGCAGTATAAACTACAAAAAAATAAAAAATTAAATAATAGTTTGAAATATAATGTGTAGATAACAGATCTACACATTTATTTCAATTTTATAAATTTACTTACAAATATATTTAGTAAATATTATATCATTTTTGTTGTTGTATTTTATAATATAGACTACCGTTCAAAAGTTTGGGGTGAGTAATAACTTTTAATGGTTTTGAAAAAAGTATTCTTTTGAAAGAAGACAATTTAAAGACATTTGTTTGTTTTTATTTTCATGTCTTTACTGTCGCTTTTGATCAATTTAAAAAAAAAATTTCAACATCCTTGCTGCATTAAAGTTTTAATTTCTTAAAAAAAAAAAAATCTGGATGAAACTTTGGATGAAATTGGTCTTTTTGGACTTGGGAGAAAGTTTTGAGATAAGAGTTTCAAAAGCATGAGAACAATTTCACTTATTATATGACTCACTTCAAAATCACCAGTTCTGAAACTCTGCAAAACAGGTACATTTCCGTTCAGAAGTTCTTTGCCACTGACAAAAACACTAGCTTTAAGTGCCGCAGTCTTTTATCTGTACTAAAATCCATTTCCGCCTTTTTTGAGCAGTGGACTATAATTATTTCTAAAATAAGCTTTAATTCTACACACACTTTTCAGGCTGCACTAACATGGCTGCAGATCACTGGGCTCCGACAGGCTTTTTTCCGCTGTGCTAAACATACATGACAGCATGCATAGGACCAATTCTATGCTGCCTCTAAATCCCAGAATCCTGTAGGTCGTATATCAAAGGTCTATGCTGGTGTGCGTATGAACGTCTTTTGTAAGCTGGTCTGCTTTTAAGAAGGAATATGAATATCATATTTCTCAAGAAAATGGGAAACATGATAGTGTCTAAGGTTTGCAGGCCGCAGTTTCAGAACTGATGTCCCATCAAGCATTAAACTAAAGGAGGCCTTGGGCAAAATTTCACAAAAACATTGAGGAACACAACAAATCCATTTACATTTAAAAATATTTTGTAAATAAAACATGAGACCTCTTAGAACCACACTTTTAGAAGGTTTAAACTAGCAAATGTTTTGTTATGGCTAGCTCTTAGCGTTAAAGGACCTGGTGGGAGTGTTGTCTCATATCTATGAGCATAATGGTCTGTGACAGCATATCCTGTCTCTTCTAGAATCATAGGCAAATGCTGTAAACCGACATCTCCAGGGCAAAAGAGAAAAAATGTGAGTGCATGTCTGTGTGTGATCTTGCCCCTCACCTCTGGCAGTGCAACCACCTCTTTGACCTCAAAATTCATTTCCCAGTGTGCTCTTTTCTCCATTATTAAGCTAAATGGTGTATCAAAATGCCCAGTTAGTAGCAGGTGCAAATATTCTCACCTTGACACTTTCCGCCATTGGTTGGGTCTCCATGGTATCCGGGCAAGCATGTTTCGCAGTGAAGCCCAGTGGTGAGGTTACGACACTGCTCACACACGCTGCCATTCACACACGTGCTGTGGCCATTGCACTGGCATGCTGGGAAATAAAAGAAATTTTTATAAATCTTGATGTCAGAGATGACTCAATTGACCTATTGGTAAGCCCCTCTCCTCGAACGCATATGAGCCAATGGCAGTCGAGTATCAGTGACACAGGGAGTGGAACTAGGACATCTGTTTTATACATCCCTCCTTGCACTTGAATGGTGGTCCTCCTGTGTCCAAAATGTATCAAAAAGATATAGGCTTTTCACACTGACAGCTGTCATTGTAAGACAGTTATCAACTCCGTTTGTTTGTCCGAGTTCACAACAGTATCTAAGGTGGGCGGGGCTTACCGATAGGTCAATTGAAAACTAAAGGATATTAAAACTTTTTATGCCTAGAACTCCCAAATATAATGATCCCCTGGTGAGGGATCCCTTTCCAAAAATATGAAAGCAGCTACATATTTTCATGTTTAAAACCCATTTATATTGTGTAAAAATGTGAAGATTGATACTGTAAAGACAACACAATCATTTTTATATATTGTCAGTGTACTAAAGTAAATTACATTTTTATTAGGGAAATACCTAAAATTTTTAATTACAACAATAAATAAATGCATAAATATATACAGTCAGTAATATTTCTTAATGTTTAAAAAAAAAAAAGTTTCTTATGCTCAACAAGCCTTCAAGTACATGCAATATTTTCGTGGATAACAGGAAACTTTTTTCCGGATTATTTGATGAATAGAAAAGCTACTGGCATTTACCGTATTTTCCGCACTATAAGGCGCACCGGATTATAAGGAGCACCTTCAATGAATGGCCTATTTTAGAACTGTTTTCATATATAAGGCGCTCCGGATTATAAGGCGCACTGTTGTTTTTTGAGAAAATTAAAGGCTTTTAAGTGCGCCTTATAGTGCAGAAAATACAGTATTTAAAATAAAAGTTTTATTTAAAATAGCGCAGTCATTTATGATCAATTTGAATCATTCTTAATGAATAAAAGTACGTTTAAAAACCACAACTGTCAATAATATTGTCAACATTTCTGATCACTATTTCTGTCTTAAAACAGTAAATTTATCACTTATCATTTACTGTTACTAAACATATGTTATTAATATCTTATATACATATGTTAACATTTACAGCCCTAAAAAAAATACATGTGGACATTTTGTTCTATAATTTTTTTGCAGATCACCTTGCACCCCTGCCCTTCAGTCTGAAAACCCCTGGTGGAACAAACTTGCTCTTTAAAGGTCAAGTGTGCACGTTATTGTCAAAATGTGGGTGGTTCTCACCAGGGCACTGGATGAAGGCCCACTCAAAGCCTCGGTCTTTTGGGCACAGCCCCGTCTCCAGCACCATGTCTTGGCTTTGTTTGGAGGGGCTCTTCATGGGTCCGCGATACGAACCCTCCATGCACTGTCCTCGGCCGGTGTTACTAGGGTCCCCACACCAGCCGCAGTCAGGCTGCTCCAGACACAGACCACATGTACGCAAACCAGAGCAGTTCTGAGCTGCAATGACAGAGAAAAGAGAGAGATGAGAAGCCGAAGAGAAAAAAGCCAGCAAATTCTGAGAAATAAACATTGAGAAACAACAAAGACACGCTTAAATGATACTTTCAAGCTCTCACGGGGCATATCACTCCACTGACTGAGTAATTTGCTCTCAAATACCACCAGAAAGTTCACTCTCCCTAAAGAGCACATCACAGCCATATGCGTCAGTCTCTTTCAGTTTGATCCACCTCCCCGGCAGCCAAATCACATCTCTGAGGATCTCAGACCATGCAACAACAAGCATTACACGCAAAGTGTATTCAGGGTCAACATGATGGCAGCAGTAACAGCGAAAAAGCACAATGTTAGTCATTACGCTGGCAAGAGTTCATGGATTCTCAGCTGCAGGAGTTGACAGATCCTCAACAGCACCATATGATTTGATTCGGCATGCAACAAAAAAAATAATTTGTTTAGGGGTGAGGAAATGTCTAGACGGGATAGAAAAGACAACTCTGAGAACAAAAATACATCCTTGCTGATTCAAATAGTGAAAGTACATGATTTCACTGACATTAATTTATTGGCACCAAGTAAATTAAAAGACGTCACAGGCGCATCAGCTAGGAGATATAACTGGTTTTAAAATCACAAAAAAATCAAAACTGACCCCATGTAACTATACTTTTCTGATCTTCTCGTGTATGAATCATTGACCAATACTGATAGATAAGGGAAAAATCCTTCAAAATGTATAAGTCACCAACAAATTTTGTTTGCAGCATTTGGTCTGATTCTAGGCCTCATTCTCCTACAAACAGTTTATTAATTTATTTATATATATATATATATATATATATATATAACTATATATATATATATATAACTATGTTGCACAGAAGATCATCAAATGGGTTTGAAAAAACTTTTTAATTTTTGGGTGAACTATCCCTTTTAACCATAATGCCCATCCTGCTTTTTTCCTTCTTATTAAATACATGATTTTACTCATAAATCGGGCTGCACGATAAATAGCATGCAATATTTAATGTGCATCTTGTCAGTAAAGCGGGTTTTCTAATCAGCGGCAAATCTCCATCACGTGCGCGCTTTCACATGGAGCAGCATTTATTACACAGAGACGTTTTTCACTGACAAACTGCACAAAACCACGATCATAGTTTACGCATATTTTGCGCAGCTTGTCAGTAAACAATGGCTCTGTGCAATGCTGCTCCATGTGAAAGCACGCACATGGTGGAGATTTACTGCTGATAACAGAACCGGCTTTACTGACAAGATGCACATTAAATGTAGCATGCGATTTATCATGCAGCCCTACTCATAAAAATTAGAAATTAATTAAATAAATTAACTAAAATGAGTTGCTAACACCATTTCATGTTCATTAGCACCCAAAACACTTAGTTATGATATCTAATGTGGCCATGCCAACAAGCAACTGTTGAGAGAGATGAGGATGAGGAACAAGTCAAATTGTTGATCTCCAGTAATGCGACAAGGACATGGTACAAACCAACTGTAAACAAATGACCTTCAGCTCACCCAAGCAGCGACAGAATCCGCCAGATTTAAGACCGAATTTATCAGACTGTTACAATATTGGGGTCGACACACACAAGCTCCCCACATCCCAGTGCAAATCACTGCCACCTAAAAACGCAAACCTTCACAAGTGTGAGTCAAACTCATCCATGCATGCTCTGACAGAGACAAAGCACCCTGAAGAGAAAAAGAAGAAAAAAAATACGAGGAGAAGCATGAAACAAAAATAAATCTTTAAAATGGCGCTGACAGAGTCCGAGGCTTATGGCAGAGCAGTTGAAGTGTTAAGTAACCATCACTCGGTCAGAGAGACACATTTTGGTGACAAAAAGCCAGACAGATTTGCAGAATCGTACCACCTCCTTCTGGCGGAGAGCTTTTAATTCATTTTCCATCAGACGGAGCATAATGGAAGTTCTATCAGTAAGTCTAGGCCTGTCATAAAAACAGACTACAGTCGAAGAGTGTCTGTGTCCCTTGTACGCTTACCTCACTGTCTGATAGGGTGAAATAAGACATTATGAGCACTTAAAGTCTTTAGTCTGAAGGACAAAGATGGCATAACACAGCTGCGTAGCAAATCAATTGTCAGTAAACAAAATGCATTTCAAACACACCGAATGTAAATGTGAATGCAAAGTGAAAAATCAGCAACATAAAGGTATTTGAGGAATGTCAAGGCCTCTTTTTAATATTCCCAGAAGAACGTTTATGCCAAATTATGTCGTTTCCTTAAAGTTTTTATCACTTAGCGTGCCAAAGTGTGCCATAAGCATCCATTCTAAGCATCCAATGCCCATGAGGAAAGAGCGAACGCTTAGGCAGACAAATTGAAACACTAATTGCACATTACAGGCGGATCAGAGGCCAAGCAGTTCAGCTAATGGGATGAAACAACAGATCTGATAGAGATGAAGAACTCACACAACCCAGGATGCTGTCAGGCAATGATTGGTTGCATCTTTCTCTGAAAGACTCCGCAGAGCAACTTTCTCCTCACTAAAAAGGGTATACTCAAACTGAAGCACTGCCATGAAAAAAGGCTAAGGGGTTTCTGGAGAAAAAAAGCTCTTGTAATTCAGGTTTAAGTTTAACAAACAAAATGTCTTAACACTAGCTATGACCAACCATTTAAAAGTCCAAAAGTATTCAGATAAAATAACAATTAATCCTTATTAAAAATAAATTTACATTATAAATACACACTACAAATACTTTAAATGTTTGGGGTCAGTAAGACTTTTTGGTAACACTTTAGAATAATCTATTAGTTCATTATGTCCATTAGTTAATGTTAGTCAACTACTTTAGTTAACATGATCTAAGCAAGAACAATCCTTCTACAGCCTTTATTAAACTCGTGCATTATTCAAATCAAAAGTTGTGCTTGTTAACATTAGTTAATGCACTGTGAATAAGCATGAATTAACAATGAATAACTATTTTCATTAACTAACATTAACAAAGATTAATAAATACAGTAATAAATGTATTGTTCATTGCTTGTTCATGTTAATTAATGAATTATAAAACATTAACTAATGGACCATTATTCTAAAGTGTTACCAACCTTTTTTTTTTTTATGTTTTTGAAAGAAGTTTCTTGTGGTCATCAAAGCTGCATTACTTTGCTATCGTAAAAACAATACTGAAATATTATTACCATTTAAAATAACAGATTTCTATTTTAATACATTTTAAATTACATTTATTTACGTGATGGCAAAACTGAATTTTCGGCAGCCATTACGCCAATCTTCAGTGCCACACGAATCTTCAGAAACCATTTTATTTTACTTTTATTTTGATTTAGTGTTTTAAGAAAATGTCTTATTTTTGAAAACTGTTATGCCTGCCTAATATGTGACACATTCCAGTTTCTTTCCCCCCTCAAAATCAGTGCGGAATATGTATAAAAAATAAATAAATAAATAAAATAAAATAAAAAAAGACCACAGATATTCTCTGGGGCAGATTATGAGCAGTAATACTCACACAAGCAGTCTCCTGTCTGCCACTCCAGACACTGGCCGTAGGGAAAGGAGATGACGTAGGCATTGGAGTCCACGCAGCGTTTGGTGCTTCCACACCACATGCACTCCATGGCCTGGCTGGTGCAGTTCTCACAAGAGGTACGCAGAGAGCAGGGCGTCTTACACGGGCGGGCGTTTTGGTTCGGGCTCACTGCAAGGGAGGAAATATGTATGAGATTACTGAAAAAGGAATATGTATGAACTGTATCTTATTAGCTTATTTCCAAGCTTTCACTAAGAGTAAAAGGGAAACCGAGACCCACCAACTGGTTTCTCACAGATGAGGCCGTCTGTGTTGGCGGTGCAGGGATTGGCCCTGAGGCCAGAGACCTGAGCTCTCTCCAGGTAAGCACAGAAGCCTGAGTCATTGGGCTCACCAGGCAGCCACTGAAGAGAGGTGTTAGTGAATGGAGACATGTCCTCCCAGCCCCAGTATGACACATTGATCTTCCTCAGGCCAACCCATGGGGACAGTTTCTGCTGGACAAACGCAATGAGTCACGCGAACAAAATTAAGAACTAAAATTCTTCCACAAAAATATTATGAAACTTGGAGCTTGCATCCTTTGGCTCTTAAATGTTTAAAATAGCAAAGATTAAATTAATTTATTTTAAACACACATTAATGTGTGCTGTTCAAGTCTCACCTGTGCGGGTGATGACGGAATAAATGACTGCTCATATTCCAGCATACGGCATTCGCATTGAACAGGAGTGAATGGTTTGTCCACGTTTTTTTATTTTTATTTATTTTTTATAATTGCTGTTGCTGTAATGTCTGGAAAGCCAGAATGTGCATCCATCAACATCCATCAAATCCTGTTTGTTTTACGTGTTATCTATAGCAAACCATATTACAGATGCGTTGTCAGATTTAAGTTGAACTGCGGTTCCAGCGCATGCCGAACCGTGTGTGGAGAATCGAACGGTTTGATTTTTTTTCAGCGAACCATCCACCCCTAACACACAAACATAGTACGGTACACATACATATATTATATTTAAAAAAATATTCATTTTGGATGTGATTAATTCCAATTAATTGCAATTAATTGATTTGACGGCACTAATTACAATAGAAAACAGTTGTTATTCACTATAAAAATAATTAACAATATTACTGTTCTACTGAAACTAAAGAAAATTTGACTGAATTAATTAATGTTTCTCATGACCTCAAAAAAACATCTTATTTTAAGCCTTATGGTTTAATGTCAGAAACTAAGATTGCTTATGCATTAATATCTTTATACAACTAATGCTTAAAAACTGTTGAGTTGGATCAGACAATGAAGAAAAATCTGCCAAAAAGTGGCCAGCATACATTTTACAATACTTAAATACTGTTTAAAATCATTCCACTTAGAAGCTGTTTGAGATAATGAAGACCAAAGAGTTGGCAACTTTAAAGAGGCTAAAGTATTTTGCTTGACATTTTTGGTCAAAACTTAATTATCCCATTTGTGGATAAGTTCGAATGACTTTTCTTCTATTCTAAAATGTGGAAAATACTTCTTACTGGTAGTGCAAATATGAGCAGACACAAACCTTCCCCTTCTGCTGGTACTTCTGCAGTTCCTCCAGCACAAAATCCACCTGCTTGGCTGTGGGAAGGGAGGCGATGTTTCCCTCCAGGTTCTTGCAGTAATGCTGAGCGTTGTCATAGCTCTCCCTGCTGGAGTTGATCTGCAGGCAGGCATCCCCCACATTGCTCCAGCCGTCTCCACACAGCTGAGCTACAGAGAAGTCATGAGATGTAGAGGAATAAGGAGCATTTATCTCAAGCCTCATATTTTTCCCATTTCTCGTTTGATCTCTGCCATTCAGAGACAGCAGGAGAGCTCTTAACATAATGAAAATTACTCTTCAGAACCAAGTGAAGCTCTAAAAGGGCCAATAGCTAATTTAAGAAAAGTGGACGGTTAAAAAAAATACCAAAGTGGAAAATGCAAAGCACAATCAGACTGAATGATTTAGCGAATTTACAATTTAAAGAAGACAAAAGGTGTCGGGAATCTAAAACAAAACAACTAGTGACTTTTCTGTCTAGACAACATTTTAAAGTAAAGATAGGCATGCTCCCATCACAAAGCCTTTTGCAAAATGTAAGATAACTTCTTTTGGCTAATATACAAACCCAGAATGCACTGTGGCAAGCTCACTGATTCAAATTCATCTAAGATGGCAGATGCATTCAGTGTATTCAAACTCATTCTTTTAATGTGTGCAAATTGCTTGACAAGCCCATTTTTGGCCATCAATCTCTGTTCACAAAATAAAATATCTCTCTTATCATCCTCTGCCATTCTTACCAGGAAGGGTGTGACATTCCTGCTGTTGAGGATCCCATTGGCAGCTGAGGTTGAGGGAGCAGCTCTTGCAGTTGGCCATCTTACTGCAAATCTGCTCATTTCTGATTAGACATTTGGTGAAATTCTTCACAGTCTAGTAAAAGAAAAAAAGTCAAGAGAGAAACCAACACAGGAATACTAGTGCATATTGTGTGGTGTAACACCGGTGCCCTCTGCAGGCCAACTTACAGCAGTGCAGTTACTGAGAGCTGAGATGCATTTCTTGCTGTCACACCACTGACATCCATTAGTGTTGGCGGTACAGCTGGTGCAGTCTGAAAAGCGGTAACATCTCTCATCCACCGTGGCTAGAGCAGAGAAAAGGCAGAGATGGCAGAGATGAGGAGCGAGTATTAAAATCCAACAGATATTAATCTAGAGAGACATCTAAGCTCTTTCACAACCAACTCTCATATCAGACCTTTAACCAAAGTAGAAGAGAAACATTTAGCACTTCAAACACCTTCTATTCCCCATTTACTTCTAATCTCAAGACTTCAAACAGTGTGACTTCACTTCAGAATCAAAGAGGCCTCTGTTCTACGTCTGTTTCTTTTGACAATCCTTTATTCAATAATAACGAGTGTCTTCATGCCCTTACTTCACCACATTTGCTACCTCTTCCCTAGTCTTAAAAAGCTATATTTAAACACACAACACAGCATCATTTCTTGTACAGCAACTTAATCTACAGCAAACCTATAAATTTGATTTATTCTATGAATTATGGCATCAGAAATGAACTGAAATGAATATTCACTTACTAAAATGATCATTACATAACAAGTTGTGGTTAAATAAGTGCATTCACAAGAATTGTAATAACGTGTAATATACGTGAGTACACACACACACACATATATTTATATACAAATACATACAACTATAGTTATTATATAGTATTATTATACATAAAAGTATTATTGTATAAATAGTATACAGTTATTATAGCACCTCTCTTCTCCAAAATATATAGTTAGTTATTTGTTCAAATCTACAGTAAGCACAGCAATATTGTGAAATATTATTACAATTAAAAACCACTGTTTTGTTGCAATTATGTATTAAAATGTGATTTCTGTTATGCAAAAAACAAAACAAAAATTCAGTGACATGTAATCCTTCAGAAATCATTCTTGTTGATCATGCTGATTTGGTTGATTAATATTTAAAAATGTATTTACTTATATACAAATACACACACAGACAAAAAAAAAACTATTAAAAAAAATCACAATTCAGTAATAAAACTGATTAAAGTTTCACCATACGGAATATAACAAAACAGTCCTTATGTAAATGTAAATTTATTTAGTGAATGATTCAAATCAAGCCTAATCAAATTAGCTGGATCATAAGAGTAATTTGTTATTGGCCTCAATAGTCATGTTGTATGTGCTTTGGCATTATTTCAGAGTACGTAGTCTTTTTTTTATTTCATTCAGACTGGAGTTTTTTTTTTTTTTTTTCTTTTTGAATTGCTGTAGTACTCTAGTAGTACTAGAGATTTAACAGCGATGCAGAAAACACAGAACCACTCACATACCATAACAAGGCCAGCGCTGCCAGGGATTATCCCAGCATGCACCTCTCTAGACCTCAAATCAAACGAAATGAAGCCAAATATTGCATTGGCTGGAGGTCCACACACTCACTCTCAAAGACTAAATTTTGGCTGGTTTTGTGTGATTGGTTGTGTTCTGACAGGTGGCAAAAGATCAAACAAACTGGCAGTCCTGCAGAGCAGAGGAGGGCTGTGGGAAACTCTCCTCTGTTTCTGCTTCAGACAGCTTGTGCCCCCTCCATTACTCTCTCATTAACACAGCCAGTGCACAGTGTAGCAGACAAACCCGAGGGCTTAGATCAGCACACACAAGAAGGGCTGATTTCTTGGCTTGGGCACGGTGGAAAATGTTTTAGCTGAGGGTGGCAGGGGAGTCTCTAAGCCTCTTCCAGATACCTACCAGCCTTGGCAGGGCAGAAAGGAGCAGGTGTAGCACTGTTAGTGAAGCTGGGCTCCCAGGACATGCAGTAGCCCTCTTTCCAAATGCAGCGCACACCAGGGCCTGCGGCCTCACAACGCTCCTGCCCCAGGAAGGCCTCACAGCTGGGTGGCCTGTAGATTAATACATCATTCAGAAGGACGCTGGAGAAACCCCCAAACACGTACATGGACCTAGAAGGAAAAGAAGATGGAGAATTTTAAGTATACAACAACATTTTGTGAGTGTGTGTGTTCATTTAGATTTCTCACCCATTACTGGTTACTGCAGTATGTCCAAAGCGATTCACATCTCTGTGCAAGTTTGGTTTGGGAAGGACCTTCCACTCATCACACGCTATAAGAAAAAATGCAAATAGAAAATACAATTAAAAATAATCTGTTTAATAATTAGTCATGAATCAGATATAACTATGAAACATTTAGCAAAAAAAAAAAAGTTTTGTTGCAAAAATGTATGTTCCCCATGGGAATTTCCATAACTTTTTAGATTATATTCATTTTTTGTTATGAAAAAGCATTTATTATATTAATAATATTTATAATTATTATAATATTTTCTTACCACTTTGCCATTTCCAAAGTTTGAGGTCAGTAAGTGTTTTCAGCAAGGATGCATTAAACTGATAAAAAGTGATTTTTACATTTTCAGAAAAAAAAATCTATTTCAAACAAAAAATGTTCCTTTTGAACTTTCTATTCATCAAGGAATCCTGACAAAAAAAAATTCCACATTGTTAATACTAATAACTAAAGACTGCAGTAATGGCTGCTGAAAATGCAGCTTTTCCATCACAGGAATAAATTGCATATTCAAATATATATATAAATAGAAATTTTTTTTTATTATTTTTACTGTATTTTCACCAAATAAATGCAGCCTTGGTGAACATAAGAAATGTCTTACAAAAACATTTAATAAATATTACCAACCTCAAACTTTTTAATGGTAGAGTATATCAAACACGCAGTAAAGTATCACCACAAACCAATGTCATAGGCGAGGAAGTCAGCAGAGAAGCATTTGGCTCCATTGCTAAGAGAGGTGTCATTATGGGTATTTCCTCCAAAGATGAGCAGAGTTCCTCCCAGCAGCACAGACGAATGCAGGTAACGTGGGTAACCGCTTTCTCTAAGAATCGTCCTGGAACACACAACAAACATCATTAAACTGTTGCACCAAATCTGAAACTAACTATTCCTCTAAAATGAAATTTTGTCTTTAATACGTCTGTGTGCTCTTACCATGTGCGGGTCTGAACCTCATAGCGGTAGAGATCATCTACCAGGCCGTATTTGTTTGCTGGAAGAGATTTGTAGCCCCCGTGGATGTACACGCTCTTGCTGCGGCTGTCATACACGCTGCTGTGGCCGTACCCACCCTGAGCGATCGCTCCTCTGGTCTCTGGCACCAGCCATGTGTTTGTCCCTGTGCACAGAAACAAAATCATTGAGTACACCTTTAAATTTAATATTTTCTTTGATTATAAAACCTGCTGTGTCTCTCAATAACCAGTCTGTGAGAATTTGACTTGATGTTTCAGTATAATGAGTGGAATAACAATGACTTACCTCATTCCAATGAGATCTGGTTTGTAGTATGAGTTCACAAACCCTTGTAAGATCACTTGAGCACATAAAGATTATGCCTTTATCCAGGAGTTTAACAGGATTAAAAAAGGAACAGATTATCCAAAAGCTTCAGCCTGAGAGACACAGAGCCTCTGGATATATTTTATCTGTACACTGCTTTTTGCAAAGAACCACAGCTCTATCTACTGGACCGCTGGGGTAAAATTAAAAATCAAATCTGTTTCAACTGATGCAGATCTACTCGTTTTACAGCTGCTCTCAAAAGTTTTTATATCATCTTCAAATGACAACAAAATGCACAACCAGTGTTGTTACTGTTAACTAAAACTATTAAAACATTTCATTATTTAATTTTTATATAACTATTTTTAAATGTTTTATTTAATTACTAATTCACTATTGAAATAGAGCAGAAATTAAATATAAATATTAAATGCAAATGTAAATAAAAAAATGCACCAAAATATAATATAAATTAAGCCAAAATAGAAATAAAATTTTAAAAAACTTCTAAAACTAATACAAATAACAAAAAAACATAAAATGAACAATCAAAATGAAAACAGTATTTTAAAATATTAATACATGCTACATATAATAATACTTAAATGACACTTTATACAACTTTATTTTTGGGGTACCTACAGAACTTTTCAATCCCAATCAAATACACTACTAAGTCACTCACTGATGTTGTATTCCTGAACATTGCTGATGTAGCTGTAGATGGAGGAGTAGCCGAAGATGACAACCATCACCACATCACCGTTATCCAGCTCTACTATATGGGCAGAGTGGCCTTCCACAGCATAGACCAGGCCATGGGTCGGCACACTGGGGGTCTTCTGCGACCACGTCATTTTGGGTATGTTAAACACCCACAGTTCATCTGTCACGTTACTGTCACCCATCTCCAACTTGCCGCCAAACATGTAGATGTCATTCTGAAAGAAAGAAAAATGATTTAATAACATGCTTCAAGAAAGTTTCTTAGTAATCTACTGATCAATATTCCAAACTAAGATTGCCAAAATTAAAATGGCGGTGCATGTGATTAATGGCCAGATTTACTAAACAAGGCAAATTAGCATGAAAGCGCAATACCATAAAAACACAGATGGGAGTGGAAAGTTCTGCAGTTGATCTAGTGACAATCCACAGATCCACAGATTGAATTTATTTAAGTATTTGTAGAAACGCTAATGCAAAGACCAGGTCAGCTAAAACATCTCTGCAAATGATAACATGCATAAACTGTTTAGAAAGTTGTTTTAACTTTAATTATTGCCAAGAAGAGAGAAGAATCACTGCTGTTGCAGGATCCTCTTTGTTTAGATGATCAAAGCGGCATAGACAGACCAAAAGCTAGAACATGTAATCAGATAAATAGCCTTGTTCACTCATTCAGACACTGATTACAGCTATTTAGCTGTAGACAAATAAAAAAAAATTATTTCTAAATGTTTTTGTAACATTTCAGCTTTGATGTTACCTGATATAGTGCCAAGGAGTGTGCGTATCTCGGCAGGGGTCCGCTACTGATGGGCACAGTGTTCCAGATGCCACTTTCCAGATTATAACTGCAAAGGAAAAAATTATTGTTTCCTCTAAAGTCATTTCCATAACTAAAGTGGAAAAAAACGAGATGGCTTCATAATTACACAAATTATCCAATATTCCAGTAATAAGTACTTTCTCCAAGACTTTATATTTCAAGTTTTGACTGAAATGTCAAATCCACAATGTCGGAATTGCTCCGTCCACAAAGAGCTCCCTCAGATAACATTTAGACTCACAGTTTCTACCCTTAAACTGTCAAATTAATCAAACTCTACTCCTACCACAGCTCACACTGATTTATTATTAGTATTAGTATTATTCCTGCCATTCTATTGTTTTATTTTAGATTACTGTCATATACACACACATGCAAATAAGCCTTTTGGTTATGCTGTGCACAGCTCTCTGAATTATCACTTACTTTAGAACCATCTGAAAGTTGCTGTAGTTAAAGATGTAGCCACCAACAACCCACATGATCTTTTCCTGCACCACGGCCTTATGAGATGCTCTTCCCAGCGATGCTCCAAAAGGTTTCACTGTGGGCATGATCCAGTAAGACTCAGTGGAGGGCACTGTTAGTGAGCAGTCTGGACCTGAGAGAGAGAGAGAGGGACACACACAATACATTATAATAATTGTCGTACCAATAAAGCATATATTGAATTGATAGAGAAAGAAAGAAAGAAAGAGTTTATTTTTGACATAAAATATTCTCAATAGTATTCTCATGAGTACTCATGAGATTTTTAAGATAATATTTCAATAATGTAACAACACATTTTCATGTTTATGGTTCTCTAATATTGGTTAATGGTCACATGACATACAGGCAGAGCAAATCCAATGTTTTATTTTGACTTTGTAGCTGGACTATAAAGTGGATTTAAACTTATTTTTAGTTGTGATAGTGTGCCAAAAAACCATAATATGAATGAATTAAAAAATATGAATAAAATGTACCCGTGCCCTGTAAAATAAACCTGAAATAAAAATTAGTTTTTGATTATAGCAATAATTTTATTTTACATTAACACTAATGTTTATGTTTTAAATTCTTTACTTTCAAACTGACAAGCTTTTTAACATTTTAAATCCTTTCTCCTTTTTTTGTGAAATTCTATAAACATGTTATCACTTTATAAAATGTTGGAAATTGTGCAAATCTGCAAATAAACAAACTTGAGGCCAAGGTTGCAATTATTTTCACCAAAACATAGTAAACGACATAATATTGTGTAATATTAGAAATCAAAATAACTGTTTTCTATTGGAATATATTTTATACAAATTTCCTGTGATGACATGGCTGAATTTTTAGCAGTCGTTACTTAAATTATCAGTGTCACATGATCCTTCACAGATCATACTAATGTGTTCAAAGTATCAATGCTTTGACAAATGAATGCAGCTTCTGTGAACATGAGACGTCTTTCAAAAATACTTAAAAAATCTTAATTACTCCAAACTTTTGGCCAACAATGTGAAACCCTTAAATCCCTGATACAAGGTAACATCTGTCTTATTATATTTACTATTTATAAACGGATCACTTAAACAGGGTGGTTCTGACAGCTTTTTACAGACATTACTATGACCACTCACACTTTCTCTAAATTGCTATTTTCTGTATTTCCTCACATGAGGCTTAGCGAGAAGCTAGCCAGAAAGGCTCATTAAATTATCCTCAAGACATCCTGATGTCAATCCTCCATCAGGTTCAATAGTGCTTTGACATTTTGTGTCACAGTGGCAGACTCTGAAGAGGTTGCTGCAGTGATGCAGACGTGACAGACGCACTATTACAGAATCAACACCAGGGGGAGACAACCCACATGACAACAAATCAACCTGAGACACAATGCACTTTCTCAGCATCCTGTAACATACAGGAAAGGGGAGGAAATGAGAGCGGAAGTGAGCAGTACCTTGCCAGCTGTCATTGCACACGCAGAGCTTTTCCCCAGTGAGGTCGCAGTAGCCGTGATCGGGGCTGCCACAGTTGTTCCTGCAGTACGGGATGTCACAGGCCGCACCCTTCCAGTACTTATCGCATTCACAATACACACGGCTCGCTATCGAGTTCCCCGAGGTGCACTTCCCGTGGCCAGAGCAGTTATTTGGACATGAGTTGATTCTGTTGAGGGAGAGATGAAGAAAAAGGTTTAAAAAAAAGCAAACAAGGGGAACTTTCTACTGAGAAGCCTGAAATAGGCAAGTGTATAATGAACAGGACTAAGCCTGATTACACTGAGAATAAAACATGCACAGAGGAAATAAAATGAAGACATTACATGTCGTAATAACACCTGGAAGAACAAGCAGGCTTTTTTTCAATAAAAAAAGTGCTGATGCTGAGTGTTATTAACTCACGAGTAGAAGATTTCAAATCCTGTCAGGTTGTAGGCAGCGTCGCTAAAAAAGTGCAGGAGTGCGTAGCCTGAGTTGGTCTCCACTTCAGGGACGGTCTCGTTCCCTTTCACTTCAGGGACAATGAGACCACTGTAGGAAAATTATAGAAAAAAAGGCTTGTTAGGAAATTATCTCTTGTTTTTCCATAACAGCAGTAGCTAATTCCATTTCTCCTGCAGTAAAGTGAAACTTTCCTGCGTGACTCCGGAGTTCAGGGTCCTCGGAAAATCTGAATTTTTGTAGTTTCAAAATCTATTTTTAGGTATAAAATATTTATTAAATATGTCAAAAGTAATATATATATATATATATATATATATATATATATATATATATATATATATATATATATATATATATATGAGAGAGAGAGAGAGAGAGAGAGTGAAAAATAAATAAATACATTTTGCATTTGAAAGTGAAACTCCTACAAGTGCATATTCAATCAGGTCAGGCACAAAAATAACTGTCCATGCCTTTTCAGTGCTAATCCTTCACTGTATGTCTTTAATAAATCCTGACAGTACTACTTTAACGACAAAAGATTGAGCTGGCACAAGCTGTTAGTAAATCTGGCCCTTGATATTTCTACCATACAGTATAAATTATTCTTTATGCATGAAAATAACTGCATTTTTATGTTAGGAAACACCATTGTGATGGTGCTTCGCATCAAAAACCCGTTTTTCTTTTAGAAAACACACTCACCTGAAGACGGCTACTAAGGGAGCATAAATCGAATCTCCGTCATAGACGTACATGTGGTCCCAGCTACATTCGGTCGCAAAATGGTTAAATCGTAACCTCAGGACTGCGTTTGGGCTGCAAAACAAAGGTGATGACATAATGCTTAAGAATGTGTTGCTGGCTGCGTAATCCATTATGAGAACATATTACAGCAGAATAATTTCTGCCAAGTCTGAAGAGTGCAAGCAGAATGTGCTCCTCCAAGCCTTTTCTGGTAATCTAACACAGAAGAAAACACCCTTGTAAGGGCTGCTGAAGTGTATTTAAATAGGGGTTATGCAAGAGGGAAGTGTGAGCACAACAAAACTTTGATAAGAAAGAGAAAAGAGGACAGAATAGCACTTACTAGCCCTCAATCAGCCAGGTGCACTTGGTTTTGTACTTGTAGTTGATGGGGCCATCTGTTAGGTACCCAGACGGCTCAGTCAACCTGAAAAATAAGATCAGAGTCGCAGTTCAGATGACCACATCAATCTGAGCCCAAGGGACAAACAGAACAATGCTATGCGTAAAAAAAAAAAAAATTGCAAAAGGCATTGCAGAAAAGTTCTATTTCAGTACAAATAGGCACAACGATGGAACTGGTTTCTGTGGTTACTTTTGGCCATATGGACACAGGCTTGTGTGGGAGCAGATCCACAATGATTCACTGCTCCAAATGCGTTCATGACACAGGCCTAGCCAATCAGTTTCCACTCCTTCCAGACTGCAACAGAGCCATCGGGCCCATGGAGTGACAACGCTTGGATCCATATTGTATCATCACGGAACACTCATGGCCTGTCTGTGTCCCGGGCCACATTAACCACAGCAAGCTGGCGGCATTGTTTGCCCAGACAAGCCCTATTTTTTGTAGATGCTGACTTGAAGGGATGTATCCTTATAAACAATGACCTCAATACTCCACAGAAACACTTTTAATTGAACATGTTATTGCTGCTTGAATAGCCAAACATTCCTCAGGGCGTATTCTACAAGGAAATCAATCTTGTCAAGTGACATTGCTAAGACCTTCTGTCCTGCTGTTCTTGAAGAAAACAAAAAGAAGAACTGAGCTGGTGTTGCAAAAGCATCCTAGAGTGGATCGGAGGAAACCAACACATCAATATTCACAATATAAGGCTATATAAGAATTAGATTGGTTTGTTTCTTCATTAAAACAGATTTGGAGAAATCTAGCATTACATCACTTGCCCACCAATGGTTCCTCTGCAGTGAATGGTTGCCGTCAGAATTATGAAATGAAAAGCTGCGTATTTGTAAAAAAGCTGTTTTTTTTCCCTTGGTAAGACATTAAATGATGGATTTGAGTCATGTTGTGGAATACGGTTATGTTTTTATCAGCTGTATGGACTCTCATTCTGACGGCACCCATTCACTGCAGAAGATCTATTGGTCAGCAAGTGATGTAAAGCTCAATTGCTCCAAATCTGTTCTGATGAAGAAACAAACTCATCTACCACTTGGAAGGCGTGAGGGTAAGTATATTTATTTTCAGTACATTTTAATTTTTAAGTAAGCTATTCCTTTAAAGTTAAAGTTTGCCATTTCTATGCCAAAGAAAACTGCAAAAATGACAACTACTTATACATTCTTGTGTACATGGTAATTAGCATATTCACAATAAAATGGAAAAGACACAGACATTCATTAACTGCTATTGTCATCTGGAAAAAACAAGAGATGCTCGCTTTTGCAAATTCATCATGTTGCTTTTTTGTAATTCTGCACAGTAATTGAATCAGCTCATTAATTCTCATTCAAGTCTCTGACAACAGCACACAAGAGAACGACCTTGAGCCTTACTGTGCTTTTGCTTGTCTGTTTATTTTAATGTGTGTAATTAAATCAGTCTTTTCCTCACTCTACAAATGTGTTTCTTCCTAGACTTTTCTCACGTCTTGTCACATCAGCAATCTAGCGGACTGGTACATTTCTGAAAAGCTAATTTTTGCCATGCAAGCAAATTTTTCATTACAGTAAATATTCCAAACAAGGTTTCAAATCACATCACATCAGAATTATGATTAATACAAGCAGGTTTCTATAAACCATGTTCTTCATTTGGTTATGTAAATAAAGTGCCCTCCAAAAGTTTGGAAACTCTCTAGGCAAAGTGGGATTTTGGACAATGTCAGAATAACTTATTGAACTGTTATAATTTCAAGTAATAACCATTTTTTATTACTCAATACTCTTAATAATATAAATATATACACTACCATTCAAAAGTTGAATGTTATCAAAATGTCTTTTACATTATTAAACAATTTTTCATTATTTTGATTAAATATACAGTAAAAATATTATTACAATTTAAAATAACTATTCTATTTGAATATATTTTAAAATATATTTTTTTTTTATTTTTTGCTTTAGTGTCCTTCAGAACATGATCCTCCAGAAATCAATCTAATATGCTGATCTGGTACTCAAGAAACATTTCTTAATATTATCAATGTGGAAAGCAGATTATGAATATTTTTGTGGAAATCCTGATGATTTTTTTTACATTATTGTTTAATGTAAAAGTTTAAAAGAAAAGCTTTTATTTGAAATCAAAATCTTTTTTAACAATGTCTTTACTATCATTTTTGATCAATTTAATGCATCCTCGCTGAATAAAAGTAACAATTCCTTTGGAAAAAAAAAAACTGTACAACTTTTGAACAGTAGTGAACACATCACAATAAGACATTTTTTCTTTTATCTTTTTTTTTTTTTTTGAAGATAATCACAAAATGTAGCCTTCCTTTAGCTAATCAGCTTTAGACAGATTATACATTTATCTATTACTTTTAGCTTTTATTTAATTTTTACTTTTGTGTCATCCCTTATCAATACAACATCATCAAAAATTAACAAAGACGTCCAAAACCTAATTTTTTCTATGGCATTCCAAACCTTGGAATGGTTAGGTTGCTGACCATATAAACATATCCAAATTCTATAATGAAAGAAAACCTACATTCATAAGTGTGCATCACATAGAAAAGTAAAAACAGCCTGCAAACAAAAGTCATCATTGCTGGCTGCATGTATTTCTCTAGTAATCATTTCTCTCACTCCGTGAATCATTCCTCACTTAAACTGAAGAATCCCTTCAAAACAAAATTTCTGACGTACATCAAACCTAATGCAAATGCTGAAAACCTGGCACAGCCATTCTTGTTGTTAAACTGTAGCCTATTAACAAGCTATTTCTCCACTCTGTGTTCTGTATGTCTATAATCAGACACTGAGATTTTAAGAGCAGTTAAAAACAGTAATCGCCGTACACCACTTCCTGTGCTGGGGAGGACATCCCTCAGGCTGTATGTTGGCGAGAGTGATGTTTCTTTGTGCAGGCAGACACTCATCGGCCCAGAAGAGAGGGAACTGTAGGTGAGTCAACAGTTAAAATATTCACCAGGTTTTCATGAATCTTTTATAGCCCAGTACCACAGCAAATGTTTCCACCAACAGCCAGGATTTAATACCTATCCCACCGGCTTTGAAGCTGCCACTGGGCATGGTTTACTCAGCCTCACTCAAAGGCTGAGAGGGCCTCTCCGTCAGCCAACTCAAGCCCCACTACCTGTCCACTGATATCTGTTCTTACAGCCCTTGTCTTCCTGTGGTCGGCATTTTGCCTCCCACCGCTTGATCATTAAGCTGTTGTGTAACAAGAAAGCTGTTTTTAGTTCCAGTATTATGTGGAGGCAAGGACACTAGGTTAGGACTGCTGAACAATTCAGGTTTGTTCATTTATTTGACAAGTTGTGGTATCATCTATCCACTGTACAACCGTTTAAAAGGATAGTACGCCCTTAAGGTGTTCCAAACCTGAGTTTCCTTCTTCTGTTAAACAAAAAATAAGATATCTGAAGAATGTTGGCAACTATACAGTACAGTCAACTGTTTGGTTACCAGTATTCTTGTAAATATCATCCAATAGGAGAAAAAAACGTATACAGATTTGGAACCAATTGAGTTCCATAAACATCTGTACTGTATGCGCGTCATACTAAACAAAATCATAAATATAAAAAGAAGTTAGGCTACTTCACCAAATTTTAATGACGATTCATTCAAAAACAATGAGGAGCTATATTTAATCTGACACTGAGCGAGAAAGATCGAATGTACAACAGGAAGATCTGTTGAGAAAGTGACTCCGCTAAAGGCTGTGAAATGTAAACGGTGACACTTTTACTGACAAAGGGGATTTTTGAGTGGAAGTACCATTTGATAGGATTCAAACACTCTTTGTTTTTGTCCAGGAAGTTTGGGTGAAGTGTGATACAGGAGATGCATCCACACACATATTACAAAGCACTGTATCTATGCTTAATCCAAAGCAAGAGAGATTTTAAATAGATTGCATATGTTGCCTCCAGAGTACTCACCTTGTCTGGCCTACATTTTGCACATTAACTGGATCCTTAATGGTAATCTATATGTACTGGAACCTAGAAGCCAGTTTTAAAAGCTAATACAGGAAAATGAAGGGAAACTAAGAGATGTGTTTGAAATTGTAGTCTTATATAGAATTTACACATGGGGGTTCGGTTCTGTTAGTTCTTTAGGTCTGAACTAGTGTTGTCAAAAGACCCGGTACTTCGGTACCAAATCGGTACTAAAAAATGAAAATGTGACGGTACCAGGTTTATTTAAGTACCGGTGGCACCGAGTACCCAGTCAACCCGGTTCTTGGCGCATACAACACTATGATTTCCTCGAAGCAGAAAACGCGGACGGAATCCCAAAATCCAGGCATGAAAATGAAACTTACATTTTAATATGGACAGTCAAGGAATATGTCAAAGTTAGCATAAATTAGCATAAATGAATCAAATCAAATCTCCATATGGACCAGTATCTGTAAATGTTAAGCCAAAATTGGTACCGAGAACCGTGGATTTTCACTGGTATCGGTACCGAATACTGAAATTTTAGTAATGTGACAACACTAGTCTGAACCACACAAGAAAATTATTCATCTAGTACAGGTTTGCTTAGTTTTCACAATGTCAGTTTTAACTGCTCTTTGCTGGGCTAAATGGAAAAACAGACTTTTTCAAACAATCAGCCTATTTTCTCTGTTTAGTACCAACTCTGATAACACACATGCTGTAAAAAAGGCAGGTTCCAGTTCCAGAAATCGAGAGATATAGAAAACAACGGTTTTGAAGAAAACTTTCCAGTATCTGAGCACAAGTCTAAGCCAAGCATCTGTTAGGCTTGTCTGATGAAGATGATGTAACTTACATTGCACTTCAGATATTCATCCATAAAGATCAGACTAAAAATAGTGCACAGATCATGTCGACTGACTTGGCTTAACCCAAATACCAAATCGGTTCACCAACAACTATCCAGCAGTCTAGAGCACACAATATTTCTGAGCACCACAGACATATTTCAAATAGATGTTTGCACAAGGGCAGTTGACACACATTTGGGAAGCTGGCACGTCCTGTGGTGTGAAATGATATACTCGTTCTAAAATCATTTGAAAGATTTTCCTAATTCTTTTATAATTACTATGGATGAATATTTTATGATTTTGTAATAATGGAGATCCTAACAAGAATATTTGTACTTTTAAAAAGGCATTTGTCTCATGGCAGGACCATTTTAATTGAACTAAACGGTCTAAAAGGTTACAAACAAGAAAAATTGTATTTAAAATATTAGTGTAAAAGTAACCGGTAACACTTTACAATAATTATTCATTTGTTAACATTAGTTAGCTACATTAGTTAAAATAAACTATCAATGTGCAATATTTCTACTGTGTTTAATAATCTTTTTAGTAAAGATTAGTTATCTTTATACGAAACTTAAACTAATATATTTTAAAATCTAAATTTGTATCTTAAAATTACTTAATGCACTGAGAACAAGCAATATACAATCGTATTTTTATGAACTAATATTAACAAAGATTAATCAATTCTGTAAAAATATATATTGCTCATAGTCAGTTCATATTAACTAATGAATTAACAAATGAGACCATATTGTATGTTAAGTGTTACCTGAATTATGTATGTCACATCCCCTACTATACATACATTTTTTATATAAATGATTTAAAGTTACACAAACATTCATTAACTACCCATTAACAAGGACTGAAAGTACTAATTAAGTCTTAAGGAAAGTCTTTACCTAATAAAAAAACATCACTCGAAATTGAAAGGAAAAAAGAAAAGAAAAATCTTACAAAAAGTAATAACTTACTAAGATAGTTCACCCAAAAAAAGAAAATTCTGAAAAGACCTCCGTTCATATTCAGAACACAAATTAAGATATTTTTTTATGAAATCCAAGAGCTATCTGACCCTCTGTAAGACAGGAAGGGTCCTACCATGATCAAGGTCCAGAAACGTAGTAAGGACATTGTTGAAATAATTCATGAGACATCAATGGTTCAACAGTAAAAAAAAATTCAACAGCTATTTTTGTTTTCTATGTGCACAAAATGTATTTTCCTAGCTTTGTAAAATTAAAGTTAAAAGTTAGAAAATTAGAGTTAGAAAAATGCCATTACAAAGGTAAAAACACAAGTCACCTGTAAAACACTTTAAGGAGTCAAATATCACCAGGTAATGTGAAGGCTAATTTTTGATCAAATATTGGTTTATTGATTAGAAGGTGCTCTTACATTTTTGACTGTGCTCCTATATATTTTTTTTAAAGTTAGGAGCAAAAGTGCTCCTTAAAAGAAAAGTAAGCATAGAGCCCTGAAAATTCAAAAAAATAATTACACACTACACAGACAATAAACAGGACTCAATTTATGGACAAAACCAACCAAAGTTTTAAAAACATTTAAACAGTTACATTATCATTTTATTTCTTCAAACTTCTGCAAAATCTTTATGAAGTTAAGTAATCTACTGTAGCTTCATGTTTACTGTGAACTTCAGTATAGAAAAAGGAAGTTACATCGTGATATGGCACCAACCCCTCTCTTAGCAAGACTAGGTTTAGGCAACATCATGAAGTAACTGCTCAAGAAATTTACAAAGCACTCCCTTTTAACAATAAAGTTAACTCTATTTGAAGATTAACTTGCCATTGGTTGGACATTGATATATTGCAAAAACCTAGCTAATATTTCACTTTGAGGAATGTCAGTTTAGTTTTTTTTTCTTCAGAAAAAGAATTAAAACTTATGTTTATCCTTATTTCTCGTTCTATTTTACCTTTGAGCAGAGACACCCTGGTCTCCATCTACATTATTAAAGAATCTTTATGCACTGTAATTGTTGCTTATGAATCCGAAACCTGACACAGGTCATTAATAATTCTGCATCCTCATAAAAAACATCTGCTTAAGCAATAAATGGTCGAAACAATGGCGTGGCACACCACAGTTTCTATCCCATGTATCCACTTAGCCAGTCTTTATAGCAGCAAACTGCTATCTGTCAGGAGGATGACAACCTTTGTTGTTTGATCATGCATCTTATGGAGCATCGAATAGGTGATCACACAGTATGACATGCTCAGATAATATCTCAGTACTTCCTGTTCACCTGGAACAGCACTGGCCCAACAATGGGTGAGAACATCAAAACAACAACACAGTTCATTTCCTTTTATTCAGCTATTGTTTTTTCAACCTTTGTAATACAGGTCTTAGTGTCAGGCTGAAGTTTCATTTGAGTGACAGCACTTATAAATGCCAATAGCATCCTCTTGGCTGCTTCTAATATGGAGAGAAGAGGGAGATCTTTGTTGCAACCGACGAGAGCGGGATGCTATTTTAAGAAACAGCGCAGGAGCTTTGTTCAAGAGTTTCATTCATCATAAAGCTGTCAAACTAAGATCGTTTAAAACTAAATCATGTCTTCCCACAGTACCTTTGACATCCTTTGAGAAGACAAAGGCACAGAATTAATAATGAAAGTATAGCAGATGTTTGAAAACACTCCCATCAGATCATGTCTGTACAATTATTTAAATAATACTAATACAAACAGTGTGTGAAGTACAGGGTTACTGCAGGGTTTATGAAGGTAAATTAAAAACCTATTTAAGAACAAATAAAGAAATTCTAAGCAATAAATTGAAGGCGGCACATCAATATGCTGTTTAAATGTAAATGTCTAGGGAGCAGACAATGAGTTGTATTTGCAGCACTTCAAAGTTTTGAAAATCCAACCTCCAACATATCTTTTCATTACTTTTTAATTAAATAGCTTTGCTTACAAACAACATTAGAATATGGAAATAACTTTTACTGATCACACTGCAATTCTTGCTCAGTATGTTTGTCTTGTTTTCCATCAATAAATATAAATTTACTTGATACGGAAGAGAAGTCTTGTTTTTTGTGAAACTGATCAAAATGAAGTGAGTTTGATTTAAAAAAAAAAAAAAAAAACATCAAATAGGCCTATCTGCCAATGGGTTCGACTTCATTCAAAATAAAAAGTTTTCATGCCCCATTGAAAAATAAGGCTTCATATCTTCATTTTGCATTTCAAGGTAAATTACATTTAAAGCGATAGTTCACTTTCAAATTAAATTTTGGTATGTTTTAGCTTACCTCAAGGACATCCAAGATGTAGGTGTCTTTGTTTCCGCAGTATTTCCCATTTTGATATTTTTAGGTCAAACCGTTCTTGTCTGTGACTCATATAATGGAGGTCTATGGTCACCACCTCAAAGAGCATGCACAGAGGAGTCTAAATTAAACAATTCCCCATCGTAAGTACACACTGATGACCTAAGACATGAAACCAGCGGTTTGTGTAAGAAAACGAACAGTATTTATATTGTTTTTACCTCTTGTACACACAACTGATCTGAGGGCACGAGTGCTTCCTGATGTGACGTGTGCGCGTGCTCTGGCTTAGTCTGCGCAATCGCGGAAAGCGGCAGAAGTGATCTCTCGCGCATGAACATCACTCATTGTTTACTGTTTACCACACAATACGCCACCAATCTGCACTGTCTGAAATATAATGCAGTAATTGTAATTAATTAATTTGTTTATAATGCGCCCTATAATCGTTGAGATTATAATAAAAATACAACACATTACTCACTCTATTGACAGCGTGCCATTAGGTCCCTCTGGCATTGGACGTTGCCTCCAGTTTATACGTGGCAAACTAAACACAACGTGCAAAACGCTGCGTCTCAACGGCGGAGAAAACTCAGGATCTTCAGTCAGGCAGGTGTGTGATGCGATACTGTCAATGTCCTCGTCATCGTCTTGTAGATGTGGCATTGCTATGTTCCATTCGTGACAACATATGCTCTCCACTTCTGTTGGCATCACACAACACTTGCTACTAAAACACCACCAATTTGGAAGAGATCTCTGTCTCTCTGAGGCTTGAAGATGTGCTGCTGCAGCGGATCGCTCCTGATTACTTGATCAGTGTATTCTGGTTCAAATAAATATGGTTGTAAAAAAAATTAAACGTTGTCTGTTGATATATTGAAATCGTCTTCCATTGCAATTTCCTGTACGTCTAAGTATGTTTAGATCTTCACAGTGAAAGTTAACACTTCTGAAATCTCTGTGTAAACCATAGACAGTAAGTGTTGTACACGTGCGAGAGATCACTTCTGGCACTTTCCGCACTTGCGCAGACTAAGCAAGAGCACGCGCACACGTCACATCAGGAAGCACTCGTGCCCTCAGATCAGTTGTGTGTGGTTGTGTACAAGAGGTAAAAACGATATAAATACTGTTCGTTTTCTTACACAAACCACTCGTTTCGTGTCTTAGGTCATCAATGTGTACTTACGATGGGGAATTGTTTAATTTAGACTCCTCTGTGCATGCTCTTTGAGGTGGTGACCATAGACCTCCATTATATGAGTCACAGACAAGAACGGTTTGACCTAAAAATATCAAAATGGGAAATACTGCGGAAACAAAGACACCTACATCTTGGATGCCCTTGAGGTAAGCTAAAACATATCAAAATTTAATTTGAAAGTGAACCATCCCTTTAAAGGGTTCACTCCACCACAAAAAGAAAATTCTCTCATTAATCACTTACCACCATGTCTTTCCAAACCCGTAAAAGCTCTGTTTTTGTCTTCGGAAGACAATTTAAGATATTTTGGATGAAAACCTGGAGGCTTGAGACTGTCCCATAACAAAAAACTAAAATAACGACTTTATTCAATAATTCCTTTGTCAACAGTCTCCTCTGTGTCACTCCATATCACCTTGCTGCGTGTGCACTTCTGTGTCATCAGCGCCACAAGGATGCAAAGTTTCTATGTGTATTTAGCTTTGATTTGAAATAATACAGTGCACCCTTGTGGTACGGAGGACACAGAAGAGCATAAGCAGCACAGTGATATGAAGTGACACAGAGGAGACTGTTGACAGGAATTATTGAATAAAGTTGTTATTATTGTTTTCTTCGCTTACAAAAAGTGTTCCTGTCACTTCATGTAACCCAGATTGCACATCTGATGGCAGATGGAGTATTCTGATGATGACTTTTCTGATGATGACTGGGAAGTCGTGGCCTAATGGTTAGAGAGTCGGACTCCCAATCGAAAGGTTGTGAGTTCGAGTCCCGGGCTGGCAGGAATTGTGGGTGGGGGGAGTGCATGTACAGTTCTCTCTCCACCTTCAATACCAAGGTGCCCTTGAGCAAGGCATCGAACCCCCAACTGCTCCCCGGGCGCCGCAGCATAAATGGTTGCCCACTGCTCCGGGTGTGTGTGTGTGTTCACTGCTCTGTGTGTGTGCATTTCGGATGGGTTAAATGCAGAGCACAAATTCTGAGTATGGGTCACCATACTTGGCTGAATGTCACGTCACTTTCACTTCACTTTTTCACTTTTCATACCTTTTATGGACCTTGACACTGTTTACTTGGCAGTCTATGGGACAGACTCAAGCCTCCAGGTTTTCATCCAAAATATCTTAAATTGTGTTCCGAAGACGACCAAGCTTTTACGGGTTTGGAACGACATGGGGGCAACTGATTCATGAGAAAAAATTTGATTTTGGGGTGGAGTAACCCTTTAAGGATTTCTATGGAAAACAAGACAAAACAACTGAGGACGATATAAATTTTTAGCAATGCTTGACATTAGGAATTTAATACTTTTTGGTTCCATTTTAAGATATTTTAATGCTTTTATTTGTGGAATTAAGACTTTATAGCAAACTTCATTTCTGTGTGCTAAAAAAAAGTAAAAAATTGGAATTCAAACCAAACTGTGCCTTGGCTCATGGGATTCACCATGAGTATAACAAGAAAGATTTAAACATGGAAATTAAATCTAGATTTTAAGCCACAGAAAAATAGTCTGAGAGGAGGGAGCAGTCAAGAATAAAAGCCCCTCATATCAGTTTTTAACCAGATGGTTCACATATGTGAAAAGTCCCTTTCAAGTTATCCAAATTTCCCAGACAAATATGAAAATCTAGCAATCAGTAACATGCTTTACATATGATTGAACATACAATGGACCTTTGTTGCTTCCTGAACATCACAAAGCAATTTGAATACAATAACAATGAAATAAATCACATACAAAGCTGTCACTGAGGAGGTATCCTTGCATCTTTATACCGTGTCTTCCCCTAAATGGTATATATTAGTACCTTTGGAAAGAGCATCACATCAAGTGACGGCTTTGTACTTTTTTTTAACTGAAAGTGCATGTGCACCAATGATCAGTGAATTTAACACACGAAGACCTTGCAACATGCTTTCATGCTCCTCTAGAGCTAAAATCAGTCCTATTTAATAGACATAAATGCCTTTTTAAATACTCACTTGAATCTTCCCTGGCAGTGTTGACACTGGTCCCCAACCCATCCACGATCACATACACAAGATCCGTTCACACACCTGCCTGACAGACAGCTCTTCTCGCAGGGATTAGATGGAGAGCCGTCTGAAATCAGTACCAGGGAGAACATCACACACAGCCAGAAATATCTCTTCATGCCCTGCAGTCTCTGTCTGTTTAGAAACAGTTCAGGTCTGAGCATCCTCTTTTCAGTATTCATGGTTTAGGGATGCTGCTGCTGCTGTTGTTGTTGTTGAATTGGTATCAATATCTTAGGGTCCTTCTTCCCTGCTTACTGGTGCCCAGATTGTTTTAATTATAACAGCAGGGGGATCCGTTCACTTATGGATCATGAATATTCCTTAAATATAGGCGATCGTTTCCCAAAGCGTAAGCAAACGTTTAACTGAAAACCTCCAGATCCGAGTGTGATATGATAAAACGAGCGTAAACACAGGCATATTAAATCATCTGTCTCGCCTCATTGTGTTTCTGAACAAGGGCAGGAATTTCCTACGTTAAGTTCCCTCCTGCAGTTACAGGGCTGGAAAATGATTACCCATAACAATGAAAAAAATCTTTCCTTCCAGAGCATTACCATAACTCGAGTGATGAGATATTTCCAGCTTTAAAGCATCATATTATTCAGCGGTCTTATTTTGATCCCGTCCGCAGCCATTTTAAAGCGTAAACATTCAGCTGGCTGTCCAAACACACTGCTGGTGTGCTTTAAAAGCTTTTAAACCTTGAGCTTTTCCTGGCTAACGTTCAATTGCCACGGGAAAACGCTAAACGGAGCAGGTTTCGGAGTGAAAAGCATCCTTTATAACCGCAGGAGTCAGTAATACGGATGTTGTTTCTAATGTTGTCCGTTGCGCTGAGGGATTTGGAAAACCTGAGTAACTAACGTTATCAGTTATCGGCATATTATTCGCTGTTTTTCAGGTTTAACGTAATAAACTCCTTAACGAAAGCGTGGCCCCTCAGTGTGGTTATATATCATCTTCGTCCCAGTGCGTTGAAACCCTCTCAGTGTGTGAATTCTGGCCCCCTCGACCACCGTTTAAGCTCCCCATAGTACGAACAGCTCTCTCTCTCGCTGGCTGCTCCTCAGGTTGGAGCAAACTCAACGCAGAGATGTCCGCGGCCGCGCATGCGCAATGGAAAGAGGTCATATTTAAAGGGACAGTGACCAATATGTGCGTCCCTGGAATGTATATTGCAGTACTTGAGAAGCTTTGTTACACGTTTGTCTTCAGGAAGTGTGTGAAAACCTAACTTCCTACCGCTATTACAATTTACCAATTTCAAAACACAGTCTAGAATACTCCATGCATTATATTGATTACATTAATGTATATTCTCACTGAAATCTGGGTCATAAAACCTTGATATTCAATCACAATTGCAAGCCTCCATCTCAAATATGAACTTTGTCCTTCTCTTGAGTGTTAAGGTGCAACACTATTTGCTGCCAACTTAAAGGCAGGGTAGGTAATAAATGTATAAACAACTTTCTTCCAAATTTGTTTAAACTTTCTATATATATCAATGCATAATTAAAATGTAAGTACTCTGATAAAAAGAGTATAAAAATCGAGTGAGTCTAGACCGTTTAATCTGTATTAAACACAGCTCATTATTTCCATTTCGGGACGAAACATAGGATTGGCTTAGGCGACTGTCACTCTCTCGCAACCATAGCAACCACCCTTTTGCCACACATGACCTGCCCACTTGCGCGCGCATGTTTGATTTGAGGAATTCAAGCAGCACGGACCCTAGGAATACAAAAATAATGGCAGAGAAACAGCAAGCAAAATTCACAGTATCAGCCTATGCAGTTAGTAAAGGCAAACCAGGCAAAAAAAGGAAGACAGTAACAGTACAAGAAAAGGCAATGAACAAAAAGTCTTTGGATAAACAAAGAAATAAAACGCGAGTTAATATCGGCGTGGCTTTCCAGCGATGGCGAGAACTGAGGGAACTCAAGGGGCTGAAAAGTGACTCCTTGATGGCTTTATTTCTGCTGGACAGGTAAATCTTTCTTTTTGTATTTTGATCATACATATTTTTTTCATGAAGCATGTGTCATTAGCACACGTAGCTGCGTAATATAGCTAACATAACATTACTTAGCGAGCCATAGTAGAGGCTTTGGAAGGAGCCCAGAAGGGAGGGGGTGGAGTGAATGGAAATAATGAGCTGTCTTTAAAACAGTCGTGAGAGGTCTACAGACACTCGATTTTTATACTTTCTTTTTCAGAGTACTTACATTTTAATTATGTATTGATATATAAATAAAGTTTAAACAAATTTGGAAAAAATGTTTTTTATACATTTTTTTACCTACCCTGCCTTTAAAGGAGCAATATGTAATTTTTCTGCTTTAAAAATAGCAGATATGTCACGGCTTACGCTGCTGGAAGGAACACGGAGCCGAGGGATAAACGAAACAAGGATTTATTAAATCAAACATAGGCAAGGTAAGTAGCAAATAACAGGTGGCAAGTGGCAAGTAACATAACAAGTGGACAAGTAGACAAGTAACAAGTAGACGAGTTGACCCGACAAAACAGAACTGAAAGGACAAGGCTTTTGTACAAGGGATAATTGGGAAAACACAGGTGGATGGCATGACTTAATTAACAGGGACATGGAACACATGCGGAAATGACTAGACACACCTGGGAACTAATCAAACCACAGAGACAGAAACTGGGTCACAGGGGCAAAAAACACACAAAATGAGTCCAGGTGTGTGACAGTACTCCCCCCTCCCGGTAGGTGCGTCCTCGCACCGTAGAAACAACAAAGGGAGGCGTGGGTGGGAACTTGGGAGGAGGTTCCGGTGGAGGACAGCCTCCCAGGAGGGGGTCAGCAGACAGGGACCACAGAGGAAGGAGCCAGGGAGGAGATGACGGAGGGAGGAGCCAGGGAGGAGACAGGAAGGATCTGAAGCAGGAGGTACCCAGCAGGACCCAGGCCACAGCCACAACGGCCCAAGGTGGGGCCGACGGAGGAAGGAGCCATGGAGGAGGAATGGTCACCGACTCCAGGGACTCGACCCATGGCAACGGAGCAAGTGGAGGAGGAGCCCGAGGTGGAGACGGAGAGCCGAAGAGCCAGGGTGACGGGGAGGAGCCGGAGGTCCTAGGCGGAACTGATGGCTCTGGTGACTGACGCGGCGATGTGGATCCGGAAGGCCGCGGTGAGGCCAGAGTGACCGAGGACTGAGGTGTAGCCGAGGGGATGAAGGAGCCTGATGGAGCCGGAGGGACGGAGGGATGAGGCGAAGCTGGAGGAGTGGAGTCCCGAGGCATAGGATGGACGACGCCAGACCAAGGCGGAGCCGGAGGGACGAGGGAGCCAGGCAGAGCCTGCGGACTGCCGGGCCACGGCGGAGAGGAAGGAGCTAGGAGCCATGGTGGAGCCGACGGGTCAACGGGCCGAGGCGGAGTCCAGGCCTCAGAGGCTGGAGGCGGAGGTGAGGGAGACGCCGACCAAGGCGTCGCTGGAGGATGGCGGTCCCGCTGAGCTCGCACCACAATGATGGTAGGCTGAGGGCGAGCAGAGGGGCAGCCAGACGACAGCGGAGGAGGAGGCAGGAGTGGGTGGGAGGGTGGGAATTTTGGAGGAGCAGGCATTGGAGTAAGCTCTAGGGCTGGAGCCCTTCCTGGGCTTAACGGAGGATCAGGAGCCCGTCCTGGGCTTAACGGGGGTTCAGGAGCCCGTCCTGGGCTTAACGGGGGTTCAGGAGCCCGTCCTGGGCTTAACGGGGGTTCAGGAGCCCGTCCTCGGCTTAACGGGGGTTCAGGAGCCCGTCCTGGGCTTAAAGGAGGATCAGGAGCCCGTCCTGGGCTTAACGGGGGTTCAGGAGCCCGTCCTGGGCTTAACGGGGGTTCAGGAGCCCGTCCTGGGCTTAACGGGGGTTCAGGAGCCCGTCCTGGGCTTAACGGAAGATCAGGAGCCCGTCCTGGGCTTAACGGAAGATCAGGAGCCCGTCCTGGGCTTAACGGAGGATCAGGAGCCCGTCCTGGGCTTAACGGAGGATCAGGAGCCCGTCCTGGGCTTAAAGGAGGATCAGGAGCCCGTCCTGGGCTTAACGGGGGAACAGGAGCCCGTCCTGGGCTTAACGGGGAATCAGGAGCCCTTCCTGGGCTTAACAGAGGATCAGGAGCCCGACCTGGGCTTACAGGAGGATCAGGAGCCCGTCCTGGGCTTAACGGAAGATCAGGAGCCCTTCCTGGGCTAAACGGGGGTTCAGGAGCCCGTCCTGGGCTTACAGGAGGATCAGGAGCCCGTCCTGGGCTTAACGGAAGATCAGGAGCCCTTCCTGGGCTTAACAGAGGATCTGGCATAGGTGAATTGGAAACCCCCTCATTTTGACCCATTTGGCGCTCCACATTTTGCTCCCTCGTGGTGGGCAGTGTCGCCGGCTCTCGCACCTGGTCTGACGGGTTGCTCTCTGGCTCTCCGTCATCGGTGGGCTCGGGCTTATGCCTCGTACCGTGGGGAGATTGTAGGCTGGGCTCTGGGTCCAGAGTGGACCTGGCGAGATCCTCCATTGGGCCGACCGTGAGAGGTGACCCATTTCTCACCAGATTCCACTCTATGAATGCGGCGAAATCCTCCCGAGGACCATCTTCGGGCGACAACGCTCTGCACCTGGAGTTCAGGCTGGCGTGATAAAAGGTGCAGAGCGCGTGGTCCGGGTAGCTGGTGGCATTAGCTATCAAGAGAAACCGTCTGGTATGGTCCTCGAGAGACAGTCCCTCCTGCTCCAGCAGGAGGAGGAGGTATTCGGGGCGATAGAGGGGATCCATGACACACTACGGAAAGAAAAAGACTGAAAAAACGGAAAACAAAACGGAGGGAAAACACGCAGTTTTTTTTAATTTTTTAGGTCGGGTCTTCTGTCACGGCTTACGCTGCTGGAAGGAACACGGAGCCGAGGGATAAACGAAACAAGGATTTATTAAATCAAACATAGGCAAGTAGCAAATAACAGGTGGCAAGTGGCAAGTAACAGATAACAAGTTGACAAGTAACAAGTAGACGAGTTGACCCAACAAAACAGAACTGAAAGGACAAGGCTTTTGTACAAGGGATAATTGGGAAAACACAGGTGGATGGCATGACTTAATTAACAGGGACATGGAACACATGCAGAAATGACTAGACACACCTGGGAACTAATCAAACCACATAGAGACAGAAACTGGGTCACAGGGGCAAAAAACACACAAAATGAGTCCAGGTGTGTGAAAAGATATCACTATATCTATGTTATATATTTTTTTTTGTTGTGTACTTACATTATCCCGACAGTTTCCACGAACTTTAAAATCCGGAGAAAATTATAGTTTAATTAGAAGACACGGCACGTTTCTATATTTCCGTTTTGTCGCCCGTCTATGGCGTCATATAAACTTTGACCCCTCTAGTTTATCTAACTTCCTGCGGATCCGCCAAATACAAAGGTGAACAGAAGCAAAGACGAGACGAAGAAGAAAAAGTAGTAGCTAGCCTTGATCGAGACTATTATATTTTATATTTATATTCGTATTTATACCTCAATCAATAACTTAGTTATGGATCATGATTATGCTTTGCCTGCACGTTCTGTGAAGCGCAAACGTACGGGTGAAATAAATGACCTGAGAAGGTTTTGGGACGAAGAAGAAACGAGACACGGGTAAATATTGGAGTTGCATTTCCAAGATAGAGAGAGCTTCGTGACAAGCTGAAACTACAGAGAGATGCTTGCATTCTAATAAACAGGTATGCATCCATTCAGCTAACTATATCTATCTGTATATTTTGTGAAACGATGATGTCTTGTGTTAAACGCAGACGGACTAGCTCTCATGTAGAGTATAATGTAAATCTACATGTGTTCTATATCTAGCTGGATAAAGTAGCTTCAAATGCAGTTCACTATTTTGTTTGATATCATAGTATAAACGTAGCCTAATTATAATTATTAACGAAAGGCAACCGTGTTTTTTTTTTTTTACATATATTACTACTAGCTAGATGGAATATTGATTTGATAGGGGTCTGATAATTCATATATCTCTCCGTTCGAAAATACGTGATTGTCAAAATACTAAGGCCGGTGACACACTGGCTGCGTGGCGTCTCTGCTGCGTTCCAGAAGCGTGGCGCGCTGCTGCTGCTGTAGGTGACATAGAGGGAGACCGCTGACAGACCAGGCTCTTGTCTTCATGACAACAATATCTATACTTCATGTTGAACATAAATATAAAGCCTACTGATAAAGGACACCGTCAACAGTATTGACGGCAAAATAGACTTATGTTTGACAGGTGCAATATTTGAAAATCGATAATTATTTATTTATTTTTTAAATTACATTTGTATCTGAATTTATGTCAACCTATAGACTTTCAAACATCAAAATGTCATGAATTAATATGTATTTGTGTACAAAATTACATATAAACATATTTTCCTATTATATTTTGCCTGGAAACGCTTCCAACACGCGTGCGTGTCGCGTGAAAAATAGGCGTCGGTTCTATTTCTAGCATGCACACGTTTTCCGCGCCGAGCCGCGCCTGAGACACGCGTCTCACGCAGGCAGTCTGCAAGCTCTAACCTAATAACATGAGAGCCGAATTAAAAACTGACACGCCACGCAGCTGAGACGCCGGCCTCAGTTAAAATGAGTGAGGAATGTGGGGAGCGACAGAGCGCGTGTTCCAATGAACAACAACTCCCATGAGCCAACGCTCTCTCCCGATGTCATCAAAGTACGTCTCATGTTATTATTTTGATTGAGGGACCCCTGGTGGCCAAAAATTCCATACTGCACGTTTAAGGCTGAAATACTGCATGATGTCCAGCTCTTTGGGTTCAATTATCAAACTTTCATGCACCTCAAACATATGCTTTCTTAATACAAATAATATGAAGCAAAAGTTTTGGTTTGGTAAGACTTTTTTTTTTAATGTGCTTGTTTCTATCATGTTCTCCAAGGTTGCATTTATTTGATCAACATACAGTAAAAAAAATTATTGTGAAATATTATTACAATATAAAATAGTGGTTTTCTATTTTAATTTTTTTTTTACAGTAATTTTTCTGAGTTCACAAAGTTGAATTTACTCCAGTTTTCAGTGTCACATGATCCTTCAGAAATCATTCTAATATGCTGATTTGGTGCTCAAGGTACATTAGTTGAAAACGATTCTGCTCCAATTTTTGTGGAAATCATGATACTTTTACTTTAATGGATTAAAAGAATGCAAGAACAGCATTTATTTTAAATGTATTTATTTATTTATTTATTGTAACAGCGTAAAAGTCTTTACTGTCATATTTTCTCAATTTAATGCATACTTGCTGAATAACAATAACAAAGTGAAAGTATACAGTTTGATCCAACATTCATAGTACAGAAAGCTAACGCTAGGCTGGATCTTTTTAAGACTGTAAAAAGTAAAACATATATTTACACAACAGTAAATCTGCCAGCTGTTATACAGAATATAATTGTCAGGGACTCTCAGGCTGCATCCGAAAACTTAGGCAGCTGACTTGCTGCCTCGATGCCGTATGAGGCAATGACTTTGCAGACAGCAATGATTTTGCAGGCAGCGTTTTTGCACCAAGGCACCTCATGAAACTGATTTCGGACAGACTTCTGAGGCAGCATAACGGTTTAATGATCTACAACAAAATAGAATGAGTTTTTGTGATAACGAAACGAATATTAAATTACTATAATACTGATTTCTCACTAGAACTAACATCAGGGCTGGACTGGGACAAAAAATCAGCCCTGGACTTCATCCAGACCGGCCCATTATGCATGTAAACATGCGCGCGCACACACACACACACACACACACACACTACATATCTATACATACATTAATCTGCATGTAAAATTACTGATTAGATTAGATGATTCAATTACTGATTAGATGTATTACTATCAAAACCAAGAAAAAAACTATTAAAATAATAAACAAAGAAAATGCAAATGATTTTATCAGGCTTTATTTTAAATATCTAAAGGTCTTAATTTATGTGCTTCTTATTATTCTAATAGAAATATTAATGCTTAGGGTACACAATTTCTGCTGTAACTATTTCATGAGCTGCAACATAACTCTTGTTTTTTTTTTTTATATTAATTTACACAAATTACTATACTCTGACCTGTTGGCTGCTTATAGTAGGCTAGTATTAAGACCACTGATCTACAGTAAACGTGATTTATAAAGACCCTTGATCTACAATAAAATTAAAGAGTAATTAAGACAAAGAACGTTGTGTAGTGATTTATTTTAAATTTTTCTTAACATAATCAAAGGCCTTTGAAAATCCTTGAAGTAGACTTCAGTTCTCTTTGTCTTTTGTTCACATTAATGACACAGACCGACAGTAGGTATATTGCTTCTGCCTGGCACTTTAAGGGATTTTTTTCTCAATTGATTACAAATTGAAAAAATATATCTCACATAAATGCTGTAAACATACATAGACATAGAGCATCAGCTGGTATTATTAAAGGTTAAAAATAACTAGTTAAAATTAAATATAATGCAATTTTCATTATAATAACCCGGGAACTACACTAACCTTTTCCACTGGTGATTTGGTCGCACAAATTATTTATAGGATGCTGCTCTGGATAATAATGAAACTGTATTGCATACAGATGTGCTTTTTATTTTACTTGACATCTTTTAAACCACATGCCTTCTTGTTTTATTTCTTACAGTACACACAGTGCACTGTCTTGGTACCTTAACACAGGGCCGTAGCTGGAATTGAAAATTTCTGAAATTGTTTAATTTGTACTGTATGTTCATTCTATTTATTTATTTGTGCTATTTACACAATGGTTACTTTTTTTTTTTAAGTTTGTAGGTGTCCAGAAACTAATTTAAAATAGCACTTCATAGTCTTCACTGTAAAATAAAATACACAGTCAAACCAAAATGTATTCAGACACCTTCAACATTTCTCACATTATCACAGTTTATTTGTTATAGTTTAGAAATTGAAGAACTGTCAGAACAAAATCCTCTTGATAATGTCAGATAGCTTTGATAGAAAGATATGTAATGGAATCAACCAAAACTTCAGACAACTGTCAGTATGACATTATTTACACAACTCAATACTTTATTGAACAGTTACCAAGCAAGCAATGCTTAATTTTGTTCAGTTTGTGGTGTGAAAAGGTTGCATTAGCAATTAAAGAAAGAAACATTTTAGCACAACATGGTCAGGTCCCTTATTATTATTTTTTTTTTTTTTTATATCAATTTCACTTGTAGTCTACAGTATGAAGAATTTTTGGGTACAATATTTCACAAATCACTGTATTTTGTATTTTGTTATACTCACATTAATGAACTAGTGTCCTGCACCCACCAGTAGAACAATATAATCAATTATATCTGATTTTTGGATTGACTGTGGATAAATTCTTGTTAAAACTACAAAGTAATTCAGTCAAGAGCAGTGAGTGATTTACTTTCATTTACATACAGTCGTGGCCAAAAGTTTTGAGAATTACATAAATATTAGTTTACAAAAAGTTTGCTGCTAAACTGCTTTTAGATCTTTGTTTCAGTTGTTTCTGTGATGTACTGAAATATAATTACAAGCACTTCATACGTTTCAAAGGCTTTTATCGACAATTAAATGACATTTATGCAAAGAGTCAGTATTTGCAGTGTTGGCCCTTCTTTTTCAGGACCTCTGCAATTTGACTGGGCATGCTCTCAATCAACTTCTGGCCCAAATCCTGACTGATAGCAACCCATTCTTTCATAATCACTTCTTGGAGTTTGTCAGAATTAGAGGGTTTTTGTTTGTCCACCCACCTCTTGAGGATTGACCACAAGTTCTCAATGGGATTAAGATCTGGGGAGTTTCCAGGCCATGGACCCAAACTTTCAACATTCTGGTCCCCGAGCCACTTAGTTATCACTTTTGCCTTATGGCACAGTGCTCCATCGTGCTGGAAAATGCATTGTTCTTCACCAAACTGTTGTTGGATTGTTGGAAGAAGTTGTTGTTGGAGGGTGTTTTGGTACCATTCTTTATTCATGGCTGTGTTTTTGGGCAGAATTGTGAGTGAGCCCACTCCCTTGGATGAGAAGCAACCCCACACATGAATGGTGTCAGGATGCTTTACTGTTGGCATGACACAGGACTGATGGTAGCGCTCACCTTTTCCTCTCCGGACAAGCCTTTTTCCAGATGCCCCAAACAATCAGAAAGGGGCTTCATCTGAGAATATGACTTTGCCCCAGTCCTCAGCAGTCCATTCACTATACTTTCTGCATTAGATCAATCTGTCCCTGATGTTTTTTTTGGAGAGAAGTGGCTTCTTTGCTGACCTTTTTGACACCAGGCCATCTTCCAAAAGTCTTCGCCTCACTGTGCGTTCAGATGCGCTCACACCTGCCTGCTGCCATTCCTGAGCAAGCACTGCACTGGTGGCACTCCGATCCCGCAGCTGAATCCTCTTTAGGAGAAGATCCTGGCACTTGCTGGACTTTCTTTGACGCCCTGAAGCCTTCTTTACAAGAATTGAACCTCTTTCCTTGAAGTTCTTGATGATCCTATAAATTGTTGATTTAGGTGCAATCTTAGTAGCCACAATATCCTTGCCTGTGAAGCCATTTTTTATGCAACGCAATGATGGCTGCACGCGTTTCTTTGCAGGACACCATGGTTAACAATGGAAGAACAATGATTTCAAGCATCACCCTCCTTTTAACATGTCAAGTCTGCCATTCTAACCCAATCAGCCTGACATAATGATCTCCAGCCTTGTGCTCGTCAACATTCTCACCTGAGTTAACAAGACGATTACTTAAATGATCTCAGCAGGTCCTTTAATGACAGCAATGAAATGCAGTGGAAAGGTTTTTTTGGGATTAAGTAAATTTCGGGATTTAAAGTAAATGATCACTCTTCATAACATTCTGGAGTATATGCAAATTGCTATTATAAAAACTTAAGCAGCAACTTTTCCAATTTCCAATATTTATGTAATTCTCAAAACTTTTGGCCACGACTGTACATTAAAGACACTGACAGCAGAGCTAGTTAATTAGGCGCGGTCACTTTAAGAGACAATGCATCCATTATAATGATACACATCCGATTTCTTTTTCAGCTCTTTACTTTCACTTAAGACATACCACAGACTTTTCGAACACACTTTCCAAGACGGGTATTTTGACATATTTTGTATGTATCTGTTGTCGGTACAAAAGGAAAAGAGCTTTTCGCTCTTTTTTTTCTGTTTGTTTAAAGCGATTTGTATTTGTTCATTCAGGTGCAGGAGGACGCGAACGTCCTGAAGGAGAGCTCGGTTCAGTGTTGCTGTCCGTGAGACGCGGCTACTCACCAGCTAGTTCAGCTTTCCCGCATCTGGTGTTCGAATGGTTTTGTCACAGTGTCTGGGTTGTGTTCCCTCGGTTTCCGCTAGGTGTCCTCCTTTCCCACGGTGTCTGTCACCTTATCACTTCCTGTTCCCTTATTTGGTCACCTTCCTCTTTGTTGAGTAATTGATTGTTTCCCCACCTGTCTCCTGTTCCCTCATTATCCTTCTGTGTATTTATACCCGGTCTGTCTGAGTCTGTGTTACGGAGTCCTTGTTTAATGTCTTATGATTATTCATGTCCGTCAAATCAGTCTTGCCCTTGCCTTGCCTTGTCTTCTTGTCTTGTTTTCATGTTTGGATTATGTTTGGTTTTGACCCCTGCCTGGACTGTTTATCCCTTTGGATTACCCTTTAATAAATGACTTACCTGCAATTGGTTCTCTCTCCGTGTTTCCAGTAACACCGATCGTGACAGAAGGACTCCGTCACAGTAGGAACCAGCGGTATGTCATTTTTCCGTATCCCAGCCAAGATGGCGGAGCGGCGAACCAAGTACCTTCGGTTGATCGCCCTCCGCCAAGAGGGCAATGAAGTGGGTGCCCTGGCTCAGGTGTTCTGGTCCCTGGCCGAGGGCATGGGCTACAACGATGCGGCCCTCAAGGACTATTTCAATGGCGGGCTGGATGATCCAGTGTCTCAGGAGGAGATGGCGCAGTTAGAGACACTGGAATTCTGGGAATTTGTGCGCTACCTGCAGCATCGGCTTCGGTGGGATGCCCCAACCACTTCTGTCTCTTCCGGCGGGGTGGTCGTCAGCCCAGCACCACTGCCCAGGATGGCAACCAGCCAAGCGCCACAACCCAAGATGACCGCCAGTCCAGCACCACTGCCCAGGATGGCTACCAGCCAAGCGCCACAGCACAAGATGGCCGCTAACACATCGCCAATGCCCAAATTGGCCGTCAGCCTAGCGCCACAGCACAAGATGGCCGTCAGTCCAGCGCCACAGCACAAGATGGCCGCTAACCCAGCGCCAATGCCCAGATTGGCCACCGGTCCAGCGCCACAGTACAAGATGGCCGCCAGCCCAGCACCAATGCCCAAATTGGCCACCGGTTCAGCGCCACAGCCCAAGATGGCCGTCAGCCTAGCGCCACAGCACAAGATGGCCGTCAGTCCAGCGCCACAGCACAAGATGGCCGTCAGTCCAGCGCCACAGCACAAGATGGCCGCTAGCCCAGCGCCAATGCCCAAATTGGCCACCGGTCCAGTGCCACAGTACAAGATGGCCGCCAGCCCAGCACCACAGTACAAGAGGGCCACCTGTCCAGAGTCATGGCCCAAGATGGTTGCTTGCCAAGCGCCGCTGCACAGGATGAGAGTCTCAGTTGACCCTCCGGAGTCGAGTCAGGTTCCAGTTGACCCTCCGGAGTCTAGTCAGGTGCCAGTGAACTCTCCAGAGTCGAGTCAGGTGCCAGTGAACTCTCCAGAGTCGAGTCAGGTGCCAGTGAACTCTCCAGAGTCGAGTCAGGTGCCAGTGAACTCTCCAGAGTCAGGGCTAGTCACCGCTGATCCTCCAGAGTCAGGGCTAGTCACCGCTGATCCTCCAGAGTCAGGGCTAGTCACTGCTGATCCTCCAGAGTCAGGGCTAGTCACCGCTGATCCTCCAGAGTCAGGGCTAGTCACCGCTGATCCTCCAGAGTCAGGGCTGGTCACCGCTGATCCTCCAGAGTCAGGGCTGGTCACCGCTGATCCTCCAGAGTCAGGGCTGGTCACCGCTGATCCTCCAGAGTCAGGGCTGGTCACCGCTGATCCTCCAGAGACTAGGCTGGTCACCGGTGATCTTCAAGGACTTAGTCAAGTCACCGGTGATCTTCAAGGACTGAGTCAAGTCACCGGTGATCTTCAAGGACTGAGTCAAGTCACCGGTGATCTTCATGAACAAAGGCAAGTCACCATGGATCTTCATGAGCAAATACAAGTCACCAATGATCTTCATGAGCAGTGTCAGGCCAGCTCCAATCTTCTGGAATCCAGTAAGGACACCAGGGGATTACCAGGGTTTCGTCGTCCCGTTGGCCCAGCCGCACGGAGGTCTGCTCCGCCTTGGGGGGCTCTGGTCCTGACCACATGGCTGTGGTGGTCTTCTGCTCCGCCCTGGGGGCCTTCCGCCCTGACCACACGGTTGTGGGGGTCTTCCGCTCCGTCCTGGAGGACTCTGACTTCGTCCACAAGGACGTGGTGGTCTTCGGCTCCGCCTTTGGGGGCTTCCGTCCTGACCACACGGTTGTGGTGGTCTTCTGCTCCGCCTTGGGGGCCTCTCGTCCTGACAGCATGGCTGTGGTGGTTTTCTGCTCCGCCCTGGGGGACTTCCGCCCTGACCACACTGTTGAGGTGGTCTTCTGCTCCGCCCTGGGGGGCTCTCGCCCTGACTACACGGTTGTGGTGGTCTTCTGCCCCGCCCTGGAGGACTCTGGTTTTGACCACAAGGACGTGGTGGTCTTCCGCTCCGCCCTGGAGGACTCTGGCGTCGACCACAAGGATGTGGTGGTCTTCTGCCCCGCCCTGGGGGGCTTCATGTTGTTGTTTTTGCTTTTTGTTTTTGTGTTCACTCCTGTCCCTGTTCCTTTCCGTTAGTCTGGCCCTCCGTCCCTCCCCCTGAACCTCCTCCGGTCCTCCTCCCTCCTGGTCTCCCTGTTTTGTGTTTTCAATTCTGGTGCCTGTTCCCCATGTTTTTCTTTTCTGTCCCTCCCCCTGAGCCTCCACCTGTCCGCCTCCCTCCTGGTCTCTGTTTTGTGTCTGTCGTGGAGCGTCTGGGAGCCGCTCCGTAGAGGGGGGGGGGTACTGTCCCAGTGTCTGGGTTGTGTTCCCTGGGTTTCCACTAGGTGTCCTCCTTTCCCACGGTGTCTGTCACCTTATCACTTCCTGTTCCCTTATTTGGTCACCTTCCTCTTTGTTGAGTAATTGATTGTTTCCCCACCTGTCTCCTGTTCCCTCATTATCCTTCTGTGTATTTATACCCGGTCTGTCTGAGTCTGTGTTACGGAGTCCTTGTTTAATGTCTTATGATTATTCATGTCCGTCAAATCAGTCTTGCCCTTGCCTTGCCTTGTCTTCTTGTCTTGTTTTCATGTTTGGATTATGTTTGGTTTTGACCCCTGCCTGGACTGTTTATCCCTTTGGATTACCCTTTAATAAATGACTTACCTGCAATTGGTTCTCTCTCTGTGTTTCCAGTAACACCGATCGTGACAGGTTTAAACTCTTTTGAATGTTTAAATTGGCAAGCCAACTTGATGTGTTGAATGCTCGGAGCACGTTATAAAACGTATTCTTAAAATACACATTTCTGTTTTAATAAATGCTCATATTTAATCATAGTATAACACACAAGTAGGTACAAAAATAATCAGTGATACATTTGCGACCCCATAAAAATTTGAGTCGCAATGACATTTCAAAATGTCGCATATGCGACCATTTTGGCAGTGTACGTAGTTCCCTGATAACAATTATTTAATGACAGGTGAAAATATAATAAATATGTACTATAGTTCACATATTTAGCAAAAATACTCCTTTCTTATGGCTATTTTTCTCAACTAACCTGCTATGGTCTTTTAATGGCTTTCTTGAAATGTAACGTTCTGTGAATTGTTCTCCTGCTGATTTGACTGATGACTGATTGATCGATATTATGGTACGTTGTACTTAAACAGAAAGTAACAGATGATCGGTTTACTTGAACTGAGGCGCTAAAGCGATCTGTCACGTCACATTTTCTAACGCCAAAATGGTATTGTCTGAATTTTGTAATAAAATGGACAGAACCTGAGAGCTGAGAATTATAAATGTCATTTATATAGATCAGTGAGTGGTGGCATATTACAGCTGGAACATCTAACTTTTTAAAACAAAACAATGTCTCACCTCAGCAGTCAAGTCCCGCCCTGCTGACATCTTCACTTAAGTCTTTTGCCTTCCAGCAAATAATTTATTTATCTTGACACATTTGGTGGCATCTGCCTCAAGTGCTTGTCGTTTTCTCTCTCTCAACTTTCGGAGCCTCCTTTACACTTAGATATTTTTATTTAACATATTGAATTTCGTTGCAGTTGTAATGCAGCCGCTTTTCAAGGCTAGAACTTGATTCTGATTGGCTAATGAGCAGTGAACACGTCACATCACGTCTCGCATCAGCATCATGCGGCTACATGAGAGAGACACATAAGGCCGGAATTGGACTATACAACAATATACTTACGAATATATTTGCGATTAATAATGATTTAAAAACAAAATACATAACGCACCGGCCCAATCAGACCGCGGCCCACCGGGAATCTCCCGGTAGTCCCGATGGCCAGTACATGCCTGACTAACATCAAAAGTGCAAAAAGTTAGTCAGAAATATACATTTACACACAAACTGACCACCAAATGCAACTTTCAGATGCCATCTTTTTTTTTAGCTTAACCATCACGAAATGGAACAAACGGGATTGAGGGATATCAAAGGCAGCGAAGGATACATCTATGCTGCCTTCAAAATTCGATCAGAAGACGGTACCTCCAGAGACAGGAAGTAAAGCAGAATTTGGATTTGACCGTACCTTGATGCCTTCCTGCTTTGGAATGCTGCCTCCGAAGGCAACATTTTAGAGATTTCACATGCAGCCTCAGTCACCAAAGTTATCAGCCACAGTGCACACAAGATCCAAAGTCGACCTTAACGTCATCCGCACGGATCTGCTTCTGTTTAAAACAGTAAGAGCAATCTATATTAAAGTGATTATTACATTTTAAATATGGGCACTGATTCGCTACAGGAGGACTTTGTTCACCCACTGGAGCTGTGTGTGACACTTTTTATTAAGGATGGGGGCTTTTTATTTAACTTCTTTTGGACTGATGCACAGAAACACCCGATGAGTGCCATTAAACAGCTTGAAAGTTCAAAGACAATTTTTAATATAACTTCAACTGGATTCGTCTGAAAGAATATACACCTAGGATGACTTGAAGGTAAGTAATTTATGCGCAAATTAAATTTTTTGGGTGAACTAACCCTTTAAACCCTTCTCTCCCTCTGCACCAGGACCCACTGAGCCAGACGTACCTCCTCCTCTAGAAATTATTGAGGAACCCTTCATCTACCAAGTCAAAGAGGTGCTGGACTCGCAGCGACAGGGTAGCTGGCTGGGGTATCTCATGAAAGGATACAAGCCAGAAAAGAGCCGGTCACTGTGATTTTGCCAATTAAGACACATTCCTAGATCAACATCTTCTGATGATCCTGGATTAACATTGTTGTCCAAAAATATAGATTTAACCCAATCCCAATCCCTACCCCTAAACCTAATCCTACCCATAATTTATTCCTAAAATCAGTGGTAAATGATAGCTGATTGACAAGGGTGTAGAAGCACCTAACTCTGGTTGTAAGCCTAAAATAGATATTTTCTGAAAAATTATATATCAACTCTGAGTGGTTGATTGGAATATTGTTCCAGGATCAACAAGGATGTAGATCCAGGAACATGTTGTACTTGGTGAAATCACGCTCGCCGTCAGGAGCCACCCCTGGAGGAGGGGGTAGTGTCAGGGAGTCTCAGTCACCACTGTCACAGTCATCAGCCCCAGTGCACACCAGATCCCAATCACCTGTATACCATGTAGCTTTCAAATAAGCCTGAAAGACTTGATTGAAGATGTGTTTAATTAGGGTTTAATCTAAATATTGCAGTGCTCCTGCCCTCCAGGACTTGAGTTTGACGCCCCTGCCCTAGATGATCCACTGCTCCCGTTCTCCACCACTCCACTGGATCACCTTCAAAAGGCAATATAAACTTACCCTCAACTAAGAAACTTTCATTCTTTACTTCCTTGAATAACTCGAGGTTGCTTCTCATCCCACTGCCCGTTTGTCAATAAACCTGTTGTTGTGATAACTAACTTCTGTATCTCTGGCCTGTTTGCTGACTGTAATAAAACACTCAATTCAGTTGGCAATTTGTTACTCTGTGGACAATTACTGGTCTTTGTAATGATTCTCACACCTCACAGACTTCCTTTTTTAGATAATTCCCATCACAACAGCCCCATTCAGTCAGGCACTGAACAGATGAATAATATTACTGCAGTATAGCACTGATTTTAAGAACAGAGCTGTTTGGTTAAAATGCATGGGTGTCCATTCTAAAGAGAAAATCTCAACTAAAAGACTGTAAATTAACACTTACATCAAACTTACTGTTAATTTAATTAATACAGCAAGTGCTCCACATATTCTGTGCTGGCAAAGGTTTTCAAGTTTTTCATTTACACAATATTCCAATCTATGAACATTCCTGTCTCGCTTAGAGCTACATTCTTTCATGGCCCACTGGGAAACATGACACTTTCTCCTCATACCTTCAGGAATGAAAGAATCAAAGCCTCAGGCAACTGCAACTCAGACTCACTGAGCACAACATGTCCCAGCCTGTCAGAAAGCACATGCGGCATAACTGCCCAGTGATGCAGCAGCAGTGACCTGCAGGATAAGCATACAGTATATTGTTATGTGTAAATCACAGGTGATTTACAGCACATTCTTCTGTGCTTTAGGCATGCCATAAATCCTTCATGAAGCCAAAGCACCATAGTGCCCCCAGATGGTAAACTTTTTTTAAAAGTTTATTTATATAGCACATTTCGTACACAATAAAACAAGAAATTTAAAACTTTGAAAATGATTTTCAAAGTTTCTAAATTAGGTTTAAATTGAATTGAAAACAGTTAAGAATATAAAATGATTATACATAAAATATAGTGAAATCAGTTCGGACATTACACAGTGCTCATTTAATAAATGCACAGCTAAACAGATGAGTTTTGAGTCTGCATTTAAATTTTTCTAACGTTTTAGCACATCTGATCTCTTCTGGTAGCTGCTTCCAACTGCGGCGGCATTATAACTAAAAGCGGACTCCCCTTGATTTGTGTGAAACCTTGGTACCGCGACTTCAGATTGCAGACTAGGAAAAACAGGTGGCTGGTAACCTATGCTACACTCAAACGGGGAGAGGCCCATGGCTGAAACTGGTAACGTGTTACGAGCGTACTCAACCAAAGAGAGTTGTTGACTCCAGAAAGAAGGATTCTTGGAGGCTAAACATCGTAACGTTCTCTCTTAATCTTGGTTGGCCCGCTCAGACTGGCTGTTGCTCTGTGGGTGATAACCCGAAGATAGACTAACCGTCGCTCCTAAGAATTTACAAGACTCTCTCCAAAATTTGCACACAAATTGGGATCCCTTGTCAGAAACCACGTCTACCGGGAGGCCATGTAACAGAAACACGTGATCAATTACAGTGAACACTGTTTCCTTGGCTGAAGGTAATTTGGGCAAAGGAATTAAATGTGCCACCTTCAAAAATCGGTCCACTATGGTCAAAACGACCGTCATGCCATTAGAGGGCGGGAGGGCGGTAACAAAATCTAGAGCGATGTGGGACCAGGGTCTCGAAGGGAAAGACAACGGTTAAAGAAGCCCATCTGGAGGTCGGTTAGACAACTTACCACTGGCGCAAACTGAGCAGGGCAAAACAAAATCGTGAATGTCACGAGCCATCAGTGGCCACCAGAATCGTTGCTTTACTAAGCACTTGGTGCGGTTTATCCCTGGATGACAAGCTACATTGGAGCAGTGACCCCACTGAATAACGTCGGACCGTAACTCCTCCAGAACAAACAACCGATTCGGTGGGCACCAGGGCGGAGGCATTACCCCTTCTAAGGCCGTCTTGACCTTCGATTCGACCTCCCATATGAGTGATGAGATGACTATAGTCTCAGGTAAAATACACTTAAGAGTCACCAGGCGTTCGGAAGGATCAAAAAGACGTGACAAAAAATCAGGTTTGACGTTTTTGAACCCGGGCGGCACGATAGGGAAAAATCAAAGCGACCGAAAAAAAGTGTCCACCGAGCCTGCCTGGAGTTGAGTCTTTTGGCAGTTCTAATATATTCTAGGTTCTTGTGATCGGTCCAGACGATGAAAGGTACCCCTGACCCCTCCAACCAATGACGCCACTCCTCCAATGCTAATTTGATGGCCAAGAACTCTCTGTTATCAATGTCATAATTACTTTCAGCAGGAGATAAACGATGAGAAAAAAACGTGTACGGATGCATCTTGTCGTCTGAGGCAGCACATTGGGAAAGAACTGCACCTACTACCACCTCTGATGCGTCAACCTTCACCACAAACTGACGTGTGGGATCAGGGGCTGCTAAGATGGGAGCAGAAACGAAGCGGCTCTTGAGGTTGGAAAATACAGTTTCGGCTGTATTAGACCATCTGAACGCAGTACTGGGGGAGGTCAAGGTGGTCAGAGGTGAGACTAGTTGGCTGAAATTGCGAATAAAACGCAGATAAAAATTGGGGAATCCAAGAAACCGCTGTAGGGCCTTACGGGAATCTGGACTTGGCCAATCTATCACAGCCTTAATCTTGTCAGGATCCATACATATTCCCTCAGATGAGACGATGTACCCTAGGAAGGGTACAGACTGTGCATGGAATACGCATTTCTCCGCCTTGACAAAAAGCCCATTCTCTAGTAATATCTGGAGCACTTGTCTGACGTGTTGCACGTGTTCCTGGAGAGATGAGGAAAAAATCTGTATGTAATCCAGGTAAACATATACAAACTGGTCAACCATGTCTCTCAACACGTCATTCACGAGTGCTTGGAAAACCCCTGGAGAGATGCCATCACCAAGTATTCAAAGTGCCCTCTAGGGGTGTTAAAGGCGGTTTTTCACTCATCCCCCTTCCTGATGCGGACCAAATGATAAGCGTTGCGTAAATCCAGTTTGGTGAAGACGGATGCTCCCTGTAACCTCTCGAATGCTGAAGATATCAATGGCAAAGGATAGGTATTCTTTACCGTGATGTTATTCAGCTCTCTGTAATCAATACAAGGTCGCAGGGAACCATCCTTCTAACCAACAAAAAAGAATCCCACCCCCGCTGGAGAAGAGGAAGGGCGGATGAACCTCGATGCCAGAGAATCAGAAATATATTACTCCATGGCCTCCCACTCCGGAATGGAAAGAGAGTAGAGTTTGCCTTTAGGTGGGGACTTACCTGGAACTAACTCTATGGCACAGTCATAGGGACGATGCGGAGGGAAAGAAGCAGCACGGGACTTACTGAACACTTCCTTCAGGTCCAGGTACTCCGCGGGCACATTTGACAAAACCGTAGTCTCCTTCTGAAAGACAGAAACAGACACAGCAGGACAAGCAGAAACCAGACAAGACTCATGACAACGTTCACTCCACAAGATGATGGTGTTGGAACCCCAATCCACTCGTGGGTTGTGTTTGACCAGCCAGGGGTGACCTAACACAATGGGTGCCACAGGGGAGTCCATGAGGAGAAGGGAAAGGGTTTGGGTGTGATTGCGAGAGGTGAGGAGAGTCTTGGGTCCTGTATTGTGGGTTACGTGCAGCAGTTCCTGGCCATTGAGTGCGCTGATAGTAATCTGAGTTGACAGGGGAATGATCGGAAGTTTCAGGTGATGTGCCAGGTTATTGTCAATGAAATTACCTTCGGCTCCTGAATCCAGAAGAGCGTGACAGGTGTGAGTGTTGTTGGCCCACCGCAGTTTCACCGGAAGGAGAGTTGATGATGTTGAGGACTTCCCGGCGGAGATTCCACCCGATAGTAGCCTCAAACTTACTACCAGGCTGACTCTTTTACCGGACAGGCAAGCAGCAGATGTCCAGAGCCACTGCAGTAAAGCTATAGTCCTTGAGACCTCCGCCACTCTCTCTTCTCCCGGGTCAGTAGAGCTCTACCCACCTGATTGATGACGGGACCGACCATGTTCTCCCGGTTTGAGTTACCACTCTCCGGGGTGCCGAGAAGGCATGTGTGACTGGTCTGCGCCCCCAGGTGGTCAATCCGAGCGTCCACGCGGAGCGCCAAGTCGATGAGTGCGTTGAGGCTGGTTGGCAACTCGAGGAGGTAGATCTCTTTGTGAACACGGTCGGCCAACCCATGCAGGAACATATCCCACTGCGCCTCCTCAGTCCACTTGCACGCAGCCACCAAGGTGCGAAACTGGATGGAATAGTCCGCCATGGAGTGATTTCCCTGCTTGAGATCTGCGAGCTCTCGGGTCGCTTCCTTCCTCGTGTCGCTTCCGGTCAGACACTCTCTTCATTACCTCAGAGAGAGAGTGGAATGAGGTGAAAGCATTGGTCATGGTTCTCCCACACCGCCGTCCGCCACAGCGTGGCTCTACCAGAGAATAGCGTCAGGACAAACGCCATCTTGGACTCCTCAGTCTCAAAGGTGCGGGGCTGTAGAGAAAAATGCATGGAACATTTTGTCAAGAATGTTCTGCAGTAATTGGGCTCACCAGAGTAGCTTTCCGGCATCGGAAGTCAAGGTTTGGGCCGGTAGTGGTTCTCAGGGATGGGTGAGTGCTGTAGTCATTTGGTAATAAGGCTAGGTAAACCTGGGTATCATCTGCATAGCTGTTATAGGCAATTTGGCTCTTTCTCATTATTTGACTAAGTGGGAGCATATACAGGCTAAACAAAAGCAGTGCAAGAATTGAGCCATGTGGTACTCCCCATGTCATGGACGTCCATTTAGACTTATGCTCTCCTATACTCACATAATAACCTATCCCTTCTAAGTATGACCTGAGCAATTGATTACCATCCCAGAAAGCCAGACCCAGTTTTCCAGTCTCTCTAGTAGTATTTTATGATCAAAGTGTCATATGCAGCACTAAGATTTTGTAGGACCAGCACTGATAATTTGCCAGAATCATAATTTAAGTGCATATAATTTATTATCTTAATGAGTGCTGTCTCTGTGCTGTGATGCGGTCGGAAACCAGATTAAAAAAATTCCAGGTATCCATTTAAGTTTAAGTATTTGTTCAGATGATTAAAACTACCTTTTCATTAAACTTGGCTATAAAAGGAAGATTTGATATTGGTCTATAATTGCTCGAAATTGTGTTATCGAGATTGCTGTTTTCAGAAGGGGTTTAACAACTGCAGTTTTCAGGGAGTTTGGAAAAATCCCAGAAAGAAGCGAAGCGTTCATCACTTCTAAGAGAACTACTTATAAACAGTTAAGCACCCTTTTGAAAAAAAATATATATATGTGGGAAGTGTGTCAAGATAGCAGGTTTGACGATTTAAGGTGCTGCACTATTTCTTCCAAAATGTTTCTAGCCACATCTTCAAGAGCAGAGATAGTCTCTTATTTTTGATATCGCAGTCAAATCTGTCTGTCCTTCCTGATATTATTGTTCTTCTCAGAAAAGAAGGAAGCACACTCATTGCATTTGCTGTTGGAGAGCATTTTACTGGAAATCTGACTTGGGGGTTTTGTCAGTCTCTCAACAGCAGCAAAAAGAGTGCGAGTGTTGTTGAGTTACTGTTTATGAGGTTTGAAGAAACTCTGTCTAGCTGTGGCTTGTTCCACATTGAAAGAACAAAGGCTGATATAGATGCTGATGCTATATTTAATTAAAATCCCATAAAATATCAAAAGTCAAACTCTGAGGAAATCATTGATAGCATTTGTGTGAACTCTTCAACAAAGGCTGGAGAGTATTTTGGGTGCCTGTAAATAATGATAAACAGAATGCGTAGAGTACCTTGTGTTTGGAAGCAATGTGTGAGGTCAGTAACATGGTCAACACCGGTATGCCACGAGCATAAGCTCTTGAAGCTCGGCACCTTTCTGAGAAGGGAGCACGGTTGCCAGAACATGAAAAGCAACCCCGGCAACAGTGTTAAAGTAGCCGCGGACTTGGCAATACTGGAAAGGAGGCAGGAGCACCAGTTCTTTTTCATTTAAAGGGGACATACACATAAACAGGGCGTTTTGGCTAATACCCCAAAAAGTGGCAATTTCAAGAAGCTATAAAAAATTATCTGTGGGGTATTTTGAAATAAAACTTCGCATACACACTCTGGGGACATCAGATAACAATTTAAAATACTGTATCAGTGCATTCTATGTCACTTTTAAAGTGAAAATAATAATAATAATAATATATTATCAATTTATCCATGGCAATGCAGAGAACTGTATTTCCTCTTCTCTCTGTATAAGAGTAGCCAAGTTAGGAGATGGGGTTTGCATTTCACATGATTTATTTATTTCTATTTGTTTTGTTCTCTGCCATCAATGTATGGGTGGAAACAGTCCGGAGACAGAGGAATTGAATGGGATCTTAATGCCTAAATAAGAGGGATTAGTATCAGAGTATACTGATTGAGCACATTAAAACAGTCTAAACTATATTCAGTTTGGTGAGATACCATGACTTTACATAAATCTCAGTGTATGACTGTGTGTTTTCTGTGTTACCTGAAAGCTTTTAATTACATGTATTTTAATATTGTGTTCAGTTTTGGTTTATGTGTGATTTTTTTAAATTTTGAGTCAGGACACCATTTACCTTTAAAGGATATAAACATAAAAATATCTTAAAAATTGCACTACCATTCCAAAGACTTGGGAATGAATAATTAATACATTTATACAGCAAAGGATGCATTACATTGATCAAAAGCAACAATAAAGATTTTTACATTGTAACAAAAAGATTGTTTTAAAAAAATGATTGCTTTAAACCTTTGATTCACCAAAAACTCTTGAAAAATGAAAATAATGGATAAAAGAACAAAACGTATCACACTTAGAACAAATACTTTAAGCAGCACAACCATTTTCAGCAATGGCAAAAGTACCAAATCAACATATTAGAAAAATTTCTGAAGGATCATGTTACACTGAAGACTTGAGTAATTCATCACAGGAATAATATACCATTAAAAAAAAAGTTTCTTAAAATATCTCACAATATTACAGTTTTCACAATATTTACTATTTTTAAACAAATAAATGCATTCTTCAGACTTCTTTCTGAAACAAAAATTCTTACCATCTCCAAACATTTCAACAATAGTGTAATTTATTGCTATTTTCCAATACACGAGTACTGCAATAATCTGATGTTATGTATTGCTTCTATTATAAATGTTATGGTTTTTACCAAACATGAAAACAACACATAAAAGTCTAAGACATTTACTGACCTAGAAAACTAATTAAATGCCATAGACATTTATTAACAAACAAAATAACTACTTTCAATTATATATATTTTTTTTCATTAAGTGAATTCAGATGCATTAATAATCCATTATCTATTTTGATGATGCCACCCTTTTTTATCCTCACTTTGCCATGAAGATGGATACACATGGATGGTAGCAGAGACCAGATCAAATCAGAATGGACCAGACAATTTGCTACAGTTCTCTCACAGAGAATGCAATTTGTGTATCAGACGGGTTGTTTCATCACCTTTAATCATTTTGATCTCCATTGTCAACCTCAGATTCAGATGGTAGGTTTATGCTTTGATTTAGCTTTCTTGGCATTATTTTGTAGCCCTGGTGGCTTTGGGCAGGGCTGCAGAGCCTGTGAGATATCGGTCCATGTCCAGCGATCCTCCTTCAATGCGTGCTCTTCAAGCGTGAACTGACCCTGCTTGGTCCGAGTGAGATGCTTGATGTGAGCACAGGAGGACAGAGCTGTGGGGGTACAGGGGTGAAAATCAGAATATTATGTCAGGTAAATTAAATGTTAATGTTTGAAGGTAGTATTACAAGAAAGAAATATCTCCAGAGTGTTACCTTTTGCAAGATCATCAACCAAGCTTCTTACATAAAATCCACCTCCACACTCAACATCTGTAAATGCAAAAATTAAAGCAGTTTAGCATGACATAATGATTTTATGGGAAGAAACAAAAATGTTTTCTAACATAGTGCACCCCAAAATTAAAATCTGTTGTAAATTTACTCACCAATCCCCATCCAAGATGTAGATAAGTTAGTTTTTTAATTGAAACAGGATTTGGAGAAATGTAGCATTACATCACTTGCTCAACAAAGAATCCTCTGCAGTGAATGGGTGCCGTCAGAATGAGAGTTTAAACAGCTGATGGAAGCATCACAATAATCCAAAAATGACTGACACTTCAATCCAGACACAACTCCAGTTCATCAATTAATTTCTTATGAAGTGAAAAGCGAAAACAAAACATTTCTAAACAAAAACTTTAGTGGACTTTTAGGTGGGAGGACAACAGGGCATGAATGTTTCGACCAGAGGAAGCGGATTATGAGCACATATTTTGATTAGAAGCAAAGGTTTAAAGCTAAAACATCTTAATGATGGGCTTGTTTCTTACAAGCATTGCAGCTTTGCACCTCACTCGATGTTAATTGATGGCAGCACCCATTCACTCCAAACGATCAATTGGTGACGAAATGATGCAATGCTACATTTCTCCAAATCTTTTCCGATGAAGAAACTAATTTATCTACATCTTGGATTACCTGAGGGTGAGTATATCTTTATGGATTTTTTTTTTGGGGGGTGAATTATTTCTTAAACTCTCTACATACAGTATTAATTCAATTGTCCAAGAAAACACATTTACCATTCGTTAATATTTCTCATATAATGTCTTTCTAAATTTAGTGTGTAAATGACAAACCTATGGTGAAATATGGCGGGCTGAAGTCCTGTAAAGAGAGACTGTACACTGTGACTGGACGTGCAGGTTTAGCCTCAACCTCTTGACCTTGCTTGAGCAGGACAGACATGCGCTGGCCATCCTTCTTCAGTGCTGAATATCTTTAAATGCAAACATCAGATTTTCTATGACGTCAAAAAACATAATTCATTTAGACGTCTATAAAGATTGTATTGTGTAACAAGCAAAACAAATTGACTTACAGAGGTGGAACCTGCATAATTTCACCCGTAAATTGCTTCATCTTCTCCTCAAAAGCCTCTTTTGTTATGTGATCTGGGAAAAACAAGCACTAATCTTTATACACTGACTTCTGTGAAATATCCATTCCTTCATCGCAAGCGCAGCCACAAAATCATGATTCTCACCATAACTCTTCTCTTCAACAACATTTCCTGTGACGTCAAGCGTATCAGTTGCTTTGCCTAACTCTCCAACAGCTCTGTATTTCTATGAAGAAAAAAAAAACATAGAAACAAATGTTACAGTAATAAGACCTCTGGATGACACTTACATTTACTTTTAGCAGACGCTTTTATCCAAATCGACTTAAAAATAAGGACAATAGATGACAAATGTCGAAAGACAGACAAACATTTTATGTAATACTTACCTTTGATCCTGCAAGCATCGTGGTGAGCATCTTTGTTCCTTCACCAATTCCAACCACTGCAAAACATTAGGTTAATTACATATATTATATCATATTCTTTCACATTTAATTACATATATGGTATTAGATTCTACTTAAGGCAAGACATCACAGGCCAAATGAGTTTTTTCATGCATTGTTATGGAAGCAAAATCCCATAACTGACATGTTTTTTGTCATACTTGTTTGCATTTGTACATTTCAATTACAAGACTATATTTAAACACCGTTTTTTTTCTCTCTCTCTCAGTTCTAAATGTTTGTGCAGAGGAGTTTGTTCGTATCATTTGCATGATTAGAACATTTTATTAATTTAAAACATAGTGACATTTGTGCAATAATAAAAAAATTAGATGATCAGAAAATGTGTAATAATTAAATAAATTACTGTTTTTAAGTACTTTGATTAATCCACAAGGTAAGTAGTGTTATGATGGCTAAAATTTTTACCCTATTCATCTGTGGTGTCTTGTCTTATTATGCCATTGCTGGTAAGGCTTCACCAGTGCTCATGGTGTAAATTTTAGTTTTTATGATGTTTCACAATGGAAGAAGATACTGGATTACATTACCAAGTACACCAGAAGCATTGCTGTCCAGGGTGCCACCATGGCCAATTTTTAAAGGTTGTTTCTTCCTCTTGCGAGGATTGGGATTTGCAACTCCTGCCTCTGTGTAAGGATAAACTCGTTACACCATAAAACGTATTCTGATAATTACTTTACGAGTGATTATTTTATTCCCCAATGCAAAGGACTGACATCTACTGCTAAGAATGAATCTCAAGATGCCCTTAAAAGTAAAGAAATTAAAAACGCACCCACCTTTTAAAAGCGCCTTCTTCAGTGCGTTTAACACATCCGCGGAGGTGGGACCCTGTTTCTTATAAATGGCAAATATACCATTTAAAGACTGCAATTTGGATAGCGAACTGCTCTGTGCAGCCATGCTTGTTGCTATCGGCTAGAGTTGTGACGTTCGCGAACGAACCGATTCTTTTGAACGGCTCATAAACATGAACGATGGGAGCCGAGTCGCGGCTGGAGGGGAGCCGTTCTTTCTGTCGTTCTTTTTTCCTATGCGTGTTTCACACAGATGCACACAAATGAGCTCCTCCGCGAGACAGAACAGTTATAGGGGGAGGGGCGCACCCAGCGCAGGCCAACCCTTTATAGCGTGATGATATTAGTTATTAGTTGTGCACGCATCCTTCACGTGACTACTCCAGTGGAAAAAAAACCCCTGCGTGCCTCTGTCATTGTCAGCTGTCACAGACATTCATTGCAGCCCACTTTGTTATTGTTCATTGACTTGAAGGGGCTGATGTCCTATGTGCAAAGTTTACAGTAGTATGTAGACATTTCCATTTTATTTATTAGAATTTTATCTACTTTAAATATTTTTAGTTTTCTATCAAAATGTTCTTGTGTGATAACAATGTTCTTGTGTGGAAGTGTTTGTAGTAAAAGCTGTTTTGCACAGAAATTCATTGCAGCTGGCTTTGTTTTTGATGTTTATTTGTGAGTAGGTATTGTATGAATAACATAAGTCAACGTAGCTTTACACACACACACACACACACACACTTTGTACTAAAGGTAAATCCAAAATAGTGATGTCACTGTCTAAGCAGAGGGATTTGTGCAACCCTATGGAATATAGTCCACACATGACAAATGAGGTAATAATCAATATTTCAGAATAATTCAAACTCAGATATTGGTGTGTGATATCTGAGTTTTAATTATTTGACTACAAATCTCACCTCATCATTCCTCCCAGTGATTATTTCCAGGATAAACTGAGATGCCCCCAAGCTGGCTTCTTAAAACTGACTAAATATTTAAAAAGAGCCAAAAGAGCCGTTCTTTTGAACGGCTCTTTGAAAGGAACGGATCGCGAAGATCCGGATCCCCTCAAAGAGCCATAAATCCCATCACTACTATCGGCGCGGGATGATGACATCATTCGTATTGTTATGATACTCACCTTCAAAATGGCCCTAAAAATCACCCTCAAAATGAAATTGCAATATTTGATATTGCCAGAGCAGATTCATTCCCTTTATTCCACCTAAAATCCTGCTGCATCACTAATCCAGCATATTCTTGTAAATCAGTCATTCCTCCAACAGACACAAATGTTTTATGATCTCAGATATGTCACTTAATGGCAACTGTTTCCTACTCCGCTATAAAGTTAGCAAATGCAGGTAGGATCAGTTTCCCATAACAAATCTGAACTAGGATATAACTTAAATGCGTAAACGGACTCTAGATCAGCTGTGGCGGACAACTTTTATATTACACTGCCTGCGTGCACAGAGAAAACTGGGCCTTTATCATAATATAATTTGCCCCTTTCTTATATAGACTAAGCATGTTCGTCCTTTGTATTTAACTAAATCGTATAAAATAAAATCTACCAGCATAAAAAATATTATAAAGCGATAACATTATTCACGTCGGAGATTGTACCTTTAAAGTTCACAGTAAAATATGGAACCACATGATGGCGACATTTATCCACTATTACTGAAGAAGGGTAAACAAACAATGTGTCGGATGTTTGTTATATTTACACATACCATTTAGGCCTATATAATCAATATTATAAATAATTAGTATTATTTAATTTCAGCCTAATATATTGAATAAGTAGGCTGTTATCAATTAGACTAATATTCTGTTAGTTAGCCTACTAATAGATGGTTTATTTATTATTATAACAGTATTATTATAATTCTGCTTTTTAATGCATATTTAGAATGGCACATGTTAAATGGTACCAAGTGCGATCTTTTATAAATGTACACACTAGACAAATAACAGTGACTTTAATCTTCGAAAATAAAGGGTCTGAAAAGATAATATAAAATATAAAAACGTAAAAAGCAACATCCGAACCTGTTAGAGTCAGGAAAACAGTAGTTATTCTGAAAGCAGGAGTGTTAGTCAACATGTGTGTTAGCCACACATCGTAGCAGTCAGTCTATCGTGCAGGACACGCCCATTGTGTAAGCCTCCGGTTCCCGTTATTTTGTCACGCTTTGTAGTGATCACTGATGCCGAGCGCCAGAGCTGCTCCGCTGCTCATGCACCTAAAGCTCGCACACTTTCTGCCTATCTGAAGTCGGGGAACTGTATTTTCGATTGAAATGCATATTGGCGACCATCTTCATTTTATATAAGGAGGAAAACCCAGAGTTTTCATACTGCATCATGTCAACAAGAGGTAACCAGTTTTTATTTAGATTTAATAATGCATTTTCTAATGTCTTATTCATACGTAAGCCTTTTCAAAAGAGGTCAGTCTATCTGACTCATTCTGCTGAGAATGAAGCTACCTTTAAACTTGAGACGCGATGAGACTGTCAAGTCTCAACACCTGTCCAGAAACAGTTGTTTTTGCATATGTCAAATCTGACAGTTAAAGTAATGCCACATGCATTATCGTAGTAGCTTACTTAACTATACAAATGTAGTAGCCTATTACAAACACTAATTTGCGTTTTTCTGCTTCTGATGTGTAGGCTATTAAAATGGAATTTTGATTTGTTTGTTTATATTATTGTATTATTGATGCATTAACCCAATTTGTGTGTAGAGAAAAAAAACCTTTGAGAGTTTTGGCTTAAGGTGTCTCTTTTCCTTTTTGACTTTGCATAATATCTCAGTTTATTCAGGGATTGGTTCCAAACTTCCTATTAAAAAAGTTATATTTATTGTAGACCTATATTCTTTACAGACTTTTTAAAAATGACCCGAAGACAACTGAAGGGTTAAATAAAGCAATTACCTCCTTTTCTGTTCAAGAAAGGACACAGAGAAAAACGAAGCCTGTTACTTGACTAGTGTATTATTTGCATTCTGTTCTTCTCACTGTTGGATGCTCTTCTTTTCATATTAGCGTCACACAAGATGATGCTATGTATATGCCCACGGAATGTTTCTACTTGTTATTCTTGCTTTGACAGTTCCAGTGGTTTCTGGACTTCAATTACATACACACCGCAACCACTGCAGATGATTTATGTTGCTGAGTCTATTTAAAGAATCGGGCTACTGCTACCATGAGCCACAGGCATAAGCCTCGACCATGCTATAATTACAACATGAGCTCAAAAACGTATGTGTCTAAGAAATTATTCTTGAGAAGTGTTGCAGTGTTATTGATTTAGCTTTTGTGATTTCTGAGACTTTGCTTTTTTTTTATTTCGGCTAGAGAGGCTTGAGTTAATGAATGCCAGTATTACAGAGTTTATGTATTTTATATATATATAGTTGTTCTCATGGTGCTTTTCTTCAAATGGTTTTGAATTAAATCTAAATGACAAAGACTGCAACTTAAAGTGAAGTAGATGCAGAATAGTTCTGTATATAAGTCTGGAGGTTTTTGGTCATAAAATTCCTAAAATCAGACATTTTGGCTGGAAGTGTGTTTAACTTCGGTCTTGAGTTTGCACATTTTTGTGAAGTCCTATTCACAGCGCTGTCTGAAGTCCAAGTCCATGTTTTTCTTGCCATGTCCCTATGACCCCTAGTAGCCCGGAGTAATAGAGTTCAATTTAAACTTTGCACTTAAGTTTAGCAAGCCATTTCCCACTTGTCCAGTCATTTCATTTCTATTGTTGAGGTCACTGGAGTGCAATTATAACACCAGACTCATCTGTAAAACTGTGGAACAAGTTTGACAAAGCAAAAACAATCCTTCAAAATCTAAGTTGGGATAAATAGAGCAAGCTGTCACACAGGAGGTTTTAATAAATGGCAGGATCTATATCAGTAGCCTGAGTAAATATAAGGTTTGTGATGAAACAATTAATGAACAAAATTATAATTATTTTGCTATTTAATGGCAGGATATATTGTACCAGCTTAGAATATAAGTGCAACTGCTATTGGGGCATGTTGTCACAAAAGGGTTAATGTGTCTTAAATAAACCGTATCTTTTTTCCTGGGCAATAGTAATGAGAATATTTAATTACTTTGTTGTAGCCATGACTTAAAGGCATGCAATAATAAAAAAAAGAACAAACAATTAAACACTAACTGGTAGATTTTCTTGACATGATTCTGTAATATCCTCCCAATTTTCACTCATCTTTTCATGGTGCATTCCCTCTTTTTCTCTGTATCTCCATTTCTTGGACCCAAGATCATTGTCGGCCCCTGGGGAAGCCCGGTTAAAGCTGTCAGCTGAAATCACTGTGAGAATCTGAGAAGTAAACCGTCTCTAACAACATCCAGCGAGTAGGAACCTCCCCAGACTTGCTTTTCTTTGGGCTTTAATCAGAGCAGTGATACCACTATTTTATTTTCCAACAGCCCTCACAAATATTCTCCAGGAAAGACGACATTGTGACAGCTCTGTCACTTTCACCTTCAGAAATTGGCAGTTTTTGAGATGGAAAAACAAACTGATGATGGTTCAGTGTGTTTCTTAAAGGTATAGGTCAGCCAAAAATTCAGATTCTGTTGTCATTTACTCACCCTCACTATTAATTTAATGTATTAAAGCACAAGAAAATAGTTCTAAATTACTAAATGATAACTTCTTACGAGACTGATAAGACTTGTATTTAAGGATTGTAAACGAGGTGTGCTCCACTTATCACTGTCCCAATTCAGGTCATCCTGTAAGATATGTCTCTTATCATTGCTTTAAGTGGTTGTCAGACTCTGAGACTTGTCTCTTGATGGGGGTGACCAGGATGGAGGCCAGAGCGCTTGGAGGTTTGCTGCAATTGAACCTACTCTGTTTGACATGGCTTTGCTTCAGAGACACGGAAACACAGTCACTTTACTTCAGCAGAATGACACATCATAATTCCTGCTGTCCAGGTCAATGCTACGCTTACTTTGTATCTGCTTAGTCACTTGGGTTCAGTCAGAGTTGTGTTTGCTGGATAAATAGTTTGAATCATTCCTGCACATACCTTCAACACAGTCAATTAAGCTAAATTACAGGATCCGGCAAAGAACTATCCTAGAATATACTGAATTTGTGGTGTAAGGTAATAGCACTGTTTTATGAAGCTCCGATTCAAAAGGTCTATTAAGAGGCAGTTATGATTGTTATTTATATTTTTAAAACATATTGTAACATCTATTTTCGCTCTGCCAACAAAAAGGTGTAAATAGTCCAATCGTTAACCGTTAACACTTTCATGAGCAACTCACAGGTATAGTGGCGTTTCGTTCCTGAATGAATCACTATTTTTAATGAATCATTTGTGTGAGTGATTTAGTAGTCTTACTCCCATATTACATCTGTACCGATTGACAGCTGAACAGATGTGACTCTCAAAACGACCTGTTAATGCAACATCTGGCATTCCAAGCCGCAACTTTATGAACGAGTCACCGATGAAAATCCTTTTGTTTTTTCACTTGCTTTGAATATTGAACCTATAACCTTTTTAACACTGAATGAAGTAAATCAAGTAAAAGGTAATCTTCCATTAATGTAAGTTACCAAAAACCACACATCATTTTTTTTAATTATTATTTATTTATTTTAATTTCACGTTCAATCCTTAAATCAATGTAGAAACAACATAAAGACAGTATATTTTAATAATAGCAGCTTTTTTATAACTGAAGGCCAGTATCGCTGATACCAATACTTCTGATGTGTCTAGGTGTGTTTTCCGCCTTATATTTACCCATTGACTAACTTCAACATTACAGTATAATTGAGAGCTATCAGATCTATCATTTATTAGACTACTTTAATATACAAAATTGAATACAATTATCGAAAAAATCCTTAAAGCTATGAAAATGATTGATTTCCTCTTTTTTTCTTTTGTTTTGTGATTAACAGGCATCACAGCAGCTTAGTTATTAGGTTATTTGGCTGCTGTTACTTTAAGAGTTCCCGCTGCTGAACATGATGCGGATCTGACACACATCATATTTTCTCACATCTTTACATTTTCTGACCTACTTTACTTCAGGTCTGAAATGTTCTATAATGAGCTGACAAATTGAATCGGGTATGTTAGATGAGGGAGACAGTTTGGAAAACCACTGCATTTCAGAGACATGTTGGCCACAAAGCAAGACACTTGTTATGTTCTTGAATCTATCAGGTTTGTGTGAATGACTGAATCATGAAAGCAGTTGCTTCTTTTATTTTTTAACAAATTAGTGGCTTTGAACGCATCAGTTTAGTAAACAATTCAATGACTCACTTGATTAAAGGCAGTCATTTGTCACCACCTACTGTGCAATAATGTAACTTGCAGAAAAAGTCTCACTAATAGCACAGACTCACAGCCTGTCTAAAATGTGCAAAAAACAGGCCAAATGTAAAAGTAAAAAAAAAAATGGTTCTTTAAGAAGTCTAAATGTTATGCTTTGAACTGTGCAAGATGCTGACCTTTAGCCATCAGCTCTTCTTCTTTGTGTGGACTTGGTAGTGATCTGCACTACAGATCTGCCACCGTTAGGATGACCAAGAGAAGTGGAGCATGCTTGCTGATTGCTGGGGTTTCAGCCTCATGAACACCAAAGGGCTTTAGTTGTTATTCAAGGCTTAATTAAGCTTGATCCCACCAGGAAGCTGCCCCTCTGCCTCTCTCTGTTCCCAAGCCGCCCTCAGCAAGCCGAGTCCAGACCCACTACATTCCTATAACTAGGATGTCACCTCTCTTTGGTTGAGCTGGTCAAGTGGAGAGGGGGAAGGGATGATGGAGTAACCAGTGGACTTGAACTTGTGGTATTAGGTTATGTCACCAACACAAACCTTTGTATGACATTTTACTCTTTCTTTCTATGCCCCCATTCTACTTCTGAGGGTTGGTGAGGTGCACATTGTTTTGGAGTTTCATGGAGATCCTGTATGAAGTCACATCAGTGGATCGGCTCCCCCTGACACAATGGCAGGAGCTGGGCAGGAGCCAGAGGAATAAAAGTTAGAAACATTTCCAAGTTCAGTGGGTTTTGTTTTAGACATGTTTTGCACCACCCTTTGCTTATAAGATGACTTCAGTTTGAATTAGTCCAGACCTCATTTAAAAGTGGAGACAAACATCTCAATGTACTCTACCCCCCAAAAAACACTAGTAGTTTTATAAATAATTATATGAGGTAAGGCAGCACAAAATATTTAATGGAAATTTAAGAGGTCATACAGGGAAACACATATTTCCCATTCCATTTCATTCTGTTTCAGATACACACAAATTATACATACCGTATATATCATGGTCCAACCAATGAGACACCTAAAATGCTTAAACACACTTTAATATTTATTACGTTTAATACAACAAATACACATTACAATACAAATTGTTATGCAAAACTAGCATTATTTGAGAATGATCCAGTGAGCATCTTGTTCTTGAGTGGAAAAGAGAACATCTGACCTTTTTAACAAAGGAGCTTAAATGAATAAAAATCATTGGTCTTTTGGCCTCCTCTGTATAGGGCCTCCTCTATATATGTATAGTGTACATACGCGCTCTCTCTCTCTCTCTCTCTCTCTCTCTCTCTCTCTCTCTCTCTCTCTCACACACACACACACACATACGTATATATATATATATATATATATATATATATATATATATATATATATATATATATATATATATATACTGTATATACCTTGCAGGTGTGTAAGCACCAGATGGAGGCCATCATTCTGATTCCAGCTGACCACACACTCCTGAGCTCTGTATTCTCTGTGGGCTGCTGATTCTGTGCCTCTGCACTAAAAAAAAAATCACCATCCTGACGAATGCTTCATCTGTACTGAGCTCTGGAGCCACTCGAGAGTCTACCAAGTAAATGCTTAGCTTCAATTGGGAATTTATCTTACCTTGCATTTGACAAAATGTTTAAGGCCATGTTCTCCTGATGCCTGGTTCATGTCCAAGCCAGTTTGCTTTCCTTAGTTTATCTCACTTTGTGGACAGAAGTCCAGTTACAGACCATTGGGGGAAAGGGCTGCTGATATTACTGGCTACCAGCCAACTTTTGTCCCAATTATTTCCTGTGTTATTGTAGAAGATGTGGCTCAAAGTAAACCTAGAGGTCCCTCTCAAAACAAAGGATCATTATGCTCTACACTGTAGTAAAAAAAATCTTAATCACAAAATCCAGAGTACATTTGATACCTTGTCTTCTGGATTCTTATAGTGACCTTGTGAAAATATAGAAGAAACCAATATTTTTACGTGTGTGTGTGTGTGTGTGTGTGTGTGTGTGTCAGATTTTGCTTGCATTCTGGAGTCCCCATAAAGACAGTAAAACCTGAAATAACCCATAATCCAATAGTCTCAAATGGCTAAAGAAACATGCAAAATAATAAATGAAAATCTCAAATGTTTTGTGATGTTTCAGGGATAGGTTTAATAATATGTTTTAGTAACAGAATGTGTTATAAGCTCAGTTTTAAAGCAAAAGAATTCAATATAAAGTCAAAGTGAGAGTGTGATTCTGCCCCTTTGGCCACAGTTTAAATTGCACAATCATCCAATTTATTGCATTTTCAAACCCTCTGTTTTTACATACTTTATTACATCAGAAAGCGGCTCAATCTCCTTTCCCTTCTTTTTCGTATAGGGGAGTTTTTTTTTTTTGCTCTTTTTTTAATCTTCAGTGGAAAAAGGTCATTTTGCTAAATTCCATCCCATTTGGTTACTGTTGCAAACTGAGACAAGATTTAAATATTAACTAGAGATTTGCGTGTGGGTATTATTCAGTAAAATAAAGTCATAAAAAGTTTTGCATACTCTTCTTACATGGGTTTACATGAATTTTGACATTGCAAAGCATTTTATCTGTGGGTTTTCTTTCTTTTTAATAAGAAATTGTTAAATTACACACTAAGATTTTAAATTTCTGGTTTAAAAACCAGAGTCTGCAAACCATTATCAAGGCAAATGCTTCTCAGAGTCAACTTAAAGGAGAAATGGCTCATTTAAAAGAAATAACTGAAAATTCAAGCCATATTTTCAATAAGAAAACTCTACGAAACAATTTTAACAGTTAATTGTGGTGTGGAACTATGACAGTTATGCTTTCTTTCAGAATGATTGATTTGGCTTAGAGAGGCCGCCCTACTTTGATTAATGTTGTTTCAGTACATCACTGTAAAATTCCTGTAGTCCCGATTGATCCACTTATGAATACTGATTGGAGCCACTTAGCATAAACTGAAGACAGAATCCAATTAGAATGGAAAGATCTTTCAGTCCTATGAGCCTTATTGTGAGAGCAATATTTGCAGTTTTCCTTGCAGGGTGGACTTGTCTTGTTGGTCATCTACAAGGTCACGGCAGTATAAGGGGCTTAATTGCTGCATCCAAAAAGACCACCTGCAGTAAGAGCAGAAGCAATCACATTAATTACTTCTCAGCAGGGCACAGTTGCATTAATGATAGCTATCCAGACCGTGGCTTGGGAGCAGCAGATGTAGGATCGGACATTACTGAAACAGTAGCATCCATTTTGTTCCCCAGGACAGTGACCTGTGCGTTTCTAACACTGTGTTGGGCTCTCATGTTTACCCAGCATTTTGTCAACCCACGGGATATAGAAACTGACCTTTTGATACCACAACTGCTGCTAGGGGAATCTCTCAAAGCCAAAATTTAGATATATGGAGCATTTGTCAAGGCATTTTAGCTTGCTTGCAGTTTCTTTCAATGTATTATTTTAAAGCCCCCTCCAGCTCAGAGAATGACCTGGCCTGCCTGAATGATACACACTTACATGACACTGTCCGGGCTTTTTTTCAAGGGGTTATTTTTTTTTTTTTTTGTTTTCATGACCATTTTCACTCTGTTTGACTCTTTATCCTCATGACTTTTTTTTATTTTAATATGATAACCATGAACCCTTTGCTATTTAAACTAACCTTTGGAAATTAATGTGATAAAGGCAGTACAAAATTAGATTTTTTATTAGTTTTTTTCAGAATATGTAGATTAATGCACGCTTGCTTAATAAAAAGTATTATTATTATTTTAGTCTTACTTATTCCAAAGATTTAAATGCAGTGTATCGCAGTTTCCAAAAAATAAATAAATAAGTAAATAAATAATAATAAAAAATATATAAAAAAATATTAAAAAAATAAAAAGTAAGTAGCACAACTGTTTTCAACACTGATAATAAAAATTATTTTTTCTTGAGCACCAATTCAGCATATTAGATTGATTTCTAAAGGATCATATTACACTGAAGGCTTCTGAAAATTCAGCTTTGCCATCACAAGCATAAATTTTATTTTAAAATATATTTAAGATCTGAGTTACAGTATGCTTACAATAGTGAAAGGGGAGCATGATGAGGAATGAATAGTGCTGTGCATGCGACAAGGCCATCGCCAATGGCTACCTGACATCACTTTAGAACTGCTGCTAACATGAATTCTCTTTGTGTGATTAGACCCTGAAAGAGCTCTCTCTTCCCTGTCACACTCTTCTTAAAGTATATCCAGTCATTGCACATGAGATTTTGTGGTCACTTATTTTATAAACTCTGCTTTTTGCAGCGACATACTAAATGTTGCATCAGCAAATAGATTTTGAGTTATGAACCCACTCAAAGCTTTTAATGCTTCAATGTTAAGATGCATTTCAGATGCAATTAAAGATGCTTTTATACAGTACCCCCCTCCAAACTTGGCATGAAGCAATAAAGTGGCAGGCAATAAAAGCTGTCTTTTCATAAATGTTGTCCTAACCAGTTGCAACAAGCAAATATGGAAGACAATTTAAGTGCTATTTAAGAATAAAATGAAGAAATCATTTATTAATGTATTAATTCAAAAATAAAAGATAAATAAATAAATTCACTTTTCAAAGTGACAAATAAATATATATACAAGTAGTTATTTTTAAATGGCATTTTTTAACTCATTTGGTAAATGGTTTAAGAAAAGCAGTTTGCAAACTAATCAATAAAAGTAAGTGGCCAATGCTTTAAAAGTCTTATTACGTATTAATCTTTTGGTAAATTCTAAATATTAATGTTAATTAAATGTGTTTAAACACATCACATGAAAGTGAGTTATCAATTTACAGTTTTATTTTTGAATTAATATTGTAACAATTGGAGCGACCCTCTATGAGTGACAGGCTATTCCACCAATCACTTAATTCTATCCCTGTTTTGCTCTGGGAGCGCCGTCTACAGTGAAATCTCACTATTAATCCTCCTCCACATGCTGGAACATTTAGCATCAGATATGTTCAGACTGGCTGTGTTGTAGAGCACGTGCAGTTCTTGTTGCTTGTGGTATCACACCTGGTCAAGATACAGTGTAAGATTTGTTTTTGTCTTGCTTGCTTGCACCTTGTTCTCTCCAGAGACTTTGGTGATTTGCTCTGGTACTCGTGGGTCTGTATGGGACTCTCTTAAGGGCTGAGAGGGCTGTTAAGGTTTGATTCTGAGGTTGGCTGAAGATTTGAAGGTTGTCCGCACAAATAAACACCCCCACGATGTCTCTGAGCAACCTCTGATACCGTAGGCTGTTTGCACAGTAGACCATAATCGCCAGGAATATAACTCGAACCAGCCTCACGTAAAATACAGCGGAAGAAAAAAGAAAAAAAATCTCTGGAAAGGATTACGACATTGTGAAAGAATTTCCCCAGCATTTCCTCTTCAAGTGAGCACTGACGGAGCTGTTGAAGACTAAAAACAGGAGGTTTTGTTGTTACAGTATTCTCTCATGTGTAACCATTTAGCGCAAAGTTGATAAGGCTCTCTCTTTCTTCCTCTTTCTCATAGTCTCTCTCTGTGGGTGTTCATGAGAGTGTGTGTTTTTATATTTTGAACCCTGGAACAGATGTAGCACATGCCTACTTTGCAGTGTTGCAGGGCAATTCACAATGAGCCAGTTTAATCAGCCAATGGGTGGAGCCGAACATACCGCTTCACCTTCATTGCTCCTGGAGAGCATGCATCTGTTTGCAAGCCTGTGTGTGAGAAATAAAGCAGGGATGTGGTCATTTAATCCTCACAGTGTGAAGAAACATCCTGTTCCATGTCATACAGTAAATGTCCAAAGCACCTTGTTCTACATTCCTCAACAAAGATGAATATGTCTGTGTGGTTTTAATAGCTAAAGCAATTCTAGTGAAATTCCTTTAGGGATGTTGAATTAGTCCATTCAAGTCCATTCAAAGGATTTTGAGTTTTCGACTTTATTTGTAATATTTGAAGCACAGAGATATTTGAATATTTTTCTAATTTGGATCACATAAATAAGGAGGTGTCAAATTATGAGAAGACAAGTGGTTTATTATTGTCATCTAAATGTTAAGTTTATGACACTTCCAACAATGAGAACTGCACTGTTAGCACGTGTATGCCATTCTTATGGTGTGCATGCTTATACTTCACACGGTGAAGTGGATCTTGAGCTGGTAATTGCCATGGTGTGCAGTGGACTGTGTTTGATTGGATTAGATTTGCTGTATTTTTGGCCCTGGGTTTTTTGTGTAACAAGTTATTCTCTTGCACTTTTCAGAAGTGCAGCTAGGGGGAGCAACACTTAACAGAATTTCACTTGCTATTAGCTTATATACATTTTCAATACTGAAATGTGTCTTCAGCCATTTTTACACTAAGGACCCCATGGTGGATAAAGAAATAGAGCAAGAATCCCCTGTTTAATATTGTACAAAACAGCCTAAAATTACTTGCATATAGTATAAGGTAAGATTCCCACCTTATTGTTTCTCTAGATCATAGATGGCACAACATTTCATCTCAACACATTCAATGAACGGCTATGTTCTTCTTGTTTTGTAATTTTATTTGATTATCAATATTTTAGTCAGTCAAAACATTTTTGAGATAAATTGTATTCATTTTATGTCTCTGGAAAATAGTGATCTGTGACATTTTATTAATTTACATATTCAAGTATTTTGTGTCTATTTGTCTATGAGATTTTATTTGTGGACATAATGATGGCTTTTGTTAAGTACAAAATATTGTTTTTATTTTGAAGATTAATAAAAAAATACTGGGGGAAAAATGCTGTATGATTTACTTTATTCAGAAATTGCTAGTACATTTCACAAATAATTATAAAAAAGACAAGCAACACATTTATTTAAACATGAAAAAGTATATATATACTTTTTTGTAAAATGTACACCATTCATTTTTTTTATTTTCCTTATTCTGTGATTGTTAAAATTATATTAATAATATTATATTTCAGATTAATCTCTTTTTCTGGAATCTATCTTCTCCTACCATATTAATGAATTTCCATACTTTGTGATGTTTACATTGCACGGCCATTAGAACCCATTTAGACCATTAAAATAGTCATATATAGTGATACACTTGTGCATGATTTTGATGACTAAACTTGAGTCAAAATGGAGAGAGACTGAAATCTTGATGCATTGTGAATAGTTGTTATATAATGTCAGCGTTCCTCATCATGATGCTGCTTACATTGCCTGCATTCATCTATGAAGTGATTCACTCTTGCCATGAAAAATTCTATATGCCACATGGAGAAACGTTATGCAATAAGACGTGGGCCTGGATGGCGATGAAAGGGAGTATTGTTTGATGTTTTGGAGGAAGGTTATTAAACCATGCATGGTTGGTTTAATAACCTTTCTCAAAAGGGAGCCGCAGTGGATCCAGCACTAGTATGTCCCATCATTAGCTTTGCCAGTCCATGGATAACACATGCATATCCTTTCCTCAGCAACTTGATTGGCCAAGTGTAAGAATGTCAAGATGGATGGAAGGCCCGGTAGCATTATAGATTCAGCTTCCAAGAGTGTGGACAAGCCCCTGAGCACTTCTCTGTGCAGATTAGCTGCTTGATAGTGTTGACCTTGCCTGAATCAGAACTTATGTGTAATAAGCCATGAGGTGGATTTAGATGTTTTACATCACACAAGAGTGACTGAACATGATAGGCCTAGATGTGTGCAGCAGTGGCTTCATATACCATCAGATAATCCAGAATACTTTTGTCTACTTTTCCTATCCAACTATTGTCAGTATGCTTGATGACTACCTTTCTTCTTTATTCTTGTCTATCCTACCTCATGCTGCAGTTTCTCAGGGTAATTAGAATATGTTGGACAGTAGATGGTGCTTTTTGGATTTGTTAACTAAATCAGTCATTCTAAGAGAGCTGTTATTAATATTTCTGCATTATAACTAGGGCACAGTGGGTATGTCAAGATCCCAGTAAGTGCCTTTTTCTTTTACACACACACACACACACACACACACACACACACACACACACACACACACACACACACACACACACACACACACACACACACACACACACACACACACACATATATAGAAAGAGAGAGAGAGAGAGAGAGAGAGAGAGAGATTTTATATGTAATTTTTATATATAATTAAATATGCATTTTATGTTGTAATAATGTTTATAAATGTTATTAATGAAAGTTCTAAGGTGTTACAGATTCACCTATTGCCCAGATTTGTCACATCGCTGTGTATTGGTTTAACCTTCATGTTGGGGACTGTGAAGGGTGTGACAGAGGTAATGGATACTCTGTGGTGTTGTTGAGCACAGCCAGAGACTGAATGACAACACTGTGATATGTCAGCAGGACTTAATCTGCGTCTCTGCTCTGTCATGTGAGGTATTTCAAGCATTTAAGCGCTTGTTACATGAAGGGATTCATATACACAAATGATGGAAATTTAATTTAGCTGGTTTAAATGGTACATTGTTAATATTTTGGGTTCTACTTTCTTAAATAGGCTTCACAATAGATTTCTGTTAAGTGCTTTAAATTGTTTTGTCTATGTGCTTTGAGCCATCACTCAAATCATAACAGTATCTTTATCCTAAAATAGACTGTGTGCAGCTTAATAGTGTCTTGTAGTATTAAAAGAATGTGTGTGTGTGTGTGTGTGTGTGTGTGTGTGTGTGTGTTTGTATGTGTGTGTGTGTGTGTGGTTGGGTCTAGACATTTCTACATCTGCCCCAGAACTTTCTGTGAGATAATCATCGCTTATTGCTGCCAGTCTCAAAGAAATTACACACTGCACTTTTAGAGTGCCCCAAAACACACTTTACAGATAGTTTCTGTGCTCATGTGTCAATGTAAGTGTGCTCTAGCACAGCTGACAAATGCTTTTTGTCCCACAGTAGGTAGACTATAGTCATCTCACTGAGGCTAAAGTGGTGATTATGCATACATGACTCCCCCATAAGCCCCTCTGGAAGGAGACATAGTTGGTCTGGACACTTTGTCATACTCTGTCATTAACAGTCATTTTATATTATATTGTCTCCTTGCTCACATAACCTCCACCTGGATCTTATATGGCACTGGTGAGCTGTATGTATCTGTAATGTCATAGTCATTATCTTAATGCACAAAGACACACACAGGTGAGGAGATGAAAAGCCCTAAGTGAAAAACGAACTGTCACAGAAATGGGAATGAAGGAACGTATCACATGAAGACTAAATACATTGTAACACTCAGGATGTCTGGTTGTGTTTCCTCTGGGTCTACGATTAGCAGTCAGAGTAATGTATCTTCTCATCCAGACTGATGATTTATGTAACTGCTGTGAAATCATTCTAGTGTGAGAATCATATATCTAGTTCAGTCATGAAACACTAGATGGCACAGGCTGATAGGTCCTTTACATGCAATCTGCTATCAGTCACATTGATTATACATTGCATGAGCTAATTGGCCTCTGCTGGAAACTCGAATTTTCATTCTCAAGTGAAGTAACCCTTTAACATTGTCTTAGCATGTTATGTGCCTGTGACTTGAAAAAACAGTAGCTGTTCATGTGAATATAAATGACTCTTAATATGAATGACTCTGTTTTATTCATGTTACTGTGCATATATGAATGGTACGTTTAATATATTTAATAATATACCCTCTAGAATAACATGCTTATCTTTGAAAGCATTCGATTGGAAAAAGTTTGTATAGTGCAATATGAGCCATCAATATTTTGCCCTGCATCTCTTGAAGACAAAGAATTCATATAAATGTGCAAATCTGCTTAAATTTAATTTTGTCAACCATTAGGTAAGATATAAATGACCTTATAAACAAATACTAAAACACATATTTGGTGTCATACTCCCCAAACACACCTGTAATTTTCATCCTGTTCATATTTCTTTAAAATATCAGCTTTTATATTTCATAGAAGAAAAATGATGACAGAATTGTAATTTTTAATCAAACCTTTGTTAATTTTATGTCCTTGCACAGTAGTTGCTGTACACATAAACTTGTATGTGAGTGATATTAGCTACTCAGTACGTATGGGACATGGAAGCAGGGTTTATGTTTCTAAAAGTACCACAGACAAAGTCCCCTAGAGCAGATTTGATGACGTGCCATTTTAAATGCGGATGCTTGTACGGCGTGGTTTTACAAACTCTGATAAAACCGCTTTTTGTTAGAGAGGATCTTTATTTTAATCTGAAATGTCAATTTAATCGAGCCGATGCATTATTGTATATGTTTTATTTCCTAGTATGTCCATTATAAGGACGTTGATGCCTTGTGTTGTATTACAAAAAAAACTGAGTAAAAGCCAGTCACATGATTTGATTTAAAAATGATTTAAACTGCAATATATTGTACGGCTGCAATACCCTTCAATGTAAAATTTAATATATAATCTTCTAGAAGATGCATCCAATCACAGAGCATTAAGCCAGGATCCATCTGTTTTTGATATTGTATTGTATCAGATCATAAAATCATGACTTCCATGCAAGTGCTCTTTTTCCATTCCACTGAAGATAATCACTAAAAATACATCGGACCGTAATCTGCTTAAGTAAACCAGGAAGGAGCTCTCAGCAGGGGCTCAGCGCTGCTTCACCAACAACACAAATAAACCCCTGTGATCTGGACGTTTAATCTAGTACCTGGGGTTGAGCTGTAACACAGCTCACTATTGTGTGACCGGGCGATTTTTATGTTTGTCTTGTATGGTATCTCTAGTGGTTAGAGGGTCTCACCATGCCTAACTTACCCAATCTTAACAGCTTTGGCAAACTGTGCGGCTCCAGCCGCAGCGACGACTCCGTGGTGCTGGACCGGGTAAAGCGCAAGAACTCAGTTCGGAGAATGTCCATTATCGAAGATGGGAACGTGGCTGAGGTGCTCTACCTTATTCCCAAACAGTCCATGATGGAGCAGCTGCCTTTCTTGAACCCTAATGAGTATGCCATCCTGGAGAAAATGGCACCCCCTGACATGGGACCCGGTAAGGGAGGATACAGAGTAGGAGAGATGCTAGACTCATGCTAGACACTTATTTGCTATCATAGAACATATTTCCATTATGTGACTGCCTGTGTTGTTGTACAGTTGTGTAAAATTTATTTTTTTAAGTGAAAAATGGTTAAAGCTAAAATAAAATAAAAAATAATTTAAGTAGTTATAATTTTTATAAAAGTATTTTTAAGAGAGCAACTCAAATTATTTTATTAATGTTTTTTTTTCTTGTTAACCCCACTGTTTCTTAGGCATAAACTACAATACTTTGTAATATTTGATTTTACTTTATTTTATTTTCTTATTTCATTTAAGTATTTTGTAATTAGTACAATTAAATTTTAGTATGTACATAATTTTATTTTTAGTAAAATTATTTGTTTTAAATTTTTTTTAGATATTTAGAAAAACTTATAATAATAAGAATTATTAGTTAAAATATTTGAGTAATTTCTAAAATGAGCCAAAAATATTTTTATTGAATGGATATTTTAGATTTTAGCAGAGCAGCAGTTACGAGTCATAGTGACTAAGTGATATTTGTAGAGGGGCAGAACTATTTCGGATAGCACTGAGCCAAAAATGTAACATATTGCAAAGTAATTGAGGAGATAAACAGAGATGCTGGTATTTGTGTTTATAAGGCAGTGGGATGTGAGGCTAATCTGAAGTCTGAGCTGGATCATAGCACTATCCTGCTGGCAGGATTATGGCTGAAATGGTAGACACATTCCTGACAAATCTTCCCATTAGTCTGCAAAGGTCTCTTTTTTTTGCAATCACTCATCCTTATACCCCGTAAAATGCCATATACTGGTATTGTAAATGTTTCATAATTAACTGTAGCTTTCAGCAGATTTGTCATTGCATCCCGGAGTAACATACTGACATATTTATTTATACAGTCTTAGGACATAACTTGTGTCTTAGTACGCATATTTCTATTTGTGTGTAATTTAATTTGCAATACTTTTGTTAAAACTACACTCTGCTTTTGTTTTTGCAACAGTTATTTCCTAGAACATATACAAATCCATTCATACTGTATTAAGCTTGCATAATTCAGTGATTTCCAGATGCAGATGACCTGTGTGGTCTTTCTGGATGTTATTCAGTTTATGGAAATATATGGATTATCTATGGAAATATCTGCTGTATATTTTGAGAACTGATGAAATTAGAGATTAGAAAGCAGTTTCTCGTCTGCATAGATGAGCATGGATGCGTAAGCCTGACTATTAATGTTTGACATTTGTGCTCAGGGAAACACACAGTAATTATGTGCATACAGTGCATAGAGTAATTATGACTCCACTCAACCAATCAATCATTTATAGCCAAGGCAAGTCTGGATCCCCTTCAGGAAGTGGAAATCAGAGATACCCTGAAGCCAAAGGTGTTATAGTGTTATTCCTCTGTTCCACATGTGCTGCTTTTATATAGCAGTACTGTGCTGCAGACATTGTAAGGATGTGGGTTTATGTTTTTTGGATAAAATGGGTGAAAAAAAACAAACTTTTTTTTATTTTTTTTTGGGCCAGTAAAGGAACCAACTGAAACATCCTAGCAACTATCCTAGAACATGTCACATAGAAACACACGAAAACCCCTAAGAATGTCAATATATTTCAATAACTATAATTCATTTCTATTCACGGTCTAGTGTTTTAGAATGTCAAAGATATAAGAAAATGATTGTTATTCTGAAACAAGCATTAAAGCATTCATAAAGTAGTTATAGTAGCGTTTTGTGTTGTTGTACATATACTGTAAATGGAGAGTAATGACACTGGTCTAGCTGTGTTCTTGTTGCTTTGGCTCAGTTCCTTCTCTTTGCTCTTGCTTGTTGACAAAATATTCAGCTGTTTTCGCCTTTCTAATGATATAATAGACTTCAAGTTCCTCTATTTATCCAACACCTGCTGTTTGTGGCCTTCTCATGCTGGCACCCTGTGTCTCTCTCTCTCACACACACATCCTGCCTTATTTAAAATTCAGTTAATCTCCTTTAACCATATCAACCCATGTGCTGTTTCTTAGGCTATGGACACTTTTGGCCCTGTTGGCTGGTTTGTCTTTAACAGTGTCCACGTTAATGCATGTTTATCGGAACCATGATTTTCCTAACTTATCCTATCTCCTATCTATATTCCTATCTTATTGATGAAACATCTATACATTTAAATGCAATGGGATACACTACCATTTAAATGTTTCAGGGTCAACAAGAGTCAGTAAGATTTAAATAAATTAATTAATAAATAAATACATTTATGAAGCAAGGTCACAATAAACTGATTAAAAGATATTCTGTGCTTTTGAACTTTGTGATTTTTTTGTATATGTATACATGTATATATATATATATATATATATATATATATATATATATACAGTACAGACCAAAAGTTTGGACACACCTTCTCATTCAAAGAGTTTTCTTTATTTTCATGACTATGAAAATTGTAGAGTCACACTGAAGGCATCAAGGGCTATTTGACCAAGAAGGAGAGTGATGGGGTGCTGCGCCAGATGACCTGCCCTCCACAGTCACCGGACCTGAACCCAATCGAGATGGTTTAGGGGTGAGCTGGACCGCAGACAGAAGGCAAAAGGACCAACAAGTGCTAAGCATCTCTCGGGGAACTCCTTCAAGACTGTTGGAAGACCATTTCAGGTGACTACCTCTTGAAGCTCATCAAGAGAATGCCAAGAGTGTGCAAAGCAGTAATCAAAGCAAAAGGTGGCTACTTTGAAGAACCTAGAATGACATATTTTCAGTTGTTTCACACTTTTTTGTTATGTATATAATTCCATATATAAATCCACATGTGTTAATTCATAGTTTTGATGCCTTCAGTGTGAATCTAAAAAAATTTTTAAAGTCATGAAAATAAAGAAAACTCTTTGAATGAGAAGGTGTCCAAACTTTTGGTCTGTACTATATTCCTTGAACAGCAATATCAGCATATGAATTATATCTGAAGAATCACGTGACACTGAATTCTGAAGTAAAAGCCTAAGAAAATCCAGCTTTGCCATCACAAGAATAAATCTTAAACTATATTAAAATACTAAACAGCTGTTTAATAAATCATACTAATATTTCACACCATTATACTGTTTTTGATCAAATAAATGCAGCATTGGCGAGCATACAGTCTTTCAAAAACATTAAAAAAAAAATCTTACTGACCCCAAACTTTAGAACAGTTTGTCTCAGTCTCATACAAAATATGGAGCTATAAAAGTGTATACACAAACCACCTCTTTTCTGCGAGTACAAAGACTTCTGGGTAATTCGTCAGAGCAGCCCCATTCTCTCAGTACACGCTACCCCTTGACACCACTGCACTGTTGTGAATATTAATAACTCCTCTCAATGAACTCCCCAATTCAATTGTCAGCCTAGTAATCCTATAATCTACAGCCATGAAGCGTGGATAGTCCGGAGAGACACCAGCTGATCCCTCAAAGGCCAGCCATAGCATAGTTTTCCTGTTTTACCTTATACATACATTATATGTGGGTCAAAGAAAGTGAATTATATTCCAGCTAATTCATCTACAACAAACAGGTTTGAGTTGTAAATGCAGCAGTCAGCACTTCACTGAAATAAACACAGCTAATCGGAGCATGTGATGAACAATGGGAGGGAGACGATATGTATGGGAAGAATAGAAATGTGCATTATATTAAACTGAGTCACATGTGCCCGTCCCCTCCATCTCTGTTTGAAGAATTTAAGGTGGTGTCTCGAACTGGGAGGGATTACGGCTGTGGAATCTGCATTTGTCACACACGGCAGCTGCAACCTGGTTATTTCAGAAGAGCCAGGGCAGAGTCCACAAGCACACACACACGGTATGCGTGTGTATGAGGAGGGGGGGGGGGGGGGGGCTGCTCGAGAAACGAAGACCAAGCCAGCAGTTGCTGAGCGGCTGCTTAATTTGAGAGTGCAAGCTCTTTCAATCCGTTCCTCTGCTGTCATCTTGCACATTGCCTTGCTCTCTCTCTCTCTTTCTCTCTCTCTCTCTCTCGCCCTCTCTTCCGTCGTCTCCACACATTTGGATTCAGTGGAGGAGTAAAGCAGGAGAACCCAAGGAAGAAAGCAGGCAGAAGGAAGCAGCTCTCTCCCTCTGATCCTCCTCATCAGAGCCCCAGCAGACACTGAGGAGCCAATGGTCATGGTGAAGGAGAAAGGTAGCATGGCATTGCACAGCACTGGGTGGGGACCAGGAGAGAGAGCTTATGCAGAGGGAGAAAACCAGGCCGGCATGTGGGAGATTTGCATGCGCGTTGGATGTAGGGAGGACGGTTTGCTGCTTTAGAAGGATTGCGGTGTATAAAAAATGAATGAGATACTGCAGAAGGGAACATACTGTAGGTGCTATTGATTAACTGATTTAATGGACTGGACGATTAATTGGTAGTCATTAAGCTATTCTGAGATTGTTGATAACTCTGTTTGATAGATTTATCAACAGAAAGTAATATTTCACTAATGTTAGTTTGGAAATCTACGGACAGTGTGCATTTTTGTTTATTTTATAATAACGTGTAAATCAAGTGAAACTCAGTTGATAGTGTGTATTTCTGCTGTTAATTATTATTTTTAAGCATACATTTTGCATAAAATAGTGCATGTTTTAAATCATTTTGAGTATATTTTTTAATAGTAAAACTACTTTAATAGTGCACTTTTTTATAATGTAAAGCACTTAAAAATCAAATCTATTTTACAATTAGTTTTGAGTATATATTGTGTATTTTTAGTGTAAAAAAATCAATTGTGTGCATTTTATATTTCTAGTAGGATATATATTGTATAAAATAGTAATAAGGCGTTATTCGTTTCCATTAAGTTTTGTTAATTTTATTGGTATTATGTTGGATATGAGCCACCTTGCTCTCTAGATACCTGTGATGGCATTAGACGTTAAAAAGCTCATGTTGGTCGACCACGTAGTGCTGGGAATATGAGAAAGCTTGTGTTTTTGTATTTGTTTGCGATTCTGAAGCTTGCCGTTAATGTAATGCTAATTATGAATTGATGTCTGTGTCTTGGGTTGGTCTTAAAGACGATTACTTTACCACTAAATCGCTTCTCAGCATGTGGGCTGCACATTGTGCTATACAAACATAATGTGTGTTTATTATTATCCAGAAGACCATTTTATAAACTTTTCTGTTTTCTCTCGGTTTGTGTGGTCTGGTACATATTTCACACATTCTAGTCTAAATAATACCGTGATTGCTAAGTCTAATGGTTGTGTGTGAATGTGCAGAAGTGTCTGTGCAGGACTTTCATGCTGAGAGTTCTTTGCGAATATTAAGCGGCAGTAACTTCAGAAGTTTAATGTTCTCTGATGAGGGAAGCCGCATTATAGCAGGAACATCTGGTGAATCTTAAACGCTTCATTATCATGTTTACTCAGGCCTCAGGACCACACCGCCTGATTAAAACAATACCGTGAAAAACACCCAAAATAGGACATAAATCTGACTGTTATTCAACCAAAGGAGCTTCTGATGGCACAGTTTCTAGCAGGGATGTTGTGTAACACTATGTAGGAATTTAGCAGGCTATTGAATTATTAACTGAACTGAAAGCAGTGCACAGTGCGTTCCTGTTTGGGATTTCTCCGGAAAAAGGGTTGTTTCCCTAAGAAAGCCTGTGTCACGACTAAGAGACGGAGGCAAAGGATGTTTCACAGCAGCGATGTGCATGTTTTCAAAAGTAGATCATGCTTTAGTAAAAGCTAATAGTGGTCTGCGCAGGATGAGGGAGGGGAAGCGAGGGAAAGAGACATGAGAAGAGAGAGAGACTAAGAGAGAATGAACTCAATAATGCATTTAGCCTATCGCTGTAGCCATGGCAACTGGCCGATGACTGGTCTGTTGCTGAGGCCGTGCCCCGTGTGAATCACAGCACAACTCACACTGCAAACCCACCTCACACACCTGTATTTACACACAAACACGTGCATGTCAGTGCTATGACCCATAATATGTTCATTAATACATGCATGGAGTTTCTTTAAACATTTATTGTTAGGCTAGCCGCAAGCTAATACACAAACAAAAGCATAATAGACATTTCTACAATATTTTAAATGATAAATTAATATTATTTAGAAAAGATATTGTTTAGAAATCTATGATAATAAATATAAACTATATATTATTATAAATATTATATTGATTTATAATAATAAAGAATATTATTTTGTACATTGTATTATTTACATATAAATATCGTCTGTTATATTATTCAGACAGTCTACAGTTCCTAGTCCTCATGGCATTCACATTCTACCTGAAACTAAATATGAAGTGTTATGTAAAAATTGCTTAATATTATCCTGCCATTTTGATATAAAAATATGTATATTATATTATTAATATTAATTAATTAATTGATTAATATATTCATGACATTTAAAATACAATACATTATTTAAAATATAGTATAAAAACACATTCATTCGTAAAACATCAAGTCTTTATTTACCAGAAAACTGAAGAAATTTTTTAACATCTAATTACATTTATTCAAATATTATTCTACTGTATCACTGGCCAAGTGCAATCTCATTCCCCATTGTGCCAGATTGTCCATTTCCTCCATGCATGCAGCTGGGTAGTGTCTGAGCCTGGCTTAGCAATGAAATCACATTCACACACACTCACACACACCCACACACACGTTTGTTTTTGTGAAAATTGGGGACATCCCATAGGCGTAATGGTTTTTATACTGTAGAAACTGTATATTCTATCGCCCTTCACCAACCCTACCCCTAAACCTAACCCTCACAGGAAACTTTGTGCATTTTTACTTTCTCAAAAAAACTCATTCTGTATGGTTTATAAGCGTTTTGAAAAATGGGGACATTGGTTATGTCCTCATAAGTCACCCCTCTCCATGTTATACCTACCTGTGTCATACCCATGTCATTATACAGAGTTGTGTCCTGATATGTCACAAAAACAAGAGCACACAGACACATACACACACACACACACACATCCAAACTCCACTCAACGTTTGGTTGAATACTCTCTGTACTATCAGTGGTTAAATGGGAATGCTCACATTGGACTCACGTCAAAGGCACATAACTCTGATAACCTTTCCATAAATGGACACAGAGAGCTTCACATGATTGTAAATTAGACTTTTGATCTAAAAATGTATTGTTCTGTATCAGAAGAATGGCTATACCAGTTTTGTAGCCCTATATGTTAGGATAGGATATTTTAGTATAATGATAATTTGCCAAAAACAATGTCTCTAAGGACTGTTTTAACTGCACATATTTATTTCACTACCCATATGAAAGGGTTATAGCCTAATATTCACATTGTATGCATAAACAGTTTTTCTGCTACATAGAGTTTCAGTGTTATTGAGCTTATTTTTTGCCCACATAGCATACTGATCTCAGCAGAAATATGTTGGAAATGCTCTTTAAACCTATTTATCAACCTAAACTTTGACAAAACAGGCTTTTAAGAAGCAATATAAAATTCTAGAGTGCCATTGATTGAAAGAAATATACATTTGGGCTTGATGTACGTTAACTGCAGTGACAAACAAACACTTTTTATTGAGTAAATAATCTAGATGATTAAGCTGTTTATAGTTGAAGTTTGGGCTCTGAGTGTTAATAAATTACCAAATGGATGTAAATGTGATCTACCTCTTCATACAAAAGTATGATTTAGTACAATTAAGTTATTTTCTATCATTTCATCCATTATTAAAGAAAATACTCAGCAGTCACCATGAAATTACATTATTTTCTATGCAGCAGAAATATTCAACCCTGTCCCATGTCCTATTTTGGTAGTGTGCCCAACATTACTTTCTTAGCTGGCCTGAAATATGTATTTTATTGGCCTTTTAATGTCATGGAAATATCAGAATGACTGAGAACGTGATCTCAGAGGCCTCATGGGTTTTGGTACAGATATGCTTATCACATGTGCTTATCACAATGGTATGTGTCCTTTGCTTGGTGGTTGAGTTAACTTTATGTATTGGTGTGTATGCCAAACAGTATATTTAAGTTAATGCTTTAATAATAATAATACTTTACCCTGAGACCAATAGTTATCTCTAAAACCAGACAGACAGAAAATGGTCTATTGGGGTCAGATTTTAGCATTTTTTTAAAAAAATTTTATTGATTTTTTTATAAAATCAGCAATACAAGACTACACTATGTCACTACAAATTCAGTGATGCTGAATCACATATAAATGTATAAGTCTACTGTAGACTGTAGACTCTTTTGCTGAATTTATTTCAGGTAAAATATGTAAATTCAATCTACTGGGATTGATTCCCGCTTCAATTTCCCCAAACCCCAGAATATGACACATTGCTGACTAAAACTATGAGATTTTTTTGTATTAGGCTATATATCGATCTTCATCAGCGAAAGGTTTCCACAGCCAAAATATGATGAATTATACTGATAATATTACACTAGAGAGCACTGGTGCAGTGTTCTGCTGTATTTATTTTACTTTTATTAAGAATTATTTTTACAGTGTTGGTTTTTGACAGTGTATGTAGTCTAATACAAGTTGTTCAAAGAGTATGATAGTAGTAGTAGCAGATGAAAGATGAAAGATAAAAATCAATACCATGATATAATCAGTATGTGCAATTGTGTTCTACTTTGAAGTTGCATCTATTTTTCATGAATAGCAAGAAACACTCTAAGACATGCATCTTTCAAAAGTTTGAGTTTTTTAAAAATAAATTAAAGCTTTTATTTCTTTTGCACTTTCTTTTTCTCCTTAAAAATATCACATTTCCTCAGAATTATTAAGCGACACAGTTTTCAACTGTGATGATAAAGTTTTTTTCATAGAATTATTACATGTGACACTGAAGACTGGAGCAATGGCTGCTGAAATGTCAGATTTGTCATCACAGGAATAAATTACATTTTGAAATAAAATAGAAAGTATAAATAAGTTTTCACATTATTGCCTTGGTGAGCATAAAGACATTTACATTTAGACATTTAGCAGAGTTTTATACAAAGTGATTTACAAATGAGGACAATGGAAGCAATCAAAATCAACAAAAGATTTGCAAGTGCTATAACTAGTCTCAGATAGCTCAATACAGAACACATAGCAAGTTTTTTTTTTATCATAAAATAAATAAAAAGAAAACATTTCTAATAGAAAAAGAATAGATCATTTTACCAATCCCAAACTTTTTAACAGTAGGCCTAGTGTATTGTGGCTCATACACTTCTATATAAACAAACTGACTATATTGTGTATTTCTCGGTCCTGAAGAATGTGGTACATATAAATTTTAATATCTCTATAAGATGTCAACTGAATTTATGACAGCGGTCATGAGAGACGATATTTATCAGTTGCTGCCAACACTGTTCCATTTTCTCACTCCTCCTCTTGGCCACAGACCCTATTTGTGAGTCTGGATGTGGGCCAGCAACGTGAGGGCCGGCGTGACGTTGACTGGAGGGGAGCCAGATGCTCATCACAATACAAATATAATATCAATCTAATACAAAATGATTATTCAAACTGAATATTTCACCCTGAACGTATTACCTGTGGGCAAAAGACAGCAATCAGTCCACGTTTGTGTCTAAAACAAGCTCTCTTTAGCATCCGGGGTCAAGTTTTGAGTCGATAGGCGAGCTCATACTGAGATTAGTATGGGGGTTGTTGTAAGGTTAAACTCTACTAAAATTAGCAGAGGTGAAACAATCTCTCATACAAAAAGGATGTTTAGACCTGCTTGGTCTGAGTTGAGGAGGAATGTATTGAAGATGTGTCGTTTGAAAATGGCTGCTGGAGGCAGTGGTGAGGAGTAAAACATTGACTCACTCTGCTCACACAAACACACACACTCATTCTGAGTCAGAACGCCGGTTCAACTCGAAAGACACTTTGCCTCAGGATTGAATAACCCTCTCCAGTTACACAGCCTGAAATAATTAAGTGCTAAACTCTACTTAACACCATCAGAAGCTTTTTAAATGTGTTCATGTGTATCTGTGTGTGTTAATGGACAGGTATCATACATTAAATCACCACGGGTCAGCATTTTAATTTGTTTTTGCGCAGCAGTAGAGCTGGGTGCTATGACAGAATATACCGTGTGAGATTTTGTTATACTGTGGCAGATGTTTTTGTACCAACTGTATTAATATAGAATTTAGTTTATGTTCTGTGGGTCAGAGTTTAGATTTAGTGCCATGTTTAATATTAGCTTTACAGTTTTGAGTATTTTGAAACTCGAATGTTACATATTCTGAAGTTGTTTTTATTGAATATACAATACCAGTCCAAAGTTTAGGGTTAGTATGATAAGGAAAAAAAGAAATTCGTACTTTTATCCAACAGGAACGCATTAAATTGATCAAACGTTTTATATTCGTAGAAAAAAGTATACTTTAAATTAATGCTGTTTTTTTTAAACTTGTATTCTTGAAACATAAAAAATACATCATAACTGTTTTCAATATAATAAGAAGAAATATTTATTGAGCTCCAAACCCGCATATTAGAATGATTCCTGAAGGATCATGTGACACTGAAGACTGGAGTAATCATGCTGAAAATTAAGCTGTGCCATCACAGCAATAAATCACACTGTAATAACATAGTAATAACATATCACACTTTATTATTATAATTTTTTGTTTATTGGAAATGTATTTGTGCATGTTAATTGCCTGTTTTTACATTCAGATTACTTTTGTGGTCAATAAAAAAAAACACAAATAATTTAATAATGGTTAAATGTAATATTTAACAAATCTGAAAAATGAATATAATTTTTCTTTTCCAGGTAGCATTTCATGAAGGCGATATAAGATTTAGTTCATACCATTTACCATGTTATACTGCAGATCTTATCCATGAAAAACTAGGCATTCATATTATGTGTATTGTACATAAAACCATTATTTTAATGTAACAATTTCAAAATCTTTTAAAGACAATTAACATATAAATAAGTCTTGCACATGTTTCATGAATGAGGCTCATAGTGTTTGTGTTTCAGGAAGCCTCAGTGTTTAGCTGTGCTGTTCTTCACCACCTGCCCACATTCCCTCACATCTGCGTCGAGCGTGACAGAGTAGAGGTAGCACACACTGCCTTTGGTTGAATGCAGAAAACACATACTGTAGCAGTGTCCAAATCTGCTTTTTGAATGTCTGCCTAATATGTTAGCAACAGTGTGAGCTGTTGTATTAGTTACAGCATATGTCAGGAAACTTTCCTAGTCTAGCCCAGCTGCGTGATTGAAACACTAAACAGATCATTCTTAGCTTGCCATTGTCTGTCAACACTGCAGCTTCACCGTACGAGCCCCCGGTGTCATGATGTTGCCGCCCTGGTAGAGCTGGTTGCTATAGCAACAGCTGTCTCAGGCGGAGGGGGCTAGTTTGAGACAAAATCCTGTGCTTTAGTTTCAAGGGCTGGTTGGAACATTCTTGAGCACAAAACCCTAGCAGAATCTTATCGTTACTGATTAGTCATCCATGACTACTTCAGCAGAGAAAAATTAATGGACACCGTCCATTTCTTTGCTTTTTACTGAATTAAAAGTACACAAACTGTAGATCTGCAGGATTACAGCATTGCAGTAATAGGGAGTAGATTGCATATGTTTACATTTTGGATGCATTTTATGTGGAACTATGTTTTTTTTCTTTTTCAAAAAGACGCCACAGTGTGTGACTTCATATTGTCTATAGAAATTTTGCTCACTCAAATTCTAGCGTGACTGTGGCTTTAGATTGTGTGGCAGTGTTTCTTGTGCACACATGAACATTGCACAAGCCTTGATGTCCACTTCATGATCAGTTTACTCTTATAAATAATTCTTTTTAATGCAAGTTTCCTCGTAATTTAACATTTTGAATTAGACTCACTCAGTGAATAGATCAGAGTTCACAACTGATGCCCTCACTGAACTGTGAGTCATTTTTCGGTTAGGTCGAATTTAAAATGAGCTGGGAACCTTAAAGGTACAGGTTGTAGGACCTGCCACTAGAGGGCACACTACCAAAACAATAACAATTGCGTGGTTTGATGATGCTAAGAAGGAGCGTGGAATGATGGGATTTGTTGTCTTCTAACACAATAATTGGGCATACATAGCAAACGCGAGTTCAACGATTTGCGCGAATAGATTAAATACAAAGTCAGTGCAAAGATGCGATCAGACTATGGAACAGACGCGTCCTCGCGCGGGTCTAGAGATGCGATGCCCCGCGTTCAGCGTGTATGCCCCATAATACTAATCTTGTTGATCATTATAATGTCATACGTTTTCTGTAAAGATACGAATCAAAACAACTCACCTGTCAAGTAAAACACAAGCAAGATCGGCATCTCTTTCTAGTTAAAGTTTGTCGAGAAGCTCTCCGCATCTAGAAAATGCAACACCGATATTGATCCTTGGGCCATTTGGTTGGCCCGTACGCTTACGTTTACGGGAGCTGTCCTTGTCGACAGAACCAGCGGCAGACAGTAAACAGTAATTATATGTAATTCCATACAGTAAACAGTAATTCCATAAATATGTAACACACTCCACCATAAAACGTGCAAGAAGAAGTAAATAAGGAACTGCTTGAAGCAAGCTAGTGGTTTGCTGGACGCTAGACACTACTTCCGCATTTGTCCACCACACTGTTGTTATGTGGTTTCTATGTCAGTAAAGGCAGTAACAAAGGGTAACTAACGTCATTGACAGGCGACTGCACTGCCCCGTGTCACTGTTTAGAATGGGAATTTTCTCATGATTTACAAGTAGTTGAAAACATTAGAGATATTGTTAATAATCAGCTGGACAAAGTATATAACACTAGCCTAGTGGTTTTGGGATATTTTACTGCAAATATCTTACAAATTGTACCTTTAAGGTTCAGTTTTATGAAATGGTTGTTCAAATGACATTTTTAAAAAATGTGTACTTATTAAAAAAAAAAAAAATCATTCACATAAATAAAAATGTCATATTAGCTATTGAAAACAGGTTTTTAATTAATTTAATAGGAGTTGAATTAAAGTCATGATGCATAAGTGACAGGAAAAGAAATGATATGCACTATATGATTAGGAGACATACAGTATTTGAACAGGCCCCCAGAGCTGTTTACAAAGTGGAGACTCTTTTGGGTGGCAATATTATATTTAAACACATGGCCTGATACGGCGAACGGCGAGTGATGGTGGGAGGGGGATTCTTTATGTTAATCTTGCACAGGCCTTTCAAGTGGCCAACGATTAGATTAGAGAGGCATGCATTAACTCTCCAATAAAACAGGAGACATAAAGTGAAGAAGTGTCATCCTGGAGTGAGAGAGACGGAGAGTACAGGTTCCTGTGATTTTAAGAGTAGCAGTAAATGTCAAAAGGAGGAAGGATAGCGAGAGTAAGAGGAAAGATTCCTGGTCACGCTAATGAGAGGCCACTCTGAAAGGTCCAGAGCTCTTTTCGTTCGAATTAACTTTAGCTTTTTGAGTGCCGCCAGGTTTAGAACAGCAGCTTTGAGTGGACACTGTCTTGGCCTGATGACCTTGAATAAATCTGGCATAGTAAAGCCTTAACTGCAACACAGAATGCAAACACTGATACAGGGAGAAAATGATTGAAGTATTGTGAGCCTCAGCACACAGCTCATCCATTATTTCTGTCTGTGGAACGTCTGCTCTCCTTCAGGGCATTTAATTATCAAGATTATAAACAGCTGAAGAGTGTTCTTGAGTTTTAATGTCTGTTTATAGTGGTGTTTATGTTTTAAAGGAATAGCGCACTCCAAAATGAAAAATAATTTTGGGTGAATTATTCTTTATGCTGTTGTGTCCACAGGCTAACATGTCAGAAGTTGGTAAACAGCAAAGCACAAATGACTAATGACCTTCGTTATGCAACTGTAGTGACTCTAAATGACACTTGTGAAGAGCAGTAGATATGTAAACAACATGACTCTGTGTGGCTGTGATAACCACTGCGTGACCGTCCGCTTGTCCAAAAACAACCTTCCAACACCTAACACTCCACTTACACCCACACACTGTGTGATAGCACCCAAAGTGCGGACATTAGCCCATTGAAACACTTTCTAGCCAGTTACAAGCATTATGTAATTAAGGCTAGTTGAGGTTCAGCAAGCCTTTTGTTTATTCGTTTTGCATCTACATGCATATTTATTGCAATGGAAATAGCAACAGTGCTTAAATGCAGGAACAGTGCATCCAATTATAAAAACAATTAAGTTTCAGTTTTATATAACCGTGCCATGTATTGTACCTTGCCAAAAAGTAGTTGGACATTACAAACCGTTTAAAAACTGTTGTATTTTAACGAATGGTTAAATTATAATAGGCCTACTCTTAGTAGTTCTCAAATTGTTAAAAATAAAATCCTGTCTTCATTTACTCAGCCTCAGTTTTGTCCTTCTGTGAAACACACAATTTTTAAATGAAGTATTTAAATTTAAAATGTATTTTATTTCTTTATTTCTGAATTACTTGCAGGCTTTCTTCTGGGTTATGCATTACAATAAATAACAACAATGAAAATTATTCAAGCATTTAATTTAATTAGTGTTAATTTCAAATTAATGCATTAGTTAAATTCAAAAGTGGTATCTTTTAACGTTATTTGGACCCAAGCTAACAATAAACAGTTGTCTTTTTATTAACTAAGATCAAATAGCACTGCCATTAATGTATTGCTCATTGTTAATGTCAGTTAAAGGATTAAATAACATAACCAAATGGGACCTCATTGTAAAGTGTTACCATGATCTGTGTGAGAATTTTGTCAACAGAGCTTTTACACATTTGTTGAATGTGATCAGAATCCATAACTGGCCTGTAATTTCAGTGTCATGATAAAATTGTAGTTATTCAAATTACCTATGTAATACAGCTATACAGTACAGACTGTAGTAGATTTATTATCTTTTAGTAGCTAAGGACCAATTGTTTATACACTTGTTAAAGGGTTAGTTCACCCAAAAATCTAAATTATGTCATTAATAACTCTCCCTCATGTCGTTCCAAACCAGTAAGACCTCCATTTATCTTCAGAACACAGTTTAAGATATTTTAGATTTAGTCCGAGAGCTCTCAGTCCCTCCATTGAAGCTGTGTGTACGGTCTACTGTCCATGTCCAGAAAGGTAAGAAAAACATCATCAAAGTAGTCCATGTGACATCAGAGGGTCAGTTAGAATTTGTTAAAGCATCGAAAATGCTGAATAAAGTCGTAGTTTTTGCTATTTTTGGACCAAAATGTATTTTTGATGCTTCAACAAATTCTAACTGACCCTCTGAGGTCACATGGACTACTTTGATGATGTTTTTCTTACCTTTCTGGACATGGACAGTATACTGTACACACAGCTTCAATGGAGGGACTGAGAGCTCTCGGACTAAATCTAAAATATCTTAAACTGTGTTCCGAAGATAAATGGAGGTCTTATGGGTTTGGAACGAGAGGGTGAGTTATTAATGACATAATTTAGATTTTTGGGTGAACTAACCCTTTTAATGTCTGCTGTTAAATATATTGTTGTGGGTTTGAAGCTCATTAATGAGATAATCCTATCCTCCTTATCTGTGTTACAGTGTGGTTTACTTCCATAATGGACGTCTTTGCTAATCCATGTCTCTGTGTTCTTTGACAGTGGCCCATCCTCAGGAACCAAACCATCCACCAGGAAAACTGGTTATCCAGTGCTATAAGTGTGGGCAGCCATGCAAGGGAGAGGTTCTCCGGGTGCAATCCAAGCACTTCCATATAAAATGTTTCACATGCAAAGGTAAGATTGATTTATTACACAGTGGCTGTTAGAACGTCTTAATCTATTTGTGAAAACTCCTGAAAGCTAATTTCTTAGGTCAAGAAGGACGGATTAACAAAGTAGAACCAAATTCCACTTTAGCCTGTTTGTTATTGAGGAAGAAATGTAATTACGTTTAGTCATAGCTTCATCCAAGTCAAAAATGTGACTAAAGGATAGATTAACAAAGCTGGCTCTGATAAAGCAGATGGCTTGTGGAGTTGAGTGGAGAGGAACTTCATTACCTGATGAATTAAACCAAAGTTAGTCCAAAACTGTATCACGCCCCCTCTGCATAACCAGGACAATTTGATAAAATGGGCCAGGCACTCTTTATCCAGACTTCTGTGGTCTTCTGTGTTCATACCTGTTTTACCGACATCATTTGGAAGGAATTATGGAAAAACTGACTGAATTTGCTTGGTGAGTCCCTCTTGAAATGATACAGGCAGGAAGTACAGTAGATTGAGTTTGCCATCACACGTTTTTCTTTAGATCTGTTGTAGTTTTACATGAAGTTTTGACCTTTTTTATTTAGTTGAAGAGTTTCTGGCTGTCTCTCTAAAAGCTGATTTTCATTCTTTGCACTCCATATGAATTGACCCTCAGGTTGCATAAGATAATATAAAGTTTATGTGGTGGCATGTTGCCAGTCACAAAGAGCAGACAACTCATTTACTTCCAGAAGCCTCAGCGAGAGCTCAGTGGAAAACGGTCAGTGAAAAACGGTCCGTTTCTGCATTCTTGATTAATGTGCAGCACTTCAATATGTTAAACATTGAGGACCTGTTGATACAGCAGATAATTGTATGAGGGGTCTTGACAATAAATGTTAGTGCATCCTTAAGCTTCTGTTCCAAGCAATCCAGAAGCTGAGGTCTTTCAGGGTTTTCTTTAATCTCACCTGAGCAATTCACTCCACATGTAGCTCCGCATTAGTCACTAATCGCAGACGCTGCATTAGTTACCTGAAACAAGGTTATAAATGAGAGTGCACTGTCGTAATTGACTGACTATAAGAGCTTTCTTTCTTTCTGTTACTCCAGCTTTAGTCTAACTTTTTAGTGTTAAATCAGTGCATTAAAAGAAAAGCTTATTCTGCTAATTCAGCTAATTGATGACACTGTCTGAACAAACAGACAAGATCTCAAAATGGCAGTGCGGACATTAAGTACTAAACACTTCAAATCAGATTTTTTTAAATCAGATTTGTTTGCATTTTGTGTGCAAGACTGGGAAATCACAAGATTTACTTCATAAGCACAGAGGGAATGAAAAATGAAAAAAAAAGACCAAAATTACCAGAACTCGTTCCCACCAGAATCTGTCACATGATTATTCACTTCTACAAGTAGAGTTGGAGTTTAAAGTAAAAAAAAAAAGAGATTGAAATTCTGTGATTCAAATCTATTTAAGATAGTATTTTATCATTAGAAACGTTTGGCACTTTTAAATTGAATAAATATAAAAAAAAATACTGACATAAAATGAATAATAAATACTTTCGAATTCTGTCACGGCAGGGATCCAATGAGGCACGGAGATAGAACCAATTGCGAGTAAGTCCTTTATTAAGGGCAATCCAAAAGGGTAAACAGTCCAGGCAGAGGTCGATACCAAACAAAACCAAACCAAACCAAACATAAACATAAACATAAACATAAACATAAACATAAACATAAACATAAACAAACAAGGACACAAGGCAAGAGCACGACAAGATGACGGACATGAATTAAACAACGACTCCGTGACACATACTAAGACAGACCGGGTTATATACACAAAAGGATAATGGGGAAACAGGAGACAGGTGGGGAACAATCAATTAACTAAACAAGGAGGAAGGTGACCAAATAAGGAGACAGGAAGTGATAATATGATAAACACCGTGGGAACTGAGGACACCTAGTGGAACCCCAGGGAACACAACCCAGACACTGTGACAGTACCCCCCTTCTACGGAGCGGCTCCCAGACGCTCCAAGACAGACACAAAACAGAGACCAGGAGGGAGGTGGACAGGTGGAGGCTCAGGGGGAGGGACGGAGGGCCAGAAAAGAAAAACATGGGGAACAGGCACCAGAATGTAAACACAACACAGAAAGACCAGGAGGGAGGAGGACAGGAGGAGGTTCAGGGGGAGGGACGGAGGGCCAGACTAACAGAAAGGAACAGGGACAGACATTAACACAAAAACCAAAGGAAAAAACAACATGAAGCCCCCCAGGGCGGAGCAGAAGACCACCACACCCTTGTGGTCAAGGCCAGAGCCCTCCAGGGCGGAGCGGAAGACCACCACAACCGTGTAGTCAGGGCAAGCGCCCCCCAGGGCGGAGCGGAAGACCACCATGTCCGTGTGGTCAGAGCGGAAGCCCCCCAGGGCGGAGCAGAAGACCACCATGTCCATGTGGTCAGAGCGGAAGCCCCCCAGGGCGGAGCAGAAGACCACCACAACCTTGTGGTCGAGGCCAGAGTTCCCCAGGGCGGAGCAGAAGACCACCACCACCATGTGGTCAGGGCGGAAGGCCCCCAGGACGGAGCAGAAGACCACCACCCCCCTGTGGTCAAAGCGGAAGCCCTCCAGGGCGGAGCAGAAGACCACCACATCCCTGTGGTCGATGCACAAAGCCCCCAGGGCGGATCAGAAGCCCACCACTTCCGTGCGGCCGGATCAACGGGAGGACGAGACTCTGGTAATTCCATGGTGTCTCTACTGGACTCCAGAAGATCGGTGCTGGCCTGACACTGCTCATGAAGATCATTGGTGACTTGCATTTGCTCATGAAGATCAGAGGTGACTTGCCTTTGTTCATGAAGATCAGAGGTGACTTGACTCAGTCCTTGAAGATCACCGGTGACTTGACTCAGCTCTGAAAGGTCAAAGGTGACTTGACTTGACTCTGAAAGGTCAACGGTGACTAGCCCTGACTCTGGAGGGTTAACAGTGACTAGCCTTGACTCTGGAAGGTCATCGGTGACTAGCCCTGACTCTGGAAGGTCATCGGTGACTAGCCCTGACTCTGGAAGGTCATCGGTGACTAGCCCTGACTCTGGAAGGTCATCGGTGACTAGCCCTGACTCTGGAAGGTCATCGGTGACTAGCCCTGACTCTGGAAGGTCATCGGTGACTAGCCCTGACTCTGGAGCATCAGCGGTGACTAGCCCTGACTCTGGAGCATCAGCGGTGACTAGCCCTGACTCTGGAGCATCAGCGGTGACTAGCCCTGACTCTGGAGCATCAGCGGTGACTAGCCCTGACTCTGGAGGGTTAACAGTGACTAGCCTTGACTCTGGAGGGTCATCGGTGACTAGCCCTGACTCTGGAGGGTCATCGGTGACTAGCCCTGACTCTGGAGGGTCATCGGTGACTAGCCCTGACTCTGGAGGGTCATCGGTGACTAGCCCTGACTCTGGAGGGTCATCGGTGACTAGCCCTGACTCTGGAGGGTCATCGGTGACTAGCCCTGACTCTGGAAGGTCACCGGTGATAAGCCCTAACTCTGGAGAGTTCCCTGGCACCTGACTCGACTCTGGAGGATCAGCGGTGACTAGCCCTGACTCTGGAGGATCAGCGGTGACTAGCCCTGACTCTGGAGGATCAGCGGTGACTGGCACCTGACTCGACTCCGGAGGGTCCACTGGCACCTGACTCGACTCCGGAGGGTCCACGGGCACCTGACTCCACTCCGGAGGGTCCACGGGCACCTGACTCCACTCCGGAGGGTCCACGGGCACCTGACTCCACTCCGGAGGGTCCACGGGCACCTGACTCCACTCCGGAGGGTCCACGGGCACCTGACTCCACTCCGGAGGGTCCACGGGCACCTGACTCCACTCCGGAGGGTCCACGGGCACCTGACTCCACTCTGGAGGGTCAGCTGAGACTCTCATCCTGTGCAGCGGCGCTGGGCAAGCAGCCATCTTGGGCCATGACTCTGGACAGGCGGCCATCTTGTACTGTGGTGCTGGGCTGGCGGCCATCTGGGGTTGTGGTGCTGGACTGGCGGCCATCTTGTACTGTGGCGCTGGACCGGTGGCCAATTTGGGCATTGGCGCTGGGCTAGCGGCCATCTTGTGCTGTGGCGCTAGGCTGACGGCCATCTTGGGCTGTGGCACTGAACCGTTGGCCAAAGTGGGCATTGGCGCTGGGCTGGCGGCCATCTTGTACTGTGGCGCTGGACTGGTGGCCAATTTGGGCATTGGCGCTGGGTTGGCGGCCATCTTGGGCTGTGGCGCTGGAACGGTGGCCAATTTGGGCATTGGCGCTGGGTTAGCGGCCATCTTGTGCTGTGGCGCTTGGCTGGTAGCCATCCTGGGCAGTGATGCTGGACTGGTGGCCATCTTGGATGGTGGCGCTTGGCTGGTAGCCATCCTGGGCAGTGGTGCTGGACTGGCGGCCATCTTGGGTTGTGGCGCTGGAACGGTGGCCAATTTGGGCATTGGCGCTGGGTTAGCGGCCATCTTGTGCTGTGGCGCTTGGCTGGTAGCCATCCTGGGCAGTGGTGCTGGACTGGCGGTCATCTTGGGTTGTGGCGCTTGGCTGGCTGCCATCCTGGGCAGTGGTGCTGGGCTGACGACTACCCCGCCGGAAGAGACAGAAGTGGCTGGGGCATCCCACCAAAGCCGATGCTGCAGGTAGCGCACGAATTCCCAGAATTCCAGTGTCTCTAACTGCGCCATCTCCTCCTGAGACACTGGATCATCCAGCCCGCCATTGAAATAGTCCTTGAGGGCCGCATCATTGTAGCCCATGCCCTCGGCCAGGGACCAGAACACCTGAGCCAGGGCACCCACTTCATTTCCCTCTTGGCGGAGGGCGATCAACCGAAGATACTTGGCTCGCCGCTCCGCCATCTTGGCTGGGGAACGGAAAGACGACATACCGCTGGTTCCTAGAAGGACGGAGTCGTTCTGTCACGGCAGGGATCCAATGAGGCACGGAGATAGAACCAATTGCGAGTAAGTCCTTTATTAAGGGCAATCCAAAAGGGTAAACAGTCCAGGCAGAGGTCGATACCAAACAAAACCAAACCAAACCAAACATAAACATAAACATAAACATAAACATAAACATAAACATAAACATAAACATAAACATAAACATAAACATAAACATAAACAAACAAGGACACAAGGCAAGAGCACGACAAGATGACGGACATGAATTAAACAACGACTCCGTGACACATACTAAGACAGACCGGGTTATATACACAAAAGGATAATGGGGAAACAGGAGACAGGTGGGGAACAATCAATTAACTAAACAAGGAGGAAGGTGACCAAATAAGGAGACAGGAAGTGATAATATGATAAACACCGTGGGAACTGAGGACACCTAGTGGAACCCCAGGGAACACAACCCAGACACTGTGACAGAATTCTGCACACTTTCTAGGTCACTAATCAAATAATCAAATTAGTGAAATTGGTAATGTGACTCTGTAGAGACGGTCAGATGGTCTTGTTTTCAAACTCAAGATGCTCATTCGATTATTCAGAAATCATGCTGGAGAACATGATCATCATTTTTCATGCAGGTCAAGCAGCAAATTAGGAGTTTATTGAGGCATAAGTCATAGTTAATGGTTTCTTATTGGAGAGAATTGGACAAGTGTGACCTATTTATTATATTCAACTTTTTACTCAATGTTAAATGTGCATATGCATTTTGTTATGCAACATACATGTAACAACAACATACATGGATTTTTATGCATATAATACAAACCACAAACCAAACATATTATGATGTTTTTGTTTATTGTTCAATTCAAATTGTATGATAAGTCATTTTCCAAGGAAAGTTTTATTAAAGCAGTATGGTATCAGACATTTGGATCCCACTTTTTGAGCACCATGTGAGTGCCATATAAATATTGAAACCATTCAGTACCATTATAAATACTCAAAGTGTCATAGTCCAGTTGTCCTGCATGCATATTAACGTATATTAATCCCCATCTTTCCTAGATCTAGAAAGAGTAAGACTATTACTAGCCACGTATATGTCTTAATTACAGAAGAGGGCAGCAAGAGGGCTCAGGTTAAGCAGGCTGGTGACTTGTAGTCCTCTTACAAGGAATCCATTATCTAATGGATCTCCCATATTTCTAGTCAGTCAACTCCATTCATAAAAATCATGATTCAGGCTGTTACATAAGGTCTGATGTTACTTTCTCTGTGGATACCCGGCTAGAGTGCTTCTGCTGGAGTGACCTGCCAGTACCTGAACTCTGGCAAGAGAAGATGCAGTGCTCTACAGCTCGGTTGTAAGCTAATGGGCCTTGCTTTGCTCTATTAGTTTCATTTGTTCACTCTAAGCAGGCTCACTTAGAATGCTAGAGTGAACATGTGCAGTCAACATCTACAGCTCTGCTCCCCACTTCTCTACCCGATCACTTTATATTCCTGCCCATGTCTCACCCTGTCTTTCTGCACATTTTCCCTCCCTCTCTTTCTCTCGCTCTGTGTGTGAATGCTGTGTCAGTCACCGAGCTTGTGTGTGCTATTTTGGGCATAGTTTCTGGGAGCTGTTAAAGCGCTGCAATGCTGGAAATAGCTCTGATGATCCCCATTGGGAGGATAAGACGGAAGAGAAAGGCTCCGCACATACCTCCACAGAGATTGCCAGTCTGTCTGTCTGTGAACGTGTGTGTGTGTGCATGTGTGTGTGTGCCAGTCACTCCACAGCTGTGGGTTTGCATTAATGAGGAGTGGCAGATGCCCCTCGGGGTCAAGGGTTGTGTGCCTGAACATGTCATTTCAGGATGTCATTCTCATAGTCAAGAAGATGATGTCACAGGTTGACCTCAAAGCAAAAGATTCATTTCACAAGTATTTGAGCATTTCATTTATAGGAGGATGTTGCTTTATTGAAGTGACTGCTGTTTTTATAGTTTTAGGTTTATGAGTTTTTCTCTGTGAGAACCAGATCATGTGACTTACACAAAGAATTTTTTTCCTATTGAATAGGAGAAAAATGAATCACCAATTCTATGTCTGCAGTAAATCGAATTTAAAGTCAGGCACGTTTTATTATGGATGAGCGCGCTTTGTTTAACGTGTTTTAGATTGTTAAACAGAAACACCCATCCACTAAAATGATAGAGCCAGAAAAGAAGAGCCAGGACAATTTTTAATATGACTCTGAATGGATTCCTTTGAAAGAAGATCATCATATCCACCTAGAATAGCTTGAGGGTGGCTAAAGCTCAGGCTGATTTTTTTATTTTTGGGTGAACTAACCGTTAATTTGAATTTAATCTGGATTATTGCTTTAAGAGTTTTAGCAGAGTATGTTTAATCAACAGGAAGAGGAAGCTTGGTTTCTACCTGTCGAGGTCAGGTCATCCGCATTTTGAAGAGTAAGGTATATATTTAGATATCTATGTGTGTGGTAAGTCCTAATGAGATTCTTTGTTTAGAAAATGTGGAGCCAGAGAAGTTCAGGCAGTCCTTACTAAAATAGTGGAGAGGATTTTTCTGGCACCTGTCACTGTCAGAGACACACATTACCAACCAGCCAGACTATGTTGCACACACATAGACTCATACACACACACAAACACACCTTCCATTCCTTCTCCCATTAACCAAACAGTTGTCAGTTGTAAAACAACCTCTCTACTTTATGCATCCACACACACACACACACACACACACAGTCAGTCACATTTCTCACCCAGTCTTTTTCTGTCAGTCTCTGAAGGGGACACTCATAAAACCCATTATAACTCATAACACCGTAAGCCATCATGAAAGCAACAAACAATTTACTGATCTCTCTAAAACCCAGCATTAAGTCAGCAAGTTGCCTCATATGAAACACAAACTGTTAAGCAGTGATGTGTGTCTGAAACTAGCCCTGTAATGTCAAACCGAAGGCTGTAATACTGTGGCTTCACGAATGCAGCTGGGACAGGAATCAGTGTCCAACCAGAGGTCATCCTAAGAATGTCCATGATCTAAAGTCTACACAAAATAAATAAATAAAAATGCTCTGTTTGTGAATGATTGATTTAGCATTATAGATTAACTTGGAAATTTTGTTAAAAAATGTGCAAAAATAGTAAATATTAACTTAGATTAGGGAGGTAAGATTGCTGAAATATTTCTGTCTCATTTGAAAATTCCCAAATTTGCATGTCTTTAATGTATCTTTTTTTCTCAGCAATGATATTTAACAGAGACTTTTTTCTTAAATCTTCTGCTTCTCAGATTTTCATCTCCCCCAAAACTGACTCAACTAATCTCAAATAATAAAATCCAGCTAATCCCAAACTTTAGAATGGTGGTATATATAACAATGCAATTCAGTGCAGCCAATGCAGTGGTTTAGGGGAAATTAAGCACAGGAGATATGTGTTTAAGGATTTAAATTATACTTGCAGGCAGCATACAGTACCAGCTGCATTTCTTGCTGAGGTCAGACTCAGAAATCATACATTTGTGCTATGTAGACTCAGCGGTTATTTTAACAATCACTGTATTTTATTTTGCAGCTTTGCTCAATGTACATACAGTACACACCTCAAGACAAGCAGCATGAATAATGTGTCGCCATTAAACTCTTTCATCGCAGAAAAAACACATCATGTCTCCAATCTTCCCTCAATTTTTTTGAGTGGCGCCGATACAGGATGGCTGCCTCCGTGACGTGCTCTGCAGTTGTTTTTGTGTTTTTGTTAGTTTGTCCTGTCTTTAGTTATATTCCTGCAATCAGTTTCACCAGGGACGATATTGTCATTCCTTATCTACTTATTTGTATTTTATTATGTGTTTTATGTTCTGTCGCTGTCATTCTGTTGTACTGCGGAGCTTCTGTCACGAAAACAAATTCCTCGTATGTGTAAACATACCTGGCAATAAAAGCTCATTCTGATTCTGATTCATTCTGATCTGGAGAACTCACCAAAATTAGCTCAAGTTACTGATGTTTATGATCTCCATATAGCTCATATTCCAAACTCATATGACTTTGTTTCTTCCATTTTATAAAATATATTGTTCATTTCTCCATGCAAGTACACATAATGAGGATTGAAGCCTTAAAAATTATGCAAATGCACCATGAGCATATCATAAAATTAGTCAATATGATATTCATAAGCCACCTGAATTAATACAATATCATTGTGTGAGAAACAAGCTGAAATTGTAATCTTTATTCTGTGATAATTAAACTGATCATTAAAATCACTTCACTGAATCAAGTTCTGGAGCAGTCCTGTTTATGAACAAATCATTATTTTGTGAACCAGATCTACTGATTCACTGAAAAGATGCTGGTGATACATTGCTGCTTCTCTAATGAATGCAGTTTTTTGGCTGAACTATTCTTTTAACCCACCCATATGCTGTATTCAGCCTGAGATCTCCAGTAATGAGGCTGAACAGGCCTGGCGTTCAACATGGTGGTGCTTTGTCACAACAGTGCTGTTGGTAGTTTCACATGGATAATAAATGGTCCCATGCTCTGTGCCAAAGGGCTCCTCATGCCAGCCAGGGTTCTTGTTTGGGAATCATTTTATCTGCTCCATTAGCTGATCTCACAGAGTGATTAAGTGCATAAAAATGAAGTATAAAATCACACCGCAGTAAAAAGATGAGAGGCGTCTTCACAGAGACTGTGTTTGTCTATACATCCCACTGCTGTTACAGTATATTTTAGGGTGAGATGTCTCTCCATGCAGAAGTTGAGGTCTCAAACAAAGTGGAGAGGAAGCCATGTACTGTCCACTAAAGTGCAGAGAGAAAACAGCATGCTGGGAAACTCATTAAAATATCGATGAACTCTGTGAAAGCTGATGTCTGCATATACTATATGGGAAACCCAGGGCTTTCTGCACTTCTGCACTCTGTACAGATTGTAACTTGGCTTTGTTTCTGAGGCCCTTTGCGTCATAGTATATGAACTAATTCTGAACTAAAATTCACATTTGAGTTGAATCTCGAGTCTCTACTCTTCTTAAATCTTTCTAGTAGTTCATATGAATAATTTTTTTCCTGTATCCATTCAGACAGAGGCAGAGTGTGAGGATGGAGAGGTTGGCTCAGTAATTGAGAGAATGGATGGATGTTTGTTCTGGGAGGACTTAACAGGCTGTTCTGTTGAGAAGGGATCTGACAGACAGCTGAGAGCGTCATTACACTTGCGTCATTGCTCACGACACACACACAAACACACACACACACACGCACACACAGCTGAACTCCCAGACACTCCAGTCCATGTAACTACTGCTTCTCTTCTGTTAAAGGAATACTTAACCCAAAAATGAAAAGTTTGTAATCATTTATGTCCACCCTTATGTTGTGCCAAACCTGTACGAGTTTCTTTCTTATATTGAGCACAAAAGAAAATGAAGAATTAGTCCCCATTGACTTCCGTAGTATTTATTTCGAAACTATGAAAGTCAGTGGGGACCAACAACTATTTTCTGGTTCTTTATGTGTTCAACATAAGAAAGAAACTCGTAGGCTTAAAATAAAATATTTTGGGTTAACTGTTCCTTTAAGAAGACATATGTTTTAAAAGCATATATAGACATGTTTTAAAAGGTGAAAAGGTTATATAGACAGACACGTTTTGAAAGGTATATGTAGTAGATATATGTGGATTTCACCTAACAATACTACTTTTTACCAGAAGGTGGTGCTTTTTTTTTTTTTCATTATAACAAAGGGCCTAGAATATAACTGGAATCAGTACAATAAAATGGTAAGAAATGGGCTAAATGACAAGTTCTTACTTCCATTATTGTAACTTATAAACTACAATCAATTAAAAATAATAAAAATAATAATACAATTATATTAAAAATAATAAAATAATAAAAAATCATTTGAATACTTTATATGCTAAAATACATTGGTGTACAAAAAAAAAGTAAAAAAAAAACATGTGTACATTTTAAATTAATGACAAAGAAACAGCATGTAAAACATTGAATTAAATGTGAATTTCTTTACTTATTCTCTTGTAAAATATATGCAGATAAACCAAAAATTACTGACAAGTTCTAAAAATATTTTTTTATATTGTAATATAATTATATTATATTATATTATATTATATTATATTATATTATATTATATTATATTATATTATATTATATTATATTATATTATATTATATTATATTATATTATATTATATTATATTATATTATATTATATTATATTATATTATATTATATTATATTACTGTCTGAATGGACCTAATCTTCCAGAAATAGAAGACCGCTTCAATGAGGCAAAAGATATGTTAACAGCTGTGGAAATGGGACTGCAAATAAAATTTTGGATTTGTGTTGAAAACATACTGTCAAAAAAGTTTAAACAAAATTATGATTAATTCATTTTTAAAGGGGTCATATGATCCTTTTTGAAAGATCATTATTTTTTGTATTTTTGGTGTAACAGAATATATTGACATGCTTTAATGCTCAAAAACACATTATTTTTCAAATACTGTACATAATTGTAGGTCCTCTATGCTAGGGTGACCACCTGCTAATAAGCCCAAGGGGGGACAAGGGGTATGTTTCTGAGGGACAATGTGGGACACTGCCTTGTGCGGCGGTTCCCCCACACCATGGGCAGACTAACTGATAGTGGTTTACCCATTTCTAGCACATACCACCTTACATGGTATATTAATAATGCCCTATTCCCCTAAACGTGTAACTGCTGATGTTTGCTCATGACAGAATTGACAGATGCACTTCCACTTATGATTTACTTTAGCTATTTAATTTTATTTATTTTTCATTACAATTTATTCACTTTAAATAAATTATAATATAAAATTATAGGATTAAAATGAATTGTAGTTGCTCAACACCACAGGAATAGTTAAAAAAAAAAAAGTCTAAACTCACAACTCCAGAGGTTCACAGGGAGGAAGGATGGTGAACTCGCATGTTAGTAAAGGCAGGCGCATAAAAAAAAAAGTTTGAAACAGGACACACCTTCTGTTTTTTAATTGATGATGGCGGTGCCTCAGAGTCTCCTTCTCCATTTTTCGAATCGTAAAGCGTGCATCTAAAAGTTCCTTCCCAGTGTGTCTGGTATGCACGTGCGTGCGCTGCCATGACAACAATGAAAAAGTTGACAACAACCTAGTCAGCAGTTCAAGTGAGGGGTGGGTGTGGCAAAAGTAGCGTTCTGAACTGTCAAGTAATGTTCGTTTGGCTGCCTGGGGCTCGAGGATATAGAGGGACCAACTTTTTTTGAGCAAGCATTGATCATGCGTGACACAGTCTCAATTTGCGGGACGCATGAATTGGGCTTAAAACGCTGTGCGCGCACGCGCTACGCGGGACGGGTGGTCACCCTACTCTATGCCCCGCCTCTATCAAATGCATCGTTTTCTACAAAGTCCCTTCTTCAGACAAGTGCATTCTGATTGGCCAACTTACACAGTGCATTGTGATTGGCCGAACACGGCAAGCATTTGTCAGAAATGTAATGCCCCTTTCCATAATCGTGAGCTTCATCTTTCAAAATAAATGTAATGACGATTAATAATGTCCTTAGTTTTACCATCAGTTCAAGCCCAAAAGGGGAACAGAGTTGCATGACAGACACCGTGATGAAGCTCCTATGTGTTTGCAGTACACAAGCCACGGTTAAAACAGCTGATTCCAATGTGTGACCCTGTCTCTTTCTCTCACACACACACACACACACACACACATACCCCTTTATTTATTTAGCGCTTTAAACAAAAAACATTTTTAAAAAAGCAGTTAAAACGACTGAACAACATTAATTAGTAAAACATTGTGTCAATAATGCAAAATGACAGTTAAAGGCAGTTCATCATTGAATTCAGTGATGTCATCATCTCAGTTCAGTTTAAATAGTATCTGCAATTATTTGCAATCAAGTCAACGATATCGCTGTAAATGCGATATCACACACACAACGTGCAAAACTCCGCATTGGAACATTCAATAGCAAATACTAATAACAATACATACTTACAGTAGCTGATACAGAAACACCAGATTGTCATAGCAAAGTCAGAATGACATCCTCTCCTAGGTTCACAAAACAGTCAACCATTAAAATGAATTGCTGTTCTGTTGTAAGTAATCTTAAAGATTGCTAAATGCATCTAAACTTTTGGAAGGCCAAATAAAGTGCTTTTGCTTTCACCTACATACACACAGCATCTCCCTGACATGGCTGCTTCCACATAGTAAAGTAGACATGTGGGGGTGTTTTTGAATGAGCCGTTTTAAGGGGCATGGCAGAGTCTTGACTTTAGTCTTTGCAACTTTACAGATCTTCTTCATGATCTCATTATGAGCTCCAGATACAAAGGAAAAGTTGAAATCTCATCATAAATCAGATTATTCATTTGGCTAAAACGGAATAAATCTCCTTAGCTATGTTATCAATTAAACTATATTTGCTCACTTTTACTCACTAGAGATGTATTACATTTTTGCTGTTTTGTGTTGCCTGTTGGCCAAAGTTGGCCTGTGGTGACCTTTGATATGGCCTACCATGCCAAATCACAAGATGAGGGGAAAACATAAGAAAACATTGCATTTAAGCATAACTTCATTTCAAATTTTTATTTTTGCATTGAAATGTAAAAAATATTTTGAAATGAATTTGGTAAAAAAAAAAAAAAAAAAAAGTAAAACAAATTTCACGATTCATAAAGTCAATGAAACCATAAGGTATAATAATCAGTCAATGACACAGTCGTAACAAATTGTTTAAATATGTGTTTTTTTTAGGCTTGATTGTGTTTATGGGGTGCAGTCTTACATGTGTTAATGCTTAGATTTTTAAAAAACGCATAATTTTTCACATAATTCACCTTTATTCCACGCCAATCTGTCCCTTCTCTGACAAACGCCTTGATTTGTTTCCTGTTATTTCCGATTTATTTCCTGTTTATTTCCGATTTATTTCCTGTTATTATGAAGCTCCTCCCTCAGAAATAAGTGCTGGGCTGAGATTGGTCAGCTGGCTCAGTGTGTTGTGATTCGCTAAACCACTTCGAGTGCATCTTAACATCCTGCCCCTCTCAAGCCCCCTATTTTAATGTTAAATGTACACTCTATTTTCATAAAATGGTGAAAAACTGCCCTCTTGATATTTTTACAGGTTGGAATGTAGGAGGATAGACAGAGAAAAACAGATAGAAAGAGAGAGGCAGTGAGAGAAATGCATGCTTTTGGGAAGGGGTATCATGTGACGCTAAACAAGCTGTTAAATATCAGTCTCGGCCGGCCAAGGAGCTTTCAGAAAGATTTGGCATGTGTGACGGCAGGATTACACATAAACACGCTTACCAAGAGGACACAGACCTAACTCACCTCTTTGTGCAGAAGTGTCTGAACTTGGGCCAGAGCCTTGAAAGCATCTTGAAGCCTCAGGAAACTCTTTATTTATACGCCTTTGTCCTCATACACATTGGCCAAGATAAGCATAAGCCCCCTGACCTTATGTTTGCTGGCAGCCAAAATGTGTAAATCCCAGTGCAAAAGAGATGCTCTTGTGTGACTACTGAGTTGTGTTTCAAAAGAGCCAAACTAAGTGTCATTTATTTTGAAGATGGTGTGTTTCAGATTTCACTAAAGACTGTCTTGTACTGTAAGAGCTCATTAAACTAATTATTCTGATTTCTGATTTCTCTGTTCTCATATTCCCATTCAGTGTGTGGTTGTGACCTGGCCCAAGGTGGTTTCTTCATGAAGAACGGGGAGTATCTATGCACGCTGGACTACCAGAGGCTTCATGGCACTCGCTGTAATGGCTGTGGAGACTTTGTTGAAGGAGAGGTGGTCACTGCTCTTGGGAAGACTTATCATCCCACATGCTTTGTCTGCACGGTTTGCAAGTAAGAGTTACCCAAAAGCAGGCCCTTTTCATCTATGTTAAAACATATATCCTTTATCTTTGTATGTTATGGACATTTTTTGCCTTGACCTTGCTAACACTAAGTATAATAATTCAGCATGTTTGACAACTTTGTTTTGGAAATAACAACTTAAATGTTTAGTAAAAGAATGTTATACATTGTAAATATATATATATATATCTATATGCATGTATTATTAATATTATTTTTCATTTAATTTAATATTTATAATACTAATTATACATTTCATAGTGTTTTTATGCATTTTTTATTTATTCCAAATTAATAACTAAAGGCAGTAACAATTTGAACAATATTTAGGAAAGAATTAAAAAAATGTTTCATTATTTAACATTAGTTAACTACTTTAGTTAACATGAACTAAGAATAAACAATAGCCAATTTCTACAGCATTTATTAAGCTTAGTTGCTATTTATTTCAACATTTACTAATGCACTATTAAAATAAAAAAGTTGTGTTTGTTAACATTAGTTTATGCACTGTGAACTGTGAAAGTCACGGCACGCTAAGGAGTCTCTTTTGTAAAGACTATGGACTGAAGGGAGGCAAGCTGTTGCTGTAACTTTACCTGCGGGTGTCAACTTTTATACTTTTAAAGCCATATTTAGTAATATTTGTGATTTATGTTTGTAATATCAATTATTTTGTCATCTAATTTTTTGAGGAGACACTGCCTTCCTTGCCTCCTCGGAGGGAACGCCCCTGATATATATATATATATATATATATATATATATATATATATATATATATATATATATATATATATAAAAACAATTTAACATTTTCTATTTTAATATATTTTAAAATGTAATTTATTCTTGTGATGACAAAGCTGAGTTTTCAGAAACTTTTATTCCAGTCTTTAGTGTTGCATGGTCCTTTAATTCTAATAGGCTGATTTTATGCTCAATAAAAAAAAAAAAAATGTTTATTGTCATCGTCGAAAACAGTTATGTTTCTTAATATGCTTTTATTTCAGGATTCTTTGATGAATAGAAAGTTCAAAAGAGCATTTATCTAAAACTTAATTTTTATTTTTGTAGACTATACTGTCACTTGTCATTGGTTTAATGCATCCTAAATATGAATAAAAGTATTCTTTTATTTATTTATTACTTTTACTGCCCAGCTTTTAAATGTTAGTGTAAATGCCTAATGTCTTTGCATCCTTCTTCTGTTGCCAGACGGCCATTTCCCGCTGGTGATCGAGTCACGTTTAATGGAAAAGACTGTCTCTGTCAGCATTGCGTCCAACCAACTTCCCCGACTCCCAAAGACATCAGCGCCTCTAATAGTGAGTCCACACTCACACACATGTGTTTGAGCTTATTGGTTATGTTTTAGTGTCCTACTCAGATTTTAGCTTGCCCCACAGTCATCCCCCTTTTATAGTTGTGTTAGATTCTGTAGTGTATCTATGTGTTGCCAGGTCTTATACTGCTCAGGACTTATACTGCTCAGGACTCAAGGTCATTGCAGCGAGTTTGAAGCTCCCTTTCTCTTCTGTGTCTCATGTCAAAAAGGCACATGAGGTAGTTGTGTTCTGAACAACTTAAATCCTCATTCTTCCCGTTACCATTTGCAATTGTAAATACATTTACATAGCCATTACATTTACAGTTGGCAATTGTATGATGCCTAGTGTTCTAAAATCAGAATATTTTTAAAAGTGCACTCCAACATTTAATGTTCTATGTTCTGTGTCAATGTGCCACAAACACCTTAGGCAAGTATAAAGCATTGTGCTTATACCAGTCAGAATACATGTGCTGTACATTATCAACCAAAAAGGAATGCACTGGCACCCATCCATAGCACCCAAAAACCATGATGGCTTTTACACAGGCAAGCATTTATTCTAAAGTATTGTTGTAATAAGGATCCCTGCTTCTGTGCTTCATTTCAGACTCTTCTAGGGTTACTTGAGTTGACAGGATGCTTAGACCAATTCCTGTGCTGTCATCCAGGGAAAAGCTAATCTCCTTATAAATGTTTCTCTCTTTGATTTCTCCCACTCTTTTATCTTACTTTGAGGAAGTTCTTCATCCTCCTCCAGTAGATTAGGGGTTCTCTTGGTGTAATTTAAGATGCGGGGCCCCAGGAGTCAAGCAGACAGGCACAGAGAATGAGAGAGGCTCAGAGCCAATGAAAAGCTCAGAGCACTCCTGTGCCTGCTGGTTGTCCCATTCTCTCTCACTCACTTTCTCTGGCCTTCCGCTTTCTGATACATTCCGGACTGATGGATGCTGACAGGTCAGGGATCCGCATGTGTAGAATGTTCTGATTTAATTAGGTTTGGGATTTCCTTATTATAGTAAATGGCTCTCGTCATTAAACTCAAATTGTCATAATGCAGGGAATCATTGTTATATAACAACATCAGGTGATGGATAATTACAGAAGCAATTTAGCAATGAATAGCTGCTGTGTTACAGAGGAGAGAATTCATGTAATTCTAAGCATTGCATCATGGGATTGGGTTGATTGAGAAAACATTGTGTAGACCATGTATCAGTGGAGTTTGACTGTTTTTGCTTGGGTGGGAAAAAGGTGCGGGACACGCACATTACTGTTCAAAAATAAGATTTAATACCTTTATTCAAGAACATATAGAAAAAGCAACAGTCACAAATGATTTCAGGTAAATGCTGTTTTTTTAACTCTCTATTCATCAAAAATATCAAGCAGAACAACTGTTTTTATTGATAATCATGTTACTTGAGCACCCTCTTTCTCAGTTATCTTTCTCCTCTTCTCCTATATGTGCAAGCATCCGTACTTACACACACAGACAGGAACTTAAAGAGCCCTCCTTAATATCTCTTTGTGTCATGCTTGGCTGAATAATTGTCATTCACGAGCCCCAGGAAATTATTTGAGGCTGATGAAAGTGCTTTGTTTTTTTGGAAGGTGCTGATTGTTTCGAGCCGTGATAATGCTTCTTTGCCAAACCCTACAAAGCTTATACGGCATGACACTTCTAAAAACCTGCACTGAGTCTGATACTTAGATAAACCTATGACAGGTGCATTGAACGCAGCTCTCTTTGAAACTTTCTCACGCACACAGTGGGTCTCTAGCACACACACAGTGCAGGCAGAGGTTGAGAAGGCTTAAATGATGCATTAGAGAGCTAGATGCAGAGCGGTGCATTATATACTCTCCTCACTGTCAGTGGTTACCATCGTGCCTCAAGCAACATCAGCAGCGTCTGGGACCTCCCCACCCCTCCGCATCCATCCCTGCTATTTAAAAAAGCTTTTGGGATTTCATCCAAGGAACATAAATAGAAGATGACAACCATGAGCTATTTTTATCCTTCAACCTTTTACACACGTTACACATGTATTAACTAAAAAGAAGTGCCATCTTGTCGAGGGAGGATGCTCGGCTTTTAGAAATGGTGCTCTAGGCCTTTATTCAATTAGTCATGGAATATAAAGATGATTCACTATTGATCGCTGCAGTAATTTTATGGATACAATATGCTTTGTTTGAAATGACTTCTGAGAGTCTGAATAATCAGTGCTGTGTGTTGTAGATCAACAGGCCTGTCTGAAACGGAAGGAGTTTTTTTAGTTGACACTGACATCTAGTGGAGAGAATTGTTTGTGAACAAGTGACCCCAAAAATTAAAAAAAAGATATGCAATTGCTTTGAATCTGAATATGCCTGCCCTACTATGTATCATCGATATTGCTCACTGGAATTATTTGCAACAGTAATTGAAATAAAATATGAATTTTACAAGAGAAACTTAGACAAAAAAAAAAAATGGAACAAAAAAGAGACTGAAAAGTACTGAAATTAGCAAAACTAAAACTGAAATAAAAATAATTGAAAGCTACACAGCATTGATAATTAATTTAAAATGATTATAAATCATAATATTTAAAAAATTATAAAAATGACAAGCATATAACATATTTACAAAATTAAATTAAATTTAAACTAAATTAAATATCCTGTGAATAGCAAATCCAAATCTTGTCATGGCTAATGGCTGATAAACAAAATATTTTTGGCTATAATGAAATCTGTTATCCAACTTCCTGGTTCTCATTAGCATGTCAAAAAAATCATGTAATCTGTAAATGTCATTTTCAGGCTGCTGATGGTCTGCATCTGTGTGTGTTTTCTTGCAGACTGTGCAGGATGTGGCAGGGATATAAAGAACGGTCAGGCTCTTCTGGCCTTGGACAGCCAGTGGCACCTCGGCTGTTTCAAGTGCAAGGCCTGTGGGAAAGTGCTGAGCGGGGAGTACATCAGCAAGTGAGCTATGCCTTAATTATTTTTTATCTCTTGCCATCTCGTGCCTCCCGCTTTCTCTCTACAATTCCCCATCTCTTATCTGTCCTCTTTTCTTACAGCATTCAATTTTTGCTCTTATCCTGGTTTCATTGAGGTGACATAGAATAGAGTAAAAACATAAATCTCTCTTCCTGTCCTGCTCTCTTTTTTAAGGGATGGGTCTCCATACTGTGAGAAAGACTATCAGATCCATTTTGGCGTGCAGTGTGAGGCCTGTCATCAGTTTATCACCGGGAAAGTTCTGGAGGTGAGTAACCAGTATGTGTATATAGACTGAACCTCTTGGCTCTTTTTAATACTATTGAGCTGCCTGCATACAGAAGGAAGCTCATTAAGAGATCATAGCTAGGCTCCAGATGTGAAGGTCGTTGCAGCATTATTATATTGCCTTCTTATATATATAAGGTAGAAAGTTCAATCTTATTTCTTAATAATGCACTGAGGATAAAGCAAGATAATTTTTTGTTTATGTGAATCTATTTAGAATTTATTTATCACCAAGACATATTGATATATTTTTAATAACTTTTTTAAAATATAGTAATATTAAAAATTGCAATGCAATATAATTAATTTATGCTATATACACTGCCATTAAGAGATTTGGGGTCCTTAAACTTTTCAAGAAGTCTGTTTTTTTATACATATGTTTATTAAGCAAAAACACACTCAACTGATACTGAAATATTGATGTTTTATAATGATACAAAAGATTTCTGTTTTACATAAATGCTGTTTTATTATTTATTATTTCATTTAATCAAAGAATCCTGATTTTATTTTTATTTTATTTATTTTTTTTATCATGTTTTCCACAATAATTTTAAGCAGCATCTGTTATTAACATTGATAATAATAAGAAATGTTTCCTGAGTACCAAATAAGCATATTAAAATCATTTCTGAAGGATCTTGTGACACTGAAGACTTGAGCAATGGCTGCTGAAAATTTAGCTTTGCTATCATAGAAAGAAATGACATTTTGAAATATATAAAAGTAAAAAACTGTACTAAAATTTTAAAAAATATTTGATAATATAACTGTTTTTACCAACCCCAAACTTTTTAATGGTATAGTGTGTTTTTTCAAAGTAGGTAAAGTTTAATTTTGCATTTACTGTATCATGTATATAATCAACAGTTAAATGAACAGTTATTAAGAGAAATAAAAATGACACCAATTGTTACTATACAATAATATACACATCAACACATGCCATCACATTAATATAGGAAGTAATTTGATGAGAAACCTATGAGTTCAGAATGAAATCATCACTTGAATTGAAAAATGACTTTTGTTAGCAACAAAATATCTTATCCTGAGTTTTCTTCTGGTGAATCTATCTTTTCAGAAGAAAAATCTGAGAAGCAGGAGACCTACAGTAATTTGCTCTCAATTCAGTCGCATTGGGTTTCTAGAAGACACATTTGAGATATCCCTGAGATCTCAATTGTGAGTTTTCCTGCTTACAGATGTTAAAGATGGTCTCTTGTGGATTTTCAGTGTTTTATAGTCATGTCAGTATGTGTCAGCTCCCACTAAACATCTGGATCCCCTAAATGAGTGGAATCGTAAGTCTGACCCATGTCCACACACACACATATCTCATCATCAAACAACATGGCTGAACTTACATCATTGCTCCATTTATCAAACATTTTAGAACTGACACCAGTCCAATGGGAAAAGAGCAAAGCAGCGCCGTTGTGTGGATTCCAAGGTCCCGCCTAGCTATTGTGCACGGGACGGCCCCTTTGAGGCCAGGCCCCTCTGATAGGGTGGGAAAACGGTGAGATAGAGAGGGGGGAATTTAGGAAAAATCTCAAAAAATTCAAAGGGGAAAACGTGTGGGACTGAAGGGGAATATAGGAGTTCTCTCGAACAAGAGAGTGCAAGTGACAAAAGTGATTTAACTGCAAAGTCGCAGGGCTGGGGTGCCACACGAGCAGCCTGCCAGAGGTAAAGTCTCTAATAGTTTCAATAGAGCTGGTTTCTCTTTTTGTTTTTTAGACAAAAATGTTTGCAGTTATGTCACAATGTGTGTTCTGGTCAGTTTTAGGAGCAACTTGTAATATAAGCATGCGGATGGTGTTTATCAACATACTTAAGAGCTTTTTCTTTGCTGTTTGGGTGCTCATGGTCAAGCTTTGTCATCCTGATTAAGCTGACCTGTCAACAGTCTATTAGTTACCGGTTCTCATCAGTGCTTTCTCATACACAGTCTGTTTGCACTTATACACTCCAGTAGACTAGCTGTGTTTATGGGGATCTGTGCAGCCACAGATGGTGGAAAGGAAGTGTTCTGGAATCTTATGCATGTGTGAGCGCAGAAGATCAAAACCAGCTCTCTGTCTATATAAATCCAAGCAGATATGTGTAGAATCTCAATGTAATGTTGAGAGCAACAGATGCCGCCAGTCTGCAGATGGCATTGCGTCCATGCCAAGGAGGCCATTTAGATTTGATGAGGGATGAATAATGCTCATAAACATTGCTGTGGAACTCGTAGGTTTGGTTAGGCCTACAATTAAGACTTTGCAGTTAGCAGTTTGTTTTCTGTGTGCTATTTAACATTTATGTTGGGTACAGATGCTGACACATGCTATTTTGTTCTGAATAAGCTTGATTACTCTGGGCTGTCAGCTTCTATATGTCAACCGTGGATAAGTTATTTAACTGCAATTAAGTGTCATTAAACCTCTCCAATAAGTGTCTAATGAGGCTATCTAGAAATAACAAGTCTGCCGCACCAGCTGGCCCTGCATTATCTCACCACACACACATGCATATCCAGAATATACCAGACACCCGGAGGGAAATTGCCCCAGGTTGTTCTTTTAAAGGTCACAAGGCCTATTGGAGTTGCGTTAAAATCAGTTACTTTATCTTACATATTCCCCTCTAAATTTATTCTTGAAGAATGCAAATGAGAAAATAGCTGATAGAGTAAGACTACAGAGCTATAAAATTAATATGGATGGCATAGCTCACATAATTTGGCTTCAGAAGAATTTTATGACTATTTGAGAGCAGACTTTCAAACATTCAAAAGTTTGGGGTCAGTAAAAAAAAATGTTTGGTAAATCTTTAGTTTAGGGACCAATTCTCACTATTAACTAATTGCCTATTAGCATGCCTGTTATTAACACAATGGTTGTTTATTGGTGCTTATAAAGCATTTATTCTACCTGACCATATTCCACATCCTTAAAACCTAAAATTATCAACTGCCTTACTAAGTATTAATAAGAAGCAAATTATGAGTTTGTTGAGGCAAAAGTCATTTAACAGTTTGTTAAAAGTGAGAATTGAACCTTAAAATAAATTGTGACCAATTGTTTCAGCAAAGATGCAATAAATTCATCAAAAGTGACAGTAAAGGCATATCTATTTCAAATAAATGTTGTTCTTTCGACTCAACAAATAATCTTGAAATAAATGTAGTACATTTTCTACAAAAATAATAAGCAGCAAAATTGTTTTCAACATTGTTGATACAACATTATTTCTGAGTAATGGCTCTCGTAATTCAGAAATGTAATATCATGTGCATAGAACCAGCAGCATCTAACATAATAGTCATCTATCCAAGTACTTTCTGTTTTTTCTATCTCTTTTTTGTTTCCCAGTCGTCATTCCCGCTTGCTGTTTTCTCCTCATCCCGGTCGGTCTCCCTCGCTCTCTCTCTGGCTCTCTGTCTTCTGTCCACACCCCTTCATCTGGGCTGAAGCAGAGGCCTGGACTGTTCTTGGCCCCTTTATTCAGAGTCCACTGCTCTATGTTTTCTGTGTTGGCTTCTTGTGATGCAATAGGAAACGGCTGCTAGCCGTCTGTCTCAAACAGAGTGCTACACAGAGAGGTAGAACATGTTGTCACTCTGGTTTGTTTACTGGAAAACTGTTACATGGCCTTGTTGCCATGGCGACGAGGCCCGGCAGCCGAGGGGTCACATCTGTGTGAAATCATGCGTTTCAGCTGCATTGCCTCATAGTTCGAAACAGCAGAGAACCATGGGATGTTTCCCCTGCAGAGGAGCCAAATGGGCAACTCCCTTCTCAACACTCAGAGCTCCAGCTGATAGAGGAACAACAACAAAAACTATTGAATTGTGTGCCTGTATGAGAAACAAGAGAGATAAACAAAGCTTTAGGTTTCCTTGTGCGGTATAGCTCCTGTGAATGTATGAGAAAAAGGAGAAAAAGAGCAAATCCCTCTTCTTTTCTTTTTTTTTTTTTTTGGAACAATTAAATCATTCCAAATCTTTCTGAGTAAAATAAAATAGTTAAAAAAAAATAGTAGTTATTGTTAGATTTATATTTCCCAGAAATATATTTTAAAAAATCTTACCATAGCTTCAGTAACATGGTTGAAATATTATTTAGTGAGTTGTTTTATTATCTGTATTTCCATCGTTTGGTACATGTAAATAATATAGCTGATTTCCATTAAACACAGAAGGGGATATTTTAAAGAATATTCTGACTACTCTTTGTTGAGCTCCAAAATGCACTGTACAAATATTACGAAAGTAGTGCTTTATTCCAGTTTTTCTGCAGCAAGTTAATAACATTGCATGATGAAAAGACAAAGTTTTAATTTGTTATATATTTAAAATACTTGGGTGTCAGTAGTTACTATGACTTTTGTAGTTCATTTCAGATGGGCTACTTTTATGATTTGTTTTGTGTTCCAAAGAAGAAAGTCATACAGGTTTGGAATAATATGAGGTTCAGTACAGTAAACAATGACAGAATTTTCTTTTTTTTTTGGTGGGGGGGGGGGGGGTGAACTACACTTTTAAGAAGTAACAAAAACAATACAGAAGAAGAGAGAAATGAACAGATAAAGGGTACAAATCAAAAAGAAGAAAAGGGGAAGTAACACAAAGTGTTGCCTCAAGGAAAAGGTTTTGAAGGAGAGAGAGATGTCAGGACTGCAGGGCTCATCAGTATTCCCAGAGCGAACCGAAAGCAGCAGAATGATGAAACAGTACTGCAGATGACTTACAGCTGTGGGCTACATGACCTAAAGTGATGAGACATACATACACAACCATATAAATATTATATGGAATGTACATTTAGCTTTAGCTTTGACTGGTATGCTACACTAACATTCAAAAGTTTACAGTCAGTAAGATGTTTTTGATAAAAAGTATCTTATGCTCACCAAGGCTGCATTTATTTGTTTAAAAATAGGAGTATTGTGAAATATTTTATATTTTAATATATTTGTAATAAATTAATTTCTTCAATGGCAAAGCTGAATTTTGTGTGTGTGTGTTTGTGTGTGTGTGGTGGGGTAAAGTAAAACAGGATAGTGTGCTTTGCAAAAAGTGACTCTGCTGATCTTAACAGAGGTTCGTTCATGATTATGAAGTGAAAATACAAAGAATGAAGGAAAGAGGAGAGAAAGAGGCTTTTTTTAAAAGAAGTGAAGTGCAATGAAGTGACAGGACACCTGGTCTGTCTCCCAAAAACTTCAACACTTAAGGAATTTCAGTATGTTTTGTCCAGTGTCATTATATTATTTTGTCCAGTGTCTCTCTAGAGTGTTTTTTTCTTGTGTTTCTTATGAATCATGTTGACCTCTGAATGTTGACCTCTGCCCCCGACAGGCAGGAGATAAGCACTACCATCCAAGCTGTGCACGATGCAGCCGATGCAATCAAATGTTCACGGAGGGAGAGGAGATGTACTTACAGGGTGAGCAAACATTTTAGTTAGACCTTTAGTATAGAGGATTGAAGCATTGCTCTTACTTTCCACAATAAGGCTGAAACTAATGAATCTCACTAGTTGACATATAAATATATAAATGGGATAAAATAATAAAATAAAATAAAAAGTATTAGTTATTGAAAAAAGTTTGGTATAAACCATGTGGTAAAAGAATTCTGATATACCCACCCATATTTGATCTGAATTTCTCTCTCTCTTTCTCTCTCTCTCAGGTTCTACAGTATGGCATCCAGACTGTAAGAACAACAGTAGAGTGGAAGAGAAGTACAGAGTGAGTATCTATCGATCTATACAATTACTGTCAGCCAGTAAGTCAAGTTATTAATCAGCCCTGTCTCTCTGTTTAAAAATAAAAACTTAGCTATGCTCCTCCCTCATAGTATTCCCAGAAACAACAGTCTACAAAACCTTGGGAGATGTTTAAAATGCTCACATTCTTTAAAGCGCTTTTTAAAACCTCCCTCAGTGGCTCCAAAGTTAAAATGAGGTCTCAGGTGCTCTAGCTGAAAGGAGAATGAGTGTGTGTGTGTGTGTGTGTGTTTGTCAGTGAGTATGTTGTCCATTCTGTTGTGATTCTCCTCCTTAGGCAGCTTGGCAACATCCTAAAGGAAAACCCAGTCCGTTTGATATCTTTTACCCCCAGTCTCAGATTCAGAGCCGGGGCCCAGGTGGCTCTCGGCTGGGCCAGCGTCCCCTGGGCAGTCGTGAGGTTTGCAGTCTTCTGCTCTGCACTCCCTCCAAACTGCAATGCTTCCGGCTAACTCGACTTTCTCAAAGAGTCCTGCTTTACTTTGAAGCAAGACTGAGCTGCTGTGTGTTGTTTTTAGCTTCATATTAGTTAACTTACATCCCCCACAGCAAGACTGAATATGCTTGCTCTCTCCTCCTGCAAGTTAGGTCATACTCCCCATAGAAATGTTTCTAATTTCACAAAAAAATTACCTATTGTCCCACAAAATCAGGATCTGCCTGCATGCATAAGATAGCAAGCAAGGCTGCGAGTAGCTGACTATGGATGTAGTGCTTGAGTTAGATGGCCGCTGACTAAGGTGGATGATTTGAGTGTTTTGTTGAGTGTGATGTCATATCCTTGTGATGCCTTTTCCTTCACAGCCCCTTCCACCCTCAGTAACATCTCTGCACCAATCAGAAAGGCAGGTACTGTATTCTGCTTCTGGCAGCAGATTGAGGAACCCAGAGTGTGTTTTGTGGCTCCTGCCTTTGCAGTCACCCAGCAGCAGAGGGCTTTCCCCCTTCGCCAATTTCCTCATAACAGCCTGTGTGTGAACCATTACGCTTTTCACCGCTGCAGGCATGTGGCTCAAGCCCTTCCAGCACTCCATTCACCATTACAGGAATGATGGCTCTTTGGCTCTTCATGTAGAACCATCTCTAACAGAAATGGCCTCTCATACAGAATATTCCTCTTAAAGTTGTGCAATTTGGGTGTTTTGGTGACGTTTGACCAAGAGTCATATTTAAGGTATTGGCTGCACTGGCTGCGTATTGTATGATATGAAAGAGAATGCATCTTGGGAAGGCTTGCATTGGAGTATGAGGCAATATGAGCTGTGGCTTTCTAATTTGTGCTGAATGAAAGCCTAAGAATATGCCTCCTTCACCCAAAAATTATAATTTTGTCATCATTTACTCTCGTCGTTCATCCACATGTCTTTAAAACCTGTATGACTTCCCTTATGTAAAAACGTTTTTAGTTAGACTGAACATGCATGTGTATTGTACTTCACATCCTAAAAGTTTTACTTTAAAGTACATTTTTAAATCATTTCGTTTTAATAATATTTTATCTGGCTTTAAAAGGTACTCTCAATATTACGTACATTTAAAGTCAATGTACTAAATTGCAAATTCATCATCACTAATTTGCAATAAGTAATATATATAAATACGTGACGTAATGATATGAGTTTAGCGATGTGTAACAATTCAGAAGTATTTTTTAAAGATGCAAGAAACTATGTAGGAAATTAGAAGTAATTCTGAAATTACATATACAGATTAACTTAATATTCAAAAGTACATTTAAACTATAATTGCAATTATCATGCAATTAAACATCCAAAAACATTAATACATTCAAATAACAGATTAAATTTCAGTAATAGTAAAAGCCTGTTGTATGGCTTTGGAAGACATGAATGAAGTGCGTGATTTACTTTATGATGCATCTATTGTCTTTGTTTGTAGCTTGAAAGGCCCAGTTTCCATACAATTCCGTTTTATGAAAAAGAGCATTCTTTAAACCTTCTCCTTTCCTGTTCCTTTGAAAAGCAAAAGTCATATAGATTTGGAATGACATGAGAACAAGTAACAGTTTACAAAACGTTCATTTTTAGCTCAGCTTCCCCCTTAACCCTCCCCCTGGCATCTATGAGTTTGTTTAGAAATATGTTTTTGCATTTTTTTCATCTTATTGCTAACACAACATCTCGTTCTCCCGCAGCCCACGAGGTCATCGTCTGAGAGTATCTGTTCGAGACCTGGCTCGAGCATCCCTGGATCTCCAGGTCATACCATTTATGTGAGTCCCACACATCGGCGCCCCCAATCGTTTCCCGAGTCTGTCAGATCTTACCACTCGGTCCACAACGGATTCTGATGCTGGTACACTCCAGGGTCAATGTACAAAAACATGCAGGAAAAGCACAGGAGTTTGCTTCAACTTCTCTCCGCTCTTTGCCTTCTATTTGATATCTGTAGCATCATTTCATATACAAAAACACTGTTAAACAAATGTTTAGCCCTGTAGCTTTTCTCATAAGCATGCTTCCAAAAACAATCGGTCATCTTTCCAAATTAGTGTACGTTCATGAGCTTTGTGATAGCTGTAGCTTTGGTCGGATGTGATGTGGATGACCTTTGACCTGTTCCCTGACCTCTTCCTCATCAACACCTTTTCTCCTTGTGTTTCTCCACCTATGTGTCCCTCATCCTCTCCTTCCTCCAGGCAAAAGTAGATAATGAGATTATTGATTACAAGGACCTAGCAGCCATCCCCAGAGTCAAGGCCATTTATGATATAGAGCGTCCAGACATGATATCCTATGAGTCTCTCCATTCCACCTCCTCCACCCTGGAAAGACACGGAAGGCACAGCCCTGGAGAGGTAACCCGAATTGTAAAATTTTTGTGTCTTTCTAATAAACAAACGATGTGCTATTATGACCTAATATGATATATATAGCCACTGTATGGCTGTGTAGGCGTTATGATGTTGCAGATTTATGCTTATGTTTGTATTTATTCTCATGTCTTTTGGATAGGTGTGGTTTTCATAAAAAGCAAACTTTAGCTCTTTTACCTCAAATCAGACAATATGTGAACAGCCATACTCTATACATTAAACATCCTTGTATGTCAATTTGGAGATCTGGACAGTCTAGTTTAGTGGTTCCCAACCGGGCCCCGGCCCCCTGGTTAAGAACCACTGGTCTAGTCTCCATTTCCAAACCAACACAGGAGTTTTGGCCACTTTGGCCACCTAGTAGCTACCAGACTATCCCCATATAACAGACCCAACCCTGCCACTGCTCCTTCTTTGTGATAATACCATCCCATCCCCAGATCCGTACTCTTTCACAGTAACCATAATAGCTCTCTGACCCCATGATCCCATTTGTGTTCCAAAAAAACAATATTGGTTGAGGCTCTCAGGCCGCAGACAGAGCAGATGTGAGCAAGTGCGCTCATTTCTCTGTATGTGATCACGTACATTGCATGTATTCCTGTCATCATGTTAACTGTATGTCTATGCATGAAAAGAATGTATAAGAGATGTGTTTTTTTATTTTCTGTGACTGCTCTTTGGTTCCCTTTGTCTATTAAACATTGTTCTGCTGTACCTGAAAATGCCTGTGCGCCTTCTCTGTGTAGAGACAGCAGTGTCACAGCGCCACCTGGTGACCATAATCAAAATCTCGAACAATCTGCAGTGATGGAGATGCATGTTAAAGGAATATTCACGGGTTTTTTCATGTGCATCTGTTGTTGATGGTCAAAGGCAATAATTTAGACTTGTTTTTGACTGTGTTAAAACAGACAGAAAATGTATTTTTTACAATTACACACTTACAATTGAAGCCTATCAGGGAATTGGTCGGGAGGTTATAAGTAGAAATGCAAAACTAACATTTTTTGTTTGCACTTATTGTACTTGGAATATTTTTTTTTGGGGGGGGGGGGTAAAGTTGTCTAAATCACCAGGAGGGACTACTTTTTAGGTGTAGGATATTTTGGTTATGCATTACCAACATATAGAAATAAAATTTCAAATTTACAATAAAAAAGAAAAGCATTTATTTGAAATCTGAATAGTTTTGTAATAAAGTAATTACTGGCACATTTGATTAATATAATGCATCCCTGCTGAACAATAGCATGATAATTTTTATTGTATTTTTTTATACAAAAATAAATACTAATCGAATTTTATTTGAATGATGTATATATATTTCAGTTGGAAAACAAGACCAAAATACAGATTAAGCAAAAAGATACAGGGTTTACTTTTTTAGCTATTAGTTTATGATGTTATAGAAGATATAACTGCACAGAGATGGTCAGTAAGTGATTTTATCGCACCAGTTTTATGTCAAAAGTTGAAGTTATACTTTTGAAAGAGAGTAGTAACCAAATAGACTTATTGTAAGTGTGTCACAGTTAACAAAATTATTGTCCATCCTAATCAAGTTGAAAATGAACAAGAATATTCCTTTAATGCATACCATATTATGGAGTCACCGACAAGTTCATCGAGTAACCAGACCCTTTTCCTCCCCTACAGCCGGTCAAAGCCTCAGGTGGCAGCCCTTCCAGAGGCAGAGCCACAGTAAGTGTAAGCAGGATAGTTATAAGGCTGCTGACATAACCAATTAGTTTGTGGATCCCCACCCAAACTAATAAGAACACAGCTAACATATTCATTTACAAAACCTTACCTAATCAAAAAAGCATGAACACCTAATGCCTCTTAAACCTAGTTTCTCTCATCTCATTGGCTGCTATCTGAACTCTCATCTGAATAGCCACTCTAAGTACTTTATATTAGTTTGCTAATGACAGTAACTTTAAGTGTCTACTCAAGAACCCAGTGGAAAACTGAAGAATCTTAAAACTTCTAAATGTGTCATGGCAATAGTGTAGATTCATACGGAACCAGAAAACAGCTGACATCTTTAACATAGACAGCATCTAACATTTAAAACGAACACTGCAAGCGCTTTTTTGCAATTCCTCTTTCACCTTCACTACATAAACTTTTCATTTAAAACATCATCCAGTGCATGATGGGTCACAGAAAACACAGCTGTTTCCATGACGCATAACATAATGTTATTTTTAGTGATTTTAAATATTCTGTGTCCACATTCCCAGACCCTGCCACAAGACCCCTCCTCACTGTCCGCAGAAACAGTAAGTTGTCAGTGACCTCCCTCTGAACTCTGCCACTGCTGAGGCCACAGTTTTCTCTCTTAAATGTGCACATCATGAAGATGGCATTGAGCTTCAGCTGACTCTTCAGCACTGGAAGAAGTCCTCTGTTTAATTAATGGAAAATACACAAAAGTGTCATGCTGGTGTGTGTATTTGTAATGTTTGTAATGTCTGTCTGTCTGTCTTTGTCCCAGCTACAGCTGAGTGAATATCACAAATACACACACAAATCTAAGCTTTAGATTTTTTGGATTGTTTTGTATTTATTTAATAATTTTATTATATTTAAAAGTTTGGGGTCAGAAAAATTCAAAAGGGTTTGTAATTCTTTTATACAAAAAGGATGCATTAATTGATCAAAAATTGCAGGCTTTTACATTGCTACTAAAAAATCTATTTCAAATAAATTCTGTCTTTTTAAACTTTCTATTCATCAAAGAATCCTGAAAAAAAGGATCACAGCTTCCAAAAAAATATGAAACTTTTTAAAGCACTAGTAATATGAAATGTTTCTGTACTTCAGCACTCAATCAGCATTTTAGAATGATTTCTGAAGGATCATGTGACATTAAAGACTAGAGTAATGGCTGCTGAAAATTCAGCATTGCATCACGGGATAAATCTATTTAAATAGAATATGGTGATTTTAAATTGTATTTTTAAATAAAATTAAAAAAAAATCGATGTTAGTTTTTATTGTACTTTTGGTCAAATAAATGCAAACTTTTTTTTCCCCTAGAAACATTTTTAAAAATCTTATTTTGTACTTTTATCATAAATTTTTTTGTGATATTTACTCATCAAACAACTTTCCTCATATACATAGCCACACAATCCTGGAACTTAAAAGCATATCTGTGGCATGATTTAACTTCCCTTTCCTAATCTTAATATTTGCTGTTCTAACCAGCTCTTTTGCATTCAGTCTCCTGTCTACCTTTTAGTAGATTCTGATTTATACTTACATAGAGCTTTTTTATTCCTGTTCTGTTTCAGTCTCCAAGGACACTGTCTCCCACCCCATCCGCTGAGGTCAGAGGCTGTTTATAATGCTTAACTATTATTGCTATAGAGCCAATTGTACATGTCCATTAAACCATGTCTTGAAAGGATAGTCCTCCCAAAAATGAAAATACTGTCATGATTTAGCCAACCTCATTCTTTCTTCTGTGGAATACAAAGATTGTATTACTTATTGATTGATTTTGATGAATGTTGGTAACCAAACAGTTTCAGTAGAGTTCCATAAGTTGGTATAAAATATAAATAGAGACTGTTTGGTCACCAACATTTTGGGAGGACTGTCCCTTTAATGCATTTATTAATGTGAATGTGTTTTGCACCTTCCCGTATGTTATGTAATGTGTGCATGTGTGTGATAGGGTTGTTATGACATGAGGGAGCGCATCATGCAGAGATCCACCAGTCAGGGCTCCATCGGCTCTCCAGTCTACCACCGCCATAACTACATACCACCTCTGTCTAAGTCGCCCCAGCACTTCCACAGACCAGGTGAGTCAAATTAAATGATCCAAATCCTCCCACCATAGGATTCCACTGGAGTGTATGGATGAGTGAGATTTTGGTTGCTTTCACGTTGCCTTTTCTTGCTTTCCGTTTCCTCCTGAGCTTGTAACCTTCCTCCTCTGCTCACATGTGCTCCTTCCATCCTCTTTTTTCCTTCATCCTCCTCCTCTGTTCCTCTTCCTCTTCTCTGAGCGGCCGGCAGGAATGCTGAAGCTCTGCTCCTCTTTGCGCTCCAGCGACACGCGCCCTACCTCCCCTTTCCGACATCACTTCCTCCCCCATAACAAAGGTAAGGCCTCTCCACTCCCTGTTGCCCGACCTCTTCACCTCATTCTCAGTGTCAGTATCGTTCAGTAGATGTAAATCCACCCCGTTCCTCTGATTCAGGCCTGCTGAAATGTCTTGACTGTGACTTTTAAGTTTGTAAAGCTGTGCTTTTGGCAGCTCTGTTTGAGAAATTCACAAGTTCTGGAGCTGAAATGCTTGAATGGCACTCTTATGAGGTCAAGGGCTGCGTTTGATCTGCAAATCCAACTGAAGCACATCTAATGCAAGTTGCTAATGCACAGTTTACTAATCACATGCTCATGTGTGTAATGTCCCTCTGTCCTCTCCACAGATTCTTTCTGCATAGGTATGTCTTGGCTTCATGGCTGTTGTTGACTCAGTGTAGAGCAATGGTGCCTGTGGCAGTTCAAAAGCATGCTGGTTCTGTATATACGACAGTTAATTAACCAACAAGTTACTTTCAAGTCACTGTGACATTACTAATACTCTCATACTACAGTAATAACTCTGTTCCAAAACATAGTGAGCTGCCTTGCCTTACTTGTATTTTAAAACGCTGCATAACCATTCTGAGTATCATATATTTGTCTTTTATATAATTTTTGAAAATCAAGCATCTCCCCCAAATAATTCTAATAATATTTGTATTATTATTATTATTTGCATTATATAATTATTATATAATTGCTATTATAATTTGGGGGATATACTTGGGGGATATGATTAAATATCATAAAACTGTAAAGAGATGTTTTCAAAATGAAAAACAAAATTAAAAAATTATCCATTTTATACAACAAATAAATACTACTTTTAATAATAATTATTAACTCAAAATTAAAATAACACAATAAATAATAATAATTATTGTTGTTGTTATTTAATATTTAAATTAGCATAAAACATACCTTTGTGGATTAATGAAGGTCTTTTTAGTGCATTGTGGGATTGGTCTTTCCATTAGGGGTGTATGCAATATTTCCAAACAGAGTATTTTAGGAGACAACATGCTTACCTTTTGTAACAGCAGGGGAGTGCATGTGATGTCTTGAAATGCTGTAGGCAGCCCACTAGTTTTGGAACATGTACATGTTGCATGCTTACATTTGTTTCCTCACAGGCAAAATGTAAATTTTACATTTATCTTTTATTGTGGTTGTTCATGACACTGAAGTATTTGCATGCTGCTTTCCTGAGGCATTCCTCTTTTTCCAATCTGTACGTCCTTTTTCCAATCTAACCTCCAACACTTGTTCTCTTTGTGGGGGGCGACCCACACAGTCCACTCCGTCTCTCTGTCACCTCTCTGTTGAAGCCCTTTTCTGTTCGTCCATCTTCCCGTCAGTGAAGATTTATTCCGGCATTATTCTCTCTTTCTTTCCTTCTTTTATTCTTTCTTCCTTTTTATGTTCTTTTCTTTCTCCCGCTTATTCTGCTCTTCTTGTTTGGAGGCCCTGAGCCATCCAGTGGCCGGAGTTCTCCCCTATCCTCTCGGCCGGCCACCCCGACCCTCTCTCTGACCCCTAAACATTTCCACGTCCCAGGTAGGAGCCGGAGCATCATCTCCCTGTTTTTCTTCCCTAGAGAGTTTTTCTGCTCTGTCTCTCTCCCTCCATTCTTTCATTTCAATCCCCTCCATAATGCATTTCTTATTCATTGTTTTGATGGTAGATTTTGTTTACCTCTTATGCTGAGTACATGTACTGCCACAAATAATTCAGAAATTTTGGTCATCCTGTATGTGCATCGCATTTCCCGAAATCATGATCATAGCTGATACGATTTGTAACTTAGGTGGTATTAAAAAAAAGTGTTGTTAAAACTAGATCTTTATTTTCTAATTCACAGACCAAGGCATTAACATGTATAGAAAACCACCAATCTACAAACAGCATGGTATGGTTGCTTAAGATTTTAAGCTCATTCTATCTATCTATCTATCTATCTATCTATCTATCTATCTATCTATCTATCTATCTTACAAGCCAAAAAAAGTTTTTTTGGTGCCTGTCATTATGGTTTGTGGGCAAGCATGATTTCTGACAATTATTTATATTTATATGTTTGTTTATGTGTATTGATTCCATCCATCCATTAATTTGTGATTATGATGCTATAATCACATCCTGTGTTCACATGTAAGTACCATTTCACATCATAAACTTCTCATCTTTGAGACTCTTTCAATTTCTTTAATCGTTTCCTCACTAAAATCTAAACTAAACTAAACTAAAATCCTTACTTCTTACTTCTTTACTAATCACTGTAAAACTTTGATTCTTGATTCTGCATTCTAATTGCATGAAGTTATAGCCTGCAAGATCCCATAACAAATTCAAGGACAACTCAGATGACTCTGCTTTGGTCTCTATCTCGCATACTCTGTAAATCTACACATCTGGCTAGTTTCAATAAATTGAATGGCACCCCTTAAACAGTTGTGTTTACCGGTTTCAAAATATAGTTCATATATCAAAATTTTCTGCTTGCTTAATATTATAAAAATCTATACCTTTTCAGTAGCATGTGTGCTCTGTCCACTTTATACTACATGCAGTACAGGTCATTGACATTCAAAGCTTTTGATGTTGTCTCTAAATACTGGTGTTTCGCTCCAAAGAAAGCAACAAATTAAAAACTGATCAATTGCATTATGCTTTATTTAACTGATTGTTTTACACATAAAAATCCTGAAATGCTTTGAACTGAATGGCCTGCACTACACTTATTGCCAGCCTATGATAGTCCATCACTGATAGTCAAGTTCCCCTCAAAATACCAATTCAGATTCAGCTGCACTGGCAGCCCAAAGCAAGTCCGCTGATGACATCATCAAATCATCCAAGTTCCCCGCTGCTCACGCCCCCCGGCCAGACGAAACCCCAAAGATCGAGACCGACTACTGGCCGTGTCCTCCATCCCTTGCTGCTCTAGGTACGCTCCTGCTGCTGGCAGTAACCAAAACAAATGGAAGCCATCTTTGAAATCAAACGATGTCTGTGGATTGAGAACTCTTGGATTGCTGGTGGTAAATTAGGCCTGATGTTCCCATCTGACTGGTCATAGAGTTGAAGTGGCAGTAAATCTGATGAAACTTTAGGATAGATCAATTTACAGGGACATAGATTTGCCAATGCTAATAAATCAAAGACATTTACAATCAAAAATCATTTCGCCACTCAATCCGATCATGTTTTTATTTTGTATGATTTGTTTTTATATTATTTAACTCATTGTCATTGTTTTCCATATGTACTGTACACATGAACTCTTAGGTTCCGTTGCAGGTCTCCAAGGGGTACAATGACATGACAATGTTGCAGTCATCTAAATATTTTTATATTTTATAATATTAATACTTTTTTGGTCATGGATGGGCAGGCTCAGATGGGAGGAGTCGGTCACGCGACGAAGAAGAGGAAGAGCAAGTGAAACGCAGACAACTTCAGGAGGAACATCTCAGCAAGGTCAAGCGTGTATTAAAAGTTTATACATTGCTTGTGGCATTTGTTTTAGTCAAAGCAGCCATTTAAATGCATATATGTGCCAAACTGTGCTGCATTGCGGTTATTTACATGCCCTTTCTGCATTGTTTTATTAACAAAATAAGTAAAATAATTATACAAACATACCTAATTTGCATATTTGCTTAGTGAATAAGGCTAATAAATCCAGACTAATAAACATGCTAAAGTGGAATGCATTCATCTCTATGTGTTTTTACTTTTAGTACTCACATGCTTGTGTTTAACTGCAGATCCAGTCTGGACTTGGGAAGCTCATTCTGAAAGAGGAGATGGAAAAGGAGATGAACAGAGAGAGATACATACGAAGTGTGGCCGCCCAGCGCTTTGACTCCCAGTATGCTAACTGTATCACAGGTATAATGCCACATACTTTTAAAGCAACCACAACAATTGTAGCTTTATTCTGGCATTAGTACACAAAAGTATTCTGTCCTCTGTTATAGAATCCAAAACATCATCTCTGCCTGGATATGGACGGAATGGCCTCCATCGGGTAAGTCTCAGCCATTCATCTGTTTTTTACCTATATTTAATAAATGCATGCAAATCTGTATCTTTATTCCTGTGATGCATAGCTGAATTGTCAGCAGCCATTACTCCAGTCTTCAGTGTCACATGATCCTTCAGAAATCATTCTAATATGCCGATTTGGTGCTCAAGAAACATTTCTTATTATCGATGTTGAAAACAGTTTTTGATTGCAATAAATGCAATCTTGGTGAGACTTCTTGAGCGTGTGGAATAAATTAGGCCAGTATAACTACTAAACTAAAGTGCATCTTTAATTAATTTCTTTTTTGTCTATGCTTCCAGCCCCAGTCTACAGAACTCTCTCAGTATAACAGTTATGGGGATGTGTGTGGAGGACAAAGAGGTAAATTGCAATACAATTGCAGTACAATTGCTAATAACCGAAAACTCTCTTTGATAATATAATAACATTTGGGAATGTGTCTCTTTCTGATTTACACAGATTTCAAGGTATGTGACTGACCCGCAGTATTTACGGAGCATGTGCACATATGGAAATCAAATCATGCTACATGTAACCGGAATTGCACTCATGCCTTCATTGCTATGCTTGTGTCTGAGTTTGAGCCATGGGGAAAGACAAGAGCACAGTCAAGGGTTTGATATGCTGAAAAAATCCCCCACCCATGAGAACACATCACATGTATAGTGGCTGGATCCACTTCCCTCCGAGAACTTGCTACAGAGCAATAGCTGTTAGGAATTAGATCCAGACTATTTCCCAAGGTTCTGAATTCTTGAAAACAGTTTCTGCTTTCTTTTCATATCATCTGCATCATGTGTATGTGTTCTGTTCTATAGCCCACCCAAGATGCCCAAGATTCAATTACAAGAATGGACAGGGGAATGTCTATGCCTAATATGTTGGAATATAAAGCAAGTATCCCAATATATTTTAAAAAATGATGTTTCTCTTCTCTCTACTGTCTCTAAATACTCCTCTGTGTCCAATAAATAATCAACCCCCCTTCCAAAACCAAGATTATTCAGTCAGGACTGAAATTTTGGCTAATCTTACAGTCAGTGGGAAGAGCAAGACTAGCATAACTTGTATATCTTCTTGTGCTATGAAATGATGTCAGCACATGACATACTCTGTTTTAGCAGTGCATAGTTTCGAGATCATTCAATCATTTCGAACTCCTGGTTCTCGTTAAAGAGGCGTCATCATGGTAACATATGGGAATATTTTGTGAAAGTGGTTGCTTTAGTTACCCAGTAGCCTGATTCTCTAGGGCTGAACTTAAATTCATGAGTTGGCCCTGGCTAATAGTTATTGGCTACATTAAATAGATTAACTTAATAGGCTTTCCCAGCAGTGTAATAACAATAACTGGCATGATTGTAGAATTGTAACTGTTTGTAGAAGTGTTAGCATTAACAGCACTGTGATTCCTTCGTGTAGATCTGTAGATACAGTTGGCAAAAACGCCCAGGCCAGCTGTAGGGGAAAACAAATGTCTGTGACCATAGTTACCCTTTCAATTCAGGGGAAAAATATATAGATTTATAGAGTTTATATATATATATATAATATATATAATATATATAACATTTTTTAGCCAATTGAATATCAGAAGCAAAAAGGAGACTAGAAATATAAAAGACGACTAAGTAATTCCATATAAAATCTGCACCAAAGATTACTTGTATTACAAATAATATGCACTAATAAGACACTGACTGACTGTATGAATCTACACCAATTTAATTTAGGTCATAAGATTTTATCTGATATTAACAGTAATTAATACAGAACATTTTATTTTATTTATTTTATTTTTATGAGAATTTCATTTATTTTCCCCCATACAAATGAATATGGTACAGTCAGGAACCAGGATTTGTTCTTCTCCATGCTAAACCACACCAACAGTTTATTATATGTTGCTAACTATATCTATATTGCACTTAATGCATTAGGCCTATATTACTTCTAACCTGCACTTTTCTCCTATATTGAGAAACACAGACTTTCTGCTTTGGGAAAACAGTACATGCTCACACTCTCTCACACACAAGGCTCACCTACTGTTTGTTCCTCTGCATGCTTCCTGCATACTCACTCACTCTCTCACTTGCACCGAGCGTAGTCTTGTATTTTGGCAAGAGTTGATGTTTGTGTACTGTGTTAGAATGTAATGTCCGTGCATTATTCCCTTGTCCATTTGCTTTCAGCAATTCATTGTGTTTGGCAAATGCCTCGCATTGCATTCTCCATAACAACACAATCCCTCCTTTTGTAAAGGTGTACCCATATGAAATGCTCACTGTCACCAACAGAGGGCGTACTAAACTCCCGAAGGATGTGGACAGGACGAGACTGGAGGTAATTAGACTCACTGAAGGGAAAGTGAATGAAAGAAAATTACACAGGGATGTGCATTTATTCACCCTGTGATTTGCGTAAATCCGAGGGAAGAAAATGACTGCGTTTTAAAATACGTTCAAAATGCAATTTTTGTTCTGTAAAATATAATAATAAAAGAAAAACAGTTTTATTAAATACTCACATACGTATTAAATTAAAAAATATATTATTTACATAACATTTATTATTATAATTATTTACATTTAAAAAAATATATATAATTAACATTAAAATTACTGTTGCAATAATACTAGGCACAAATTAACTAATAAACGAATAATAAAAAATGTACTAATAAATGTATTACTTCAATATACTATCGTACAGTGAACATATGTATTTAATAAAATAATAATAATTGCTGTTGTTGTTGTAGTCATATCAAATGGAGGAAAAAGTTCATTTTTGCTCTTACCTGATCACATGTCTGATGATTTATTAATAATTCTTCTCTCTCCTTATTTATGTACAGCGGCACTTGGCTCCCGAGACATTCTTTGATATTTTTGGGATGGAGATCCATGAGTTTGACAGACTTCCTCTTTGGAAGCGCAACGACATGAAGAAGAAAGCCAAGCTCTTCTAAATAGCTGATTGTGCATGTTTTAATTTATCAGTCACTCATATGATGTATTTGAGCAATTTTCCTATTTTTCCCCCCTTTTTTTGCATCCAATTACATGCACAAAAAAAAAGTTTTATTTTGCTTCAAGAAGACCACTTTTTATTTTCCCAAATCTAGATATCTTTATCTTTAAATGAGTGAGTGAGTGTTTGAATAGGAACAAAATGCGGTGACCCAGATGCAAACACATGAGCGAGAGGAGCTGACGTTGTGCCTGCGCTCATTAAACCAGCCTCCAGGACAAGAGAGATTTATCCTCCTCCCTCCTGGCCTTCTTGTAAAACAGGACTGTAATTTTTTAGATGGGGACCCGGGGGCTGTCAGCAGGGATCTCCCTAAACAGGCCGTTAGGTGGTGGAGTTGTAGGGATCCTTGGGGCCCCCTGCTGCTGCGGACCTAACGAGATCTTTGAAGTGCGTTAAAAGCGGGAAGTGAGAGCTACTGAAGATCCTCCACCTGCAGAGCAAAGCTTCTGGAAGGCATTAGAAACTGAAATCTGCGTCCTGTCCCACCAGCACTCTGCTGCCTCGTCTCAAACCTAAAAAAAAATAAGTAGCAAGCATGTTCACCATAACCAAAGCCAAAAACAGCACATGAAATAGATAAGTTCTTTATCCAAAATCCAATAGTCTGATTGCCAGAAGAGGCGGTGGTGATTATTATTATTGTTTCGAAAATTAAACTTCAATTATTTGTAAAAAATGATTATTAAATGTCGCCACTAGAGGTCAGACATGGCACGATAACAGACATCGGCCTTCTCTGAAACAGCTTCCTCTGAATCAGACAATCTGTTTATTGTGACTTCTGTTTTTCTGCAATATTAAACAGCGTTTTAATTTGAATAAAGCAAGAAAAGCCTTTGAAATGACTGCCTCAGGCTGGTGATACACTGGGCAACTCTGGACAATGTTGCCGTCAATGGGCAACCAGGTGAAACACATGACCAATCTAAATTATCCAGATAGAAATTTGTGCCCCATTCTCAAAGGGAACGTGCACAAGCAACATTGCTCCACAAAAGTTGCCCCGTGTGTTATCAGCATCAGAGGTGTTTCAATACTGCCACTGTGTTGACGTGGGATCGTCGGAGCTGTAGCCATAGCATTTGTTCCAGGTGTAGACTCGATATCAGGGCCATATCTCTGTCGTTCATTTATATTGCTGCCGAATAATGCTGTTCCCATAGACACTGTCTCGGCTTGCAGATGTATCATGGGCCGCCGCTGGCTATTATTCCCAGCAGTTTCCTGTGTTACTAACAGGGTTAATGACAGAGAACTAGGACATATAACAGCATTGTGCTTTTATAGTATCACAAAACGTATGACTATAATGAGTGTGATTACTAGAACCAGACCTGTAACAGACCTGTATGTCACTTTAAAACAGAATGAAGAGTTGGTTTTGATACCCCTACTGTGTACTTCACCCTTTTCTGTCTTTTTTGAGGGAAAAGATTTGATGAAAATGGTGTATAAGCTCTGCTGAGTAATAAAACTCTGCTTCAGATCATATTGTCTGACGTATTATTACTGTGTGGTGCACTTTACATGAAATACAAGCCCCTGTGCCATAAGGGGGCCATTACAAGTGTGAGGTCCGCCTGCTGAGTCACTTGAAAATCCCTGGGTGCTTTCCTTCATGTTATCTGCTGCCTGATAAATTCACCCGGTGGTATGACCTGTTTCCCAAAACACTCCCAGGCTCCCAGGCTCCAGAGTCAGTCGAATTCAAAACAAGCCTTGGCACTGTGTTACTCTACAATGATTCCACTCTGAATTGTAGAGGTATTTGAGCAAGAGAATGAATGTTTATTGGTGTTTCTGGTCACCCACACCACTGGCATCCTCCTGCACAGTAGGAACAAGAAGACACCTTTATCCATGTTTGACAGACTGTGACAGACACATCAGTACAAGAAGATATGCATGAATGAAATGAGTCAGGGATGTGGTTTATTTGTATTTTACAACCCATTATATAGAATAGCCCATTATTGGATGTATTATAATAACAAAAATATCATTATTAAATATTACAATTGTTTAAAAAAACTTTACAATAATTATGTTTAAAATAATTTTTGCAGTACAATAGTTTTGCTGTTTTGTTTATTACTATAATTTGTATTGATTTTTTAATGTCTATAATTTATAATTATTATCAATATATTATTAAAAACAAATTTGTACAGTATAATAGTATGGCAAACGTAATATATTGATTTGTTTAATTTTTAATACTGTAAATAATAAAATTAAATATTTTTTTGAATTGTTTTAAACACTCATTGTTACAGTACATATCAATAGTTTTTACATATTTACAATATGTATTTATTGATTTGTTTAATTTTATAAATTATAGTGGCAATTTTTTTTCTTTTCTTCAATAAAGACATGAGACAAAAAGTCTTTTGAAGATTTATTTTCCTGTAAGAAAAGTCAACAGGCATACAGATTGGTGTGACCATGAGAGATATGTTGACTCAGCATTTATACCCTAATCAAATCCTGATGCTTCTATCTCATCCAATCATACCGGATGTTCAACAAATGTTTCCAAGGTATCTACCTATGTCCGCTAGTAGCTTATTTAATGCAAATTATCCTCTTAGAAGCTAGGTCCAAAATAACATTTCACATTTGTCTTGCGCCCACATATAATAATTAATAATAGTAATAAAATAAGCTTATCAAATTGGAGAAATACAAGACCCTGTGCAAACAGGCTGTCTCACTGCTGTATCCACTGAACATTTAGGGCAGTTATACGCTAGTCTTGAATTTCAGACCCCACAAGCCCTGTCAGTATTTCCTGAGCTCAATCTGATGAATATATGGCAGTAATAAGGGGCTTTGCCTCAATACGTGCCACCCTGAATGTTCTCAACAGATCATTCTCACACCAAAAACCTGTTTTTTTTCTTGTTTAAACTAGACTGAACCTGAACCTCAGTTTGGGAGTGGCAGAATAAAGGAATTATTTCATGACATAATGCTCTCCTCTCGAAGATCCATGGGGGCTCAGAACTGAGTTTGATCAGGTGCCTTGCTTTCCCTGACTGAGTGAAAAGCTACACCGACTTGTCAAGGTGGGTTACTGTCTACAGTCTGCAAGACAGCACAGTAGGGCAGAACTTCAGAAGAACAAGAATATGAAGCTTTCAGACCAGGTATTCCATCTTCTATCCTTTTATCCGCCTGGCGGTAAGTTATTGTGCTCAGTGATGGATAGCATCTCATCGCCCCGTTGCCATGACTGATGTACTTGGCACCATCTGAGCACTTCTTTGTGTACAAAGACTTTAATGGTGTTTTGTGAGTGTATGTCTATGTGTGTAACATGGGAAATGTCCTTGAATCAAAAGGCCCCAGTGCTGGGATGGGGCCGAATCAGTGACCCCTGCTCTCTGACTCACAGCTGTGGAATGTTCTTTGTGCTTAAACTAGTAGCAATCAGGAGGATCTGCCAGTGTCTGAACCCACACCATCCAGCTGATACACAACCTCCAAACAATGTTCCCACAATGCATCCCTTTCAAGCATCTGAGCGGTATTCCAGATTCTTTAAAAATGTGATACCTGTTAGCCTTTGAACTTGAATCTTGAAATCTGTTCAAAAGCATATTCCCATTGTTCTTTTTATGCTCCATGAGCTTGAACAACACGATTGCCCTCATTTTTTCCTCTACAAACAAACGTTTGGGAAGCAGACCACCCTCTGTCAGGCCCCCTTCCCACACACGTCTCACAGAGATTTTTCATTCACACATCCACCTCTAAAGCCACAGGATCAGCTGAGTCTGAATACTGACTGGAAACCTGGTAGATTAACTAAGGCTTGTATAGGGCTTCCCATACTGTCTCAGTTAGAGGGGATTACCCTGTCGCTCAGACATGAGTAACCACTGCCGTTCAAATATATTCTTATATCCAGCCTTGATAGTGAAAAATGGTGCCTTAATGCACAACATGGTAGGATTTTCTATGAATGGCAATGACAAACTCATGTCATGAAAAAGGAAGATTCAAAACAGTGACTGCTGCCGGCAACACAAAAGGAAATTGCACGGAAAGGTATTTAGAACAGAAAATAAAATAAATTTAAAAATATTATGACAAATGTATGTATTAAACTGGTCATATTTCAAAGGACTGGTTATTTAGATTTCTTTAAACATTCATTTTATGAATATCTCCATTTCTTAAATGAAACGGCTGTTCAGGAGTTTGGGGGTTTTGAAAGTCTCTTATGCTCACCAACACTGCATTTATTTGATCAAAAATACAGTAAAAACTGTAATATCTTTGATGAATTAAGTTATCTTTTTATTTATTTTTATTTTTTTGTAGTCTTTACTGTCAATTTTGAACAATTTAGTGCAGCATTGCTGAATAGAAGTGTTCATTTAAAAAAAATTAAACATTGTATAGGCTATAAATAATTGTTTGCATATGGGAAATCAACATGCTTTATATACATCACCATATTATGTTAAAAGGGAATTCAGTTACCACTGAATTACTACTTATATGCTAAGAAAACAAACATAGAATATAACCAATTATGATCTACAGTATACGCATCTAATCCCCTTGTTCACAGTAAAGGACTTGACAGGGAAGTGTAAAGTTCTTGCATCTCCTTTGGGGTTTGGTGGAGGGGTCAGCTTCTCAGAGTATGTGACTCCCATTGACCAATATTGACAAAGATATGATGATGATCCTGATGTAATTTTCCTTGTGTACAGTTAACAAGGTTGGTTGAGCTGTAAGTATTCCTGTCAGGTTTATGCAGCTGCTGTGGACCCCTAACCTGTTAAGGTATATTTTGTGTACTCAAAGGGAAGGACAGGAAGTAAATAAACCTGTTCACCCCTCACAGACAGGTGTACTGAAGGGATAGTTCACCCAAATCATGCCATCATTTACTCCCCGTCAAGTTGCACCAAACATGACTTTCTTTCTTTTTTCTGTTGAGCATAACCGGGAACCATAAACTGGATTTAAAAAATATATATAAAAACAGATCAATAATAACTAATACAATTTAAATTAATTAACAATGTAACATTTTCTAGATAATTTTACACATATTTATAGCGGCATTTTAAATTTTAGGATGGGGGTCGCCTGACGAGGATGATTATATTTGGCGCTTATGTATAACAATAATAATTTACTACCAAAGCCAGCTCTTAAGAAAAAAATATATATATTTGTGTGTGAAATGTATTTTATATTCCTGTATATACTTTGAAAGTACTGTATGCTCACCAAAATGTATTCAGATATACTCCGTGTTCCAATTTATAATATAAAATATACAACTCTTTCAAAGCAAGTGCAAACGAAAGTTGTGTTAAGCGATGACGTGCGCCAGAGGAGGCGCGGCAGTCGCGCGACAGACAGAGGCGCATCTGAAAGAGCTGTAGAAGAGGAGAGGATAACATCACATTACATCTCATCACATCAGATCAGAATCAGCCTGAGAAATCGGGACTGTCCAAGAAAACCTGACACAGACCAGTCTTAACTGATCTGCTTCATAAAAAACCGCAGAAACAAGGAAGTCTTCTTCGCGTGAGAAGAATGGATAAGCACAAAGGTAAGTGAAACGATTATATGAATTTTTCATGGTATCATGTCTCATATAGCTACACGCAAAGCCCGCTGTGAACAACTTTAAACCTTTGCGATGTTTTCCAATCCTCGATATTTGGGATAGCGGGTCGTGGGAAACTGTGGGATCGCTCTCCAGAGGGATGCAACAGGAGGAAACTGAGTTTCCAGGGAAAGTTGACTTTTCAATGCGCTCGTTCATTGGTTTCTCTATCTCTGTGTGGTTCGCATTCTTCCTCAGTATTAGTATACGATTTCTGAATGCAAAAATAAACAAGCAATTGTTAGAGACGCTCACAAGAGATTCTGTCCAGTAGCAACAATTGTTCTTCCAGAATTCTTTGGATTCCTGTGGTTTAAGCTTTTTGTATGCATAGGAATGCAGAGCCCTAATATTTTATGACTAAACTGAGATAAGAGTCTATGGGAGGAACAGCAGCTTTTGTGCAAACTGATGTTTCTTTCTGGAAAAGTTTCTGAAAGTGTATTCATCAGTTCAGCTATATCTAGATTGGACATGTCTAATGATAACAATACTTATAATAACAACAACAGCAGTCCAACACTAATGATAATCTACAGTAAAATGTAATAGCAAGTAGCTATTAGATTAAGTTAATGTTAAGTGTAGCAGCAACAGACCAAAGTTCTTGGACTATGGAAAGAGGTGTTTGAACAATAAAAACCTCTGAACCCCAAAGGTTTTCACTTCATAATTCCACTTCCTGTGCTGTACAAACCTGAGTTAGTGAAGTAGACTATTTGGTCAGGTTTTGGTTTAACTCAAAGTTCTATTATCTCACCAGTTCTTAGTATTCGCATGACAGCCTCTGTACTGTTTTTGACTGAATATGTCACTTCACTATTCCAGTCTGTCTAACCCTAACTCTAATATTAGTTTAAGTTGATGGAATGTCATCTGTCACTGTTAACACTCTTTTTCATGTTAGGTGGATTCTGATTGGCTGTCAATTTATATTGTTCATCAGCTGGGAAAAAATGTTCTGAAAGTGATTTCAGCTATATTGTTCCTTTGTGTTGTTGTCTTCATACAGTAGCTGTCTTGTGAACTTCCGTATTCTCATAGAATTAAGTCCTGTTTACCCCAAAAATGATAATTATTAGGATAACTATCCACATCAACAGACTATAACATTGTATTTATTATTTGTTTTCTGTCTCTTTAAATCCTCACACTCTTTAAAGTCAAGTGGAATCTGATTGGTTGTCAGTGTTGTTATGGTTCATTAGCTGGAAATCAGCTGGAGAGTGATTCCAGTGACATTGTACCTCTGTGTTGTTATTGTTATAGTTGTGTTGTGAACCTCCCTATAAACGATTATTAAAACTTCATAATTAAAATTATTGTGAGTGGCGTGAATGGGCCTTAACTCTATATACTTCTTTGGAATATAGTAAGGGACAAAACTGAAATTTATATTTTTGTTACTGAAATTGTCCCTTTCTGTTGTTGCTTTAAAATCTCAAGCACATGCATATTCAGGTTTGGCGATTTTTTACAGCCCCAGATTAATTTGCATTGTATGGGAAAAACGGCATTAACATTCTGGTAAACAATACCATATCAACATGGGGGTGAGTAAATGATGACAGAATGAACTACTCCTTTAATTAGCAGGCACGTGTGACTTGATTAAATGTGGTGAGACATTATTGCACACTGTGATGGTTTAATGACAGCATTGTGTTGGTAAATTCTGTCACGAACAGGCCTGCAGTTGTTGTGGTTAGATGTCTGTGAGGCCATGCCTCTTAAAGACTCTTTGTGTACTTTGTTTTTGTGAGATAAGACATATAGGGAGGGAAGGAAGATAGAGGAAGGAAAATAGGAAAGTGGGAGGAGGGAGATGGCATTTTGAGGAGTATCACATAATTTCTCCCATGATAAAACACTGAGTGGGTGACATATTTTCCAAAGTCATATGATGCTTTTTTTTGTGTGTAGCATAACATAGTAGAGACAATCTCTGTAATGCTATTTACATAATGAGAACTCGTGGGACTGACTCAATGAACTGTGTAGATTACATGAATGTGCATGTTTTGAGTTCAGGATATAGCTTTGGGTTGTGGTTTTGGATAATATAGTACTTTGAGCTTCAGAATTCACAGTTAGTATCGCAAAACTGTTCATTCTGGCCTATTTAGTGTCACTTTTACATGAAAATGCTTTTGTGTGGACATTTGAGCCTGCAGTGAATCTGAACTAAGAGGATTTGTTCAAACTCTTGCTCTCTGTTTATTGCTCTGATGCAGTAGCAGGGTGTGCTAAATATAGAGAGCGTGTAGAATTTCAATAATGAGATTAAAAAAGTAATCTAACTCTGATACGTACCCAAATGTACCTGAATAGAGTATTTAAACCTGTGCTCTTTTCTTATCGTTCTGGTTTCCTCCATTCCCGCCTTGATTTCTTTCTTCAAAGGGAGCCCATGGAACCAGATCTCACCCTTGAGGTCCCGCATGATACCAGCATGTTTCCGGACCCACCCGCCGCCTGGGCCAGGGCTCAGAACGTGTCAGCGTTCCAAAATGTTGTTGGAGACACAGGGACGTCTCGTGCATCTTAATAAAGACAGCCTGCGTGCTGGAAGCAGCTCCAAAGGCATCCCAGAATGAGAGATCAGCACTTTTTCAAAACGGGTCCTCGAGTTCATGCCCTCATTACCCTCACTTCTGAAGAGAGTCAACAGGGAAGCTGCACGCTTATTAGTAAACTAAGCGAGCACAGCGGAGATGAAAATAAAGAGAAAAAGAGGCAGGAATCAGCACTTTTCCCGGGATCGGCCTGGAATAGAGTTGGGTTCCGGAAGAATAAATCTCATTTATTTTCTCAGTAAATAAATATATTTTAATAAAGTAAACCAGTCAGGACAGGCCTACAGTGAGTTCTGAGGTTTTTAAGCAATGATATATGCTTCTGTATCTCCTGACTCAGCCAGCTCTTAGGATCCTCCTCTTTAGAGTAGTTGCTGTTGCCAGGGAAATGAACAGGCAGCCTGCCAAAAGACTGTCCACTTCCATCAAGCTTTGAAAATGATGTAATTGAGTCAGTCTCCAAATTTCAGGCAGCCAGTACACACACATAAATACACACACATGCATGTATTGCAAGAAAAATATGCTATATTTGTATATTAAATATATTTACATAAAATATAAATTATATAAATAAATACATGTAAATGTTTTCTAAATATATACTGTACGTGTGTGTGTGTGTATTTATATATACATAATAAATATACACAGTACACACACATATATTACATAAAAACTTATTTTGGATGCGATTAATCGTTTGACAGCACTAATATACAAACACACACACACACATATATATCTTTTGTAATATTATAAATATCTTTACTGTACTGTCACTTTTAATCAATTTAATACATCCTTGTTGAATAAAAGTAACTTTCGAACCTTAGCTTTTATTTTTACAGTACTTTGTGATGTTACAACTTTCTATTAATCAAATAATCCTGAAAAACAACTGTTTTCAACATTGTTAATAATAATAAATGTTATTTCAGCACCAAATCAGCATAGAAGGATTTCTAAATCACGAGACTGGAGTAATGGCTGCTGAAATGGCAGGAATAATTAGCATTTTAAAATATATTCAAATAGAAAACAGTATTTTGCAATATTATGGTTTTTGCTGTATTTTTATCAAATAAATGCAGCCTTGGTGAGCTGAAGAGCCTTCTTTCAAAAACATAAAAAAATGTTTGTGTGTTGTATTTATTTAGTTTTTGGATTGAATCAGAACTGATGTTGGGATTTGTCTTGGTGCTGGTTGGTTTGTTTCAAAGCTTAGAAGTCTTTATTGAGGAATTTTTTGAAATCCCTATGGAGAAATGAATGGGAAAAATACTTCCGGAAACCAAGACTGCTGAAAAAGTGGGTGGTCACTGTTGCACTTTTTCAAACAGACTTGCAGAGAACAGATTCAACTCCAACTTTCCCTTTTTGTCCTCTCCAGTTGGATGTGATTAGAGAGTAATAAGCGCAACATTGCTATCACAATATCTGTTTAAGGGTGGTTAATTCAGGCGTGGAGTTTGTGATGGCTTGATAATTCCATGCTTATCTCTTCGCAGGAGTGTCAGTTGTGATTTGTCCATGGTTAAGATTACAACCCGGCATGCTGTTGTCAAGTCTGAACCGGATAAATAATGCAGTTGTGAGTCAGTGCTGTTTCAGGTCCTCTCTTGCTCAAAGTTTAAGACCTCTGATGAAGTCAAAACAAAGACACGTTTGTTGTTGTTTTTGTTTTGGTTAGCCCCTGACATTTTGTTAAGACTATTGCGGTACACGATTTCGAAATTGTGCGACTGTACAATCAGCCAACAAAATAAATAATGGTTTAACTTGCATAATCATTCGTCAGAAGTCATCACAGCAAGACAGAGTAGACGCCAACTGCTGCCGGCTGAGCTGTGTTTGAAGTCTTATCTGTGTATGATTTCAACGATATGTCCATTTTCCAAGTTAGTGTCATTTTGTTTCTGTATCGCCATTCAAATATTCCTCTCTTGTGAGAGTGTAATGGCAAGAAAATGGTTTGAATTTGGTCCCCTAGATTTGACCCATGTTAACGTCCTTTCAGTGGCCAGCAGAAGAGAAAGATTAAACCGTGTGGACTGAGTCCCTTCAATCAGGCTTGTCATCACTCATTTATCCTCCACTGAAATGATGAGGTCAGAGGCAGTGTTGCCGAGTGAAACAGAGGTGAGCCAATCAGTGGCTGGACTGAGAGAGTTACGCTAACGTGCGCAGCCGGTGAAAAATTGACGTGTCACTTGTTTTAGAATATTTTACAATGCCATCGTGGGGTCATGTATACCTGCGACAAATTAACACTGCTTATTAAAATGAAATTAGAACATTAATGCAAAGTTTATGTAACCTATGCTTGATTAAGGTTAATGTTTGTTTTTTTGTCTGGCTTCCATTTGCATTGTTGGCCACATTGGTCCTTAGTCCTTGACAGGATGATAAACATACTTACATAATCAAATGAGTTTGGAAACATGCCCATTAAAAATAAGATTTGTAGTTTCTAGTCAATGTTTCTGAGGTCATATTCACTTTTATTTGAATATATTTTAAAATGACATTTATTAATGTGATGGCAAAGCTGAATTTTAGCAGCAAATACTTCAGATTTCAGTGTCATGGGATCCTTCAGAAATCATTCTAATATGCTGATTTGGGGATCAATTTCTTATTATTATCAATGATAAACAGTTTAGCTGCTTAGTATTTTTGTGGAAACTATGATGCAGTTTTCAAAGTGTATTTAGAGTAGATTTCTTTTGTACCATTATCAATGTCTTTACTGTCATTTTTTGATCAATTTAATGCATTTTTGCTAAATAAAAGTATTAATTTCTTTTAAAAAAAACTGTATATACCCCAAACTTAAATAGTTGCGTATATGCGAGTGTACTTCTAAAAGTTTACATAATAGATTATTAGCAATTAAAGCCTAAATATTCTCTTCCAGGAAAATGGACCAAAAATATGAATTACTAATTTTGTACACAGGGCCGATACAACATTTTTGCCAATAGCAGGTAGCAAATCATGCTTTTGCTGAGCTATGGTGTTAACTAAAGACTTTTGGCTATAAAAAACGCAACCATAATGTCTTGTTTTAATTGGAAATGTTTCAACGCTGGAAGGAAAACTGTTTGTTGAATCATTTCAGGGGATCTTTAAAGTGACTCATTCCAGATGAAATTACAGTAAAAACGATAGGTTATCACTGGATTTGTTACTAAACCATTTTCCTGACAACTTTAAAACTTGGTCAACATTCATGCATGTAAATGAAGTTAATCTTTGACATTTTACAAAACATTTGGCATACAGGCTTTTTTCACAATATTAGTGTTCCTGTGTAAATATGAAAGAAACATAAGCACACAAACTTAGATAAGAAAGTTGCGAAAGAATCACTCCATAGAATAACAGATTTGCTATATATATTTATATTTCACTTGTTTTTGTAAGAGGGTGGTGTGTGAATAATAGTGTTACTGTGGCTCGCTGTAGAGAAGTACTCGTTCACACAGATGAACTCGGTCCCAATTCAAATGAACTAACGCTGCATGCGAAACTGTCACTGCTGCTCCAAAACAGTTATTCATTATAATCATCTGTGCAGCAAATGTCAATCAAAGAGAACTGAGATACTGTATCTCTTTAAGTCTGAAGGGACGCCGCTAACGAATGCATGCCTGTGTTGAAGAGGAACAACGTTAAACAAAAAACCATAGTCAAGGGATATATTTCTAAGTCCAACTACAATCACAGCCAAAACCCATAAGCAGCACAGCAGAAATATGTGTGGGAAAGCAACAGACTAGGGGAGCTTTTGTGGGTTTAAATCAGTGTCTTTTGTGTCTGTAGACAATTAGAAAAGAGAAATGGGAGTGACTTGGTGTCATTTATTTTTTATTAAAATGCAACAACAGTTTGTTAAAGTCAACATGAAATGCTATTTTTCTTTCTTACTTCTTACATAATGCACGTTTCTGCTCTTATTGTACATGTTTTATTCATGCAAAAAATGTTTATTCATACACATTTTTAAAAAAGACCTGTGTCTTTTTTATCTTTTATCAGAGTGTACTAACTTCCGCCACCTCTGAAACAACTTCTTATTTTGGCACATTGACAAGACATAATTTAGCTACACTGCTACTGAATTTTTTTTTATTTTCTCAGATTTCATTTTAATTTCAATTTAATGTTTAGCATTTGTTTATGTTTTTTTTTTTGGTTCAGTTTTGGAAATGTTTGCAATTTAATTTGATTTAAATCAGCAAAGTAATTTTTTATATTTTAGTGTAGTATAATGTAGTATAATTTAGTTTTTAATTTTATATAATTGTACCTTATTTTAGATTTACTGCAATAAAGAAATTGATATTTAATAGTTTTAGTTTCAGAAGAAATGATGATGTGGTACATAGCTGCACCCACACATGTAGCTTTCACCGCTGTTTTTACTGTAAACATTCTGTGGCTCATGTTCTGTGTGCATCAGAAGCATTCAATGAGAGACCAGACAAACAAATAATCTGGTTCACATATCATATGTTCTTATCCATGTCCTCATCAAAAGGACTAGTAGCCTGAGTCAGTTTATTGTGGCTAATAATTATGCTTTAGTATATTTAATACAATCTCAGAAACTTTGAAACATGATTATCCATGTTAGCAGTTTTTGCATCCAGGAGGTTGTGTTGTTCTCTTTTGTGTTTTGGCAGATGGTTTAAAGACGCTGCTCTTCTTTGTGCATTATAATACAATAGGGATGTATTTGGCTGTGGGTCCCTGCAGACCTCATCCATAACGGGTTCTCGCTCCAAACTTGTGATTATAAATGGTCCAGACAAAGGAAAACATTTTGGCTCCGTTTGATAAGGAGTAATTGTAGGAAATGGAATTTGTATTCCAGTTTTTCTTAGCAATCTGATTTTCGGTTGCCAGTGCTCTTGATTGCTCAATGTAAATAAACTGAAAGGCATAAAGTGGAGCCAGTGGGCAAGACCATAATGCAGCATTCCTGGGTTGAGACATATACAGTATTTAGGCCGTATGTAGTAGCATTTGAACTTGTTGTTGGCTAATAGATGAATGTTAAAGTGCATGGGTGTGATCAGCATTATGCTGGAACATGACACATTATGTTTTAATTTATGTAGTGCAGAATTACATGTAGCCTAATTGATGCAATTTTACTGAGTAATGGCATTTGGGTGTGCGCATATATATTTGTTTAAGTAAAGATTCTTTGTGGTTGTGTTGGGATTGAGAGGAAAAGAACCCAGACTATTACGCTGTCTCATTGAACATGATGAAACCAATGAATAATTACATCTTTATTACTGGTGGCATTTAAAGTTTTTGTGTGAAGGCAGTTCTGATTATTTAGCGATTTTATGTTTACTGGCACAAAATGGTCATTTAACAGAGATTGCTGTGGCTGTCTCTGTGCTGTTAATGCTGGGTGTAAATTTTTTTGTAGCTTCTAGGAAACAGATGTAGTAGATTTAAAATAGATTTTGGTTATTACTTTAGACTGGGTTGGAGTAATCAAATAACATTCGGGTGATCAGAAACTGGCAGCCCAGTTAAGAGAATTAGAAATATTAGATATAACTGGTAATTGAGGGTTTTGGCAGAGTGAATTGTCACAATGTAATTCAGACTTTGCAGGTATATCAGCCATCACAGAAAAACCACAGTGCAGTGAGTTTTGTGAGCACTGTGCAGTGTAGTTTCTCGATTCACATGCAGTGTTTACAGAGTGTTTTGGTTATAGTAGCATAAAAGCAGCTTTTTTGACTTGAAGAATCAGGGAGGATGGAAAATGTTGATGCAAAAATAAATTATGATTTAACATTTATAAATAGACCTCAGGGGAAAAATAAATCACAAAACCTTAATAATTATACGATACTTTTTGTCATAAATGAACATATACTTTAAAAAATATTTTATTTAAATTTTAGAGACTGTAGCACCAATTATTAAAATGCACTTACTTAAAATCTTCTGTATCTTGTGTATTGTGTATGCGGCATGCATATTGACAAATGTGACATTTAGCATGTTCTTTCAAGAGGTATACAACATATTGGCAGTTCTGTACTGCTTTTCTGTGGTCTCAGGATGGTTAGTGTCATCTGTTGCCTTTATAAAAAGAATTGAGAATGCTATACAACAGAAAACACCAAAAAGCATGCCACTACTGTTGTGATCGGACTCCCACATGGCTGACAGCCCGTCAATTTAGAGATTGAGGGTTTGACTCTGGAATCAAATAAATGATGTGCTATGATATGTCGCCTTGAGCTGAGCTAAGTTTATGAGCCACAGCTGGAGCCGGGCTGTATTTTAAGTGTCAGACAGGAATTGTCTTTAAAATTCAAACCACTTAGGACACTAACACAACCCAGAGCAGCTTCAAACTGCTCGATTTAAACTTGTGTTTATTATCCCAGCTCTGATACAGCAAACGCTCTGTGGCTTTGATTCTGGGAAGAGCGGTGCTTAACCTTACAATTTACCATAAGGATGTGTCTAAAATCAGTTTGAAATGCATTCAGAAAGAGGACGACAAACTAGCACGGCGTCAATGGTTCTACTGAGGTCTTCCTCATTCCACCAAACACTTGCTCTCCGTATCAGCCGGGAAAAAGAATGTCTTTGTCTAGCTGCAATCTGAAAGTCCAGAAATAGTGCATGGTTTACAGAACACCATCAAACACCTTTATTTGCAATCATTATTTGTCCTAGAAGAAGGAAGTGGTTTTTTTTTTTTACTTCAAAAGAATTCCCCTCTCTGCTGTAGTGTTAGCCAGACAGGTACCGTCAGCACTGAGATCTTTCTTTGTCTTCATACTGTACTTACTTCAATCAGAGTGAAATTGTTGATAATTTTATGTATTTTATGATGCTCTGCACTTTTAGTCCGTTAGTGTCAAGTGGGAGACAGTCTAACGTTTCACTGTCAAACCCAAGTTTCATTACTCTGAGGAAGTGTGAGCGGTTTCAGTGCTTCAGTGGATGCTCATTCTCAACGTTTGCCGTGTTTAATGGACTCGGGGCCAAACTTTAACCAACGGAAACTCAGCCCTCTTTGTACTTCAGTCAGCTGACTCCACATTCCCATGGTCCCTCCAGAGAAGGGCATTGAAATCAATCTCTGAAAACACACGGCAGAGAAAATGTTTAGACAGAAGCTCAGCTGAGCATCATAGGAAGAGAATGCATGATACTATTAAAGGGATAGGTCAGCCAAAAACTATTTTTAACTAAATTTACTCATCTTCATGTCATTTCAAACTCCAAACATGTATGACAAGTTTTTGTTTTTTCCATACAATGAAAGTCAGTGGTGTCCGGTGTTGTGTTAAAACCCAATTGTCTTTCATTGTATGGTCAAAAACAGTTGGAACATTCTCCCAAAATATATTTTTATATGTTACTAAAGTCAATTTTTTTTAAAGTCTAAATATTTGAGTTGATTTGAAAAACATGTTTGTAGGTCATCCTGTGTGGGTGAGAAACCAAAGAAAGTTGTGAATTGTTGTGAACATGGTGTTGGTGCTAAGTAAAACCACACACTGTTTTTTAAATATTTGCTGTTTACGTGCAATGTGTATGTGTTACAACCACATTTTATGCACAGAACATATTCCTACAAATAGTAATGCAATCTACTTTGGATCAAATTTAATATGTCATTATCATCACAAAGTTTAAATATAAATATCAGCATATATAGAATATATTAAGCACATTGAGTACTGAACACACTACTAATATGCTTATGTCCACTGAGCTTGTTTGTTTGTTTGGCGTCTTTGTAAGTGATTTTATCTTTCATACAGAAAGAGTTCTTCTCAGGGGTAATTTATGCATGCAGAGATGGATAGATGTTATCTGCCTCAGAGGAGACGGCCAGGAATGTTTGATTAAATCCTGTCTTTCTAAACTATGACTTCCTATTGTGTTAAACGCTTAACATGTCTTGAAGCATGCCTTACTCTCACAGTAATTGCAGAGATGTTGATTTTCCATTGACTTAGTAATAATAGGCAGTTATTAAAATAGAATTAAGAATAATTGACACTTTCATCATTATAGTAGCAGCAGCATGTATAACACTTTACTTGATAGATGGTGTTGGTTTCACTATGAATGCAAAGTAAGAAACCTAAAAATGGATGTCGTTTTGCAGCTGTATATATGGACAGAATTTTTCATGGTTGTTGACAAACGATGTCTTTTGTTTAGTAACTGTTTTGCAGTTATTGGGATGTGATAAATTAAATTGTTAAAAGTATTAATATTCCTATTTATGGTCTCTTAATTAAGCTTATGAACATCTGTATAATAATTATAAAATATTTAGAAAATTGTTGTTAGATGTCACATAGCAGTCTGCTGTGAAACTAGTGTCACTGCATGAAATTTCAAGTCAATTTTCCTAAAATAAATGTCATTCGGCTCATTGTGCATGCTTGAGATAGCTGATAGTCTGCATTTGTCATCACAATGAGTAATGCAGTGTTACTTATTTCATTATTTGATGACATTCATTCTTCTCTTTCTATTGTCTAAATAGCAGATCATCTGAGTACACTGTAAAACATCATAGCCCAAATAAGTTATATGAACTTACTTTTCCTCTTTAAATTAAATTGTCATTTTAAGTTTTGGATACTGAACTTAAGTTTATAAGTTATTGAAAATTTAAACGTAAAGTCATGTGTTGTCTTGACTTCTTCTGAGTTTTGTCTGGTTGTAAAAGTTCATTTAACTCGTGTCTGTAAGTTATATGTTGGGGGAGGGGCGATACACGGAGAGCGCGAAATACAGAGAGAGGCCATCGCCATTTTGAGTCAATGCAGCTGCCTGGAGACCTTACATGAATTTGTGTCGAGAAACACAAAGAATGCGAGGAAGGTGAGTTTTTGTTTTTTTATTTGTAATGATAAATGAATAATGTTGCGATATTTGCATGTTAGCCAATTTGACTGTGCTTTGCGAATGTAATACGACAACACAAGTTTTTCCCTCGTTTTTCCAGAGCCTCAAACGCTAAAATATTTATATCACTTTGGTTCACAGTGCTTATATTTTAGTTGGTCTTCGACCTGAAGTCTGCAGGTATTATTATTTATTGCATTGACCTTGCTCCGCGAGTGACCGTGGTCAGTTGAGCCGCCGTCTGTGAACACCCGGTCAAGCCTGTCGCCGCCCGCATTCTGCTGCACGTCTATTTGTGGAATTAAAGTGTCGCGATACATTAAGCTTACAAAAAGCGTCTTTATCAGCTTTTTGGCCACGCCACGCATTTGTACTGTAATTAAAAAATATGTTCAAATCCAGACAGCGGCTGTCTTGACCAGGTGTAACGTTACACAGATGAAGACGCACTTGACTGGGGCAATATAAGGACACGGTGTTTTCCCTCGCTAATTTGACAGTTTCCTAGAGCCTCAAATGCTAAAATAGCTTAATATTTCACTTCGGTTTTCAGTACTAATATTTTGTTACTTTTAAACGTGTTTGACAGCTGTTCGTTTACTAATTTTTGTATAGCACAATTTCATATGCTTAGTTTATATTGCTTCTACTGATATGCTACTGCTTTTTCACTCCTTTACAGCTCTCCCTCTTCAGAGTTATAGTCAGCTCAAGATATAAGGTTAAGGTTGTCACCCTGCAGAGTTTTCAAGAAGCTGATTTTAAGGACATTCATGTTACAACGAGGTAAAGTTAACACATCCTTACTGATATTAAAATCGTTTGCTGTTTTAACTTGTATATTTGTTGCAGGCCTAATGCAGTCACACAACATATTTAATGCAGACCATGCAATTCTTTATGTACAATTTAATATGCTTAGTCTATATTGCTTCTGCTGATATGCTACTGCTTTTCTGCACCATTACAGCTGTTGATTCCTCTTCAAAGTTATTGTCACCTCAAGATATAAAGTGTCACCCTACAAAGTTTCCAAGAAGCTGTGTGAAGGATTTTCATTTTACAATAAGGTAATTGTGAACTTGCTTATTTTTATCATTCTTTATTCTTGATTTTATTACTTGTGTCATGACCTTTATATATGACCTCTTTAATCATTTATGTTATAAGATGGCATGTGATTTACATATTAGATTATTTTTCATCTTTACTTCCTACCCATTATTAGTCTCTTTGGCTTCATTTTTCCTCCTGTCTTGTGTCTGTTTCAGATGAGCACAGAGTTCACCATCGATCATCTGCAGTCATTCTTGGATGGACTAGATGCTTTGGTGTCTTTTAGAGCTGTACAAAGCATCTGTATCATCAAGCAGGAGCTTGAGCCTTAGCAGTTATACAGTGCCTTGATAGGGAGGTATGAATAAAAATGAACCCAATTTGATCAGTTTGCACTAATATAAGTGTTCTAATGTGTATATATATATATTGGAGTCACTCAGTATTGTTTATGATTGTATGTAGGGCACAAATTGGAACAGAAGAAAAGCTGCCCTACTTGGCCTTCTACGCTTCCTTTCAGAGGAGACTTCTGAGATAATCAAGATGTGTGATGTAAGAATATATTTAAATCTTGTGAATGTACTGATGATACTGAATTCATTGTAGAGCAGTATGTGTAGGGAAAAAGTAAATCAGCTTAACCATTACAATATATTTATTATTATTATTTTATCCCAGAATCAGTAATAATTTATGCTAAAATGCTTTTTTGACTGTCAGTTAATCTAAGTACTACACTATATATAGTGCCTAAACATGTCATCAATAATATCATGTACAAATAAAAAAAAAAATTAAAGTTTTTTTTTTTCCTTTTTTTTTTTTGCTTTATCTGTAATCTCAAATGCTGAATGTTGGTCAAGTGTTTACTATAAGGAAAAACCTTTGAGCATTTATTGGAAATAGACCAATTTCACATGTCTGTTCTTATTGCTTTTAGTGAGAGTTTACTACATGAGTATTGTTCGACACAGTCAATCACCATGTATTGTGCAAATCATTCAAAGGTCAAAGCTACATGTACTTGTTTATATAGAGAACACTTACACTCTTTGAAGTGATTGATGAGCCGTTATTTTGTATCATTACACACGGCCTGCCACTCCTCATTTTTCCCCAATTTATGCCTTTTTCTTTCCCCCTCAGTTACATTTTCTATACCTCTTTTATACCACTCATCTACCTTTCTTCTAGTTCTGTATATTATTAGAGAATCTTTGATGTTTTGATGAAATGGATGTTTAAGCACTTGTGTTCCTAAATTACTTTTTAAAACCTGTTTTCCTACAAGAATTTGTATTTTCAAACCAATGTTAAAGCTTGTACATTACTTGAATTTATTTCAATAAATTTTTTACATTTTTGAGCAGACCAGTTACAAGTCTATTTATTATGAGCTGATTTGAGTTTTCTTGAACTGATAATGTAACATAGTAAGTTGTTTTAACTCAGAGCATCAAGTTGAAACAACTAATGGCCATTAGTTTAAAAAATTGTAAAACTTATCTCCTTGAGTTGAAACAAAGAGTATCTGTGAGTTGAGTTAACTCACATTTTTAAGGCAGCAGGTGAACTTTCGTTTATAAGTTTAACCAACGTGAAATGTTTTACAGTGAGTAGAGACACTGCTACTGGGGACAAAAAGACAGATGTTACCTATTTTTGCATCACTTGTCCTTTCCTAAAGCCAGGGCAAAAACACTAAGGTTCCACAGTAAGGGATGTATATGTACAGGCTATGAGAAAAAAATCTACATCGGTTGAGTAGTTTTATAGGTCAATGCACTAGATAAGAAACAAAAGAAGTTTATATTTAACCAGTAAGGTAGGAGAGACTGCATCATAAACAGTCACAACTAAAGGGTTTTGACATCAAAGGCCCTGAAACCCCTTTATTTCTGACTATACTCCAGTATAGCAAAGCATTGAGTGAAATATGATATTTTATACATAGTGAGATGGCAGTGAGATGTTTCACATCATAGCTATTTGTACTTCCTGTGTTAGCTCTGACACCTAGTTAGCATCCGGGGCCAGAACTTTCCCTTTTAGAAGATGCTGAGTATATTTATAAAACACTGTGACAGCCCGGTTGAAGAATAAAGGATTTAACTCATTCACTGATGTTGTACTGTCTTTCTTTTTGTGTTTATTGTCCTTATAGACTTCACAACACCGTAAGAGCTAAAACAGATGAATTAACAATATTGGAAATTGTAATGAGATCTTATTCATAAAAATTAAACAAAACAATCAACCTTACAGCAATAAAATTACGCAATTAATACTAACATTCATCCTAAACAACATAAAATTATGTCAACAGAGACACATGCAATATATGTGTGTTACGTTATATAAGTGCATAAATGATCTTAACTACCTTGTTCTCCTTTCCAACCAGGTGCCAAGCAACAAACTCACAGCAAACAAAATACTGAAAATAAAACAACAATCTGATGCATAAATTCACTTAAAAGTGTCCTTAATTTCTAACGCCGTGTGCAGTCTCCGTCTTTGCGCGCTCTCTCTCTCTCCGTATTGCGCGCTCTCCGTGCATGAGCGGGCTCTGAGCACTTCCGTCAAGCCGCCTTTCAAAATAAAGGTCTCTATCGGTTAAATAACTTATAGAGTGTAAAATAACATTACAAAATATAACAAACAGTTAACTAATATTAAGAAAGCATATAATTAAATAATATAAGAATAATATATAAATCCTGGAAACTCATTAAAATAACTGAGGGTTATTTACACTCCCACCAATCATGAGTGACTATAAATTTAAAACTTTAGTCACGAATGATTTCTAAAGTAAAATACCAATGTTTAAGGCTAGATGTAAAGCAAACTGAAACTTGTTCTACTTTAAACTGCTTAAATCAAAGGATATGTCAGGAAGTTCAGTGTGCCTCCAGCAGCAGGACCAGCTTCTGCACTGGGCGTTCAACTAATGATGGTTTGTTCAGACGTTTACCATCCTTTCCCAGATTTCTGTCTCCAAAATGTATCTTTACTCTTCTCACCAAACCATCTTTGTCAACGACAGTCTCAAATAACTTCTGCCAAGCGCCATGCATTCCTGGGCAGATCGTCGGCTTTCTCCAAGACTATATCTCCAGCTTGCATGTTCCTTCTTGGTGAAAGCCAGCATTGTCTTGTTGCAATGTTAGACACATACTCCTTGCGCCAACGTCCCCAAAACTGTTCCGCTAAGTATTGGACATGGCGCCATCTCTTGCGAGCATATAGGTCTTCTCTGACAAACCTGCCAGGGGGTAGTAAGGCTTGGGTAGTTTTCAGGGTGAGGAGGTGATTAGGGGTTAGAGACTCAGGACTGCAGGGATCACTTAAGTTATCTACAGTGAGTGGATGGCTATTTACAATGGCCATGGCTTCATAGAAAAAGGTTCGCAGAGAAGAATCATCTAGTCTTCCAGATGACTGGGACAGAGTGGAATGAAGAACACTTCTCACAGTTCTAATCTGTCTCTCCCAAACTCCGCGCTCCGACTTGCATGGGGTGCATTGAAGACAAAGTCACACTGTTTTTCTGCTAAGAATGTTACCAGACGGTTGGTGTCAATCTCTTCCATGGCCTTGGTGAGCTCATTCTTGGCTCCAATGAAAGTAGTGCCTTGGTCACACCTTATTTGATTTACTGCTCCTCTAATAGCGATGAAACAACGTAGACCATTGATAAAGGCGTCTGTGGACATATCATCCAGCATCTCAATATGGATGGCTCTGCAACAGAAACAAGTAAAGAGAAGTCCATACCTCTTGTACGATTTATGACCTTGTCTGGTGATGAACGGACCAAAAACATCCATTCCACTGTATGTGAATGGAGGGGATGGATCTATGCGCTCTGAGGGCAGGTTAGCCATTTTTTGCTCTTCAGTGGGTCTGCGAAGCTTGCGACATCTCACACACTGTAGTATAAAGGATGCTACAGTCCTGTTTACTCCTGTAATCCAAAATCCTCTTGATCTGATCTCATTGATAGTCAATCCCTTTCCTTGATGTGCCATTTTTTCATGACAATCCGCGATCAGAAGTTTTGTAAGATGATGTTCCTTTGGAAATAACACTGGATGTTTAACAGAGTTAGGGGCAGAAGCATCACAAAGCCTTCCTCCCACCCTGAGCAATCCGTTGTGATCAACAAAGGCATCTAGATTATATAGCCTGCTGCTGCATGGGAGCTGTTTGCCCTTACAGAGTAAGGCCATTTCTTCTGCATATATCTGACTCTGTAAGTCCTTAATTATGATGCACTTAGCATCCTCACGTTCTGCCACTGTACTGTGCTCAATGGACTTGTCCTTCCTGACACGACGAAGTAGGCATGGAACTGCTTGGATGACTTTGAACCATGAAGAAATCTTTGTGAAACGTTTGGATAAGCAGGAATACTGTAATGTTTGCGTGTTAAGTGATTGAGCCTTTTTGACCTCTGGGTCACCGATTGGAAGTTGTGGGTTAACATCCACAGGGGAAGGTATTTGCAGTTCCCACAAAATGTCCGGTCCTCTGAACCAGCTGGAAGTGACCAGATCATTAACACTCAGACCTCCTGATGCATAATCGGCTGGATTTTCATCCGATGGAATGTATCGCCACTGCTGAGGAGTTGTGGTGCGATGAATTCTCTGAACTCGATTCGCGACAGACGTGTGGAAGCGGCTAGCTTTATTGTTTATATAACCTAACACTACTTGAGAGTCAGTCCAGAAATATGCTTCTGCATCTCCAAGGTTCATTTCTTCCTTCAACATATCATTCACTGCAACTGACACAACCGCAGCAGTCAACTCTAATCGAGGGATTGTGGTGACCTAAAGCAGGGCTACTCTAGATTTAGCCATGAGCAAAGAACAATGGATGTTACCTTGCTCATTCTTGAGCCTAAGGTATGAGCACTGGCCATATCCTCTCATGCTGGCATCTGAGAAGTGATGAATCTCTCTCATCATGATTGTCCCAAACCCAGCAGGCACAATACAACAAGGCTGTGAATCTTCTCCAAGTTAAGAAGATCAGTCTTCCAGTGCTCCCAACCTAACTGCAAACCATCAGGTAAGGGATCGTCCCAGCCCATGCCATTTCGGCACATTTCTTGAAGAACAGACTTTCCTTTGAGCAAGAATGGTGCGAGAAACCCTAAGGGGTCAAATAACAAGGCCACAGTAGACAGTATACCTCTACGGATTGCTGGCTGGTCTTTAATAATGACACGAAATTTGAAATGATCATGTTCAAGATGCCAGTAAATGCCCAGGGCTCTTTCCAAGGACTGGTCAGTGAGGGAGAGATTGACAGATGTAACATCTACAGCACACTCAGAGGGCGGTATTGTCTCCAAAACTGCCTTGTCATTGGATGCAAATTTATGCAACCTTAAGCATCCTAGTGCACAAAGTTGGCGAGCTTCTCGAGCCAACTTTATGGCCTTCTCTGCACTTTCCACACTAGAGACTCCATCATCCATGTAGAAATCCTGCATAATAAATTGTGAATCTAGGGGATACAGATGTTCACCTTCTCTTGCAAGATGCTTTAGTCCATAATTAGTGATAAATAGAGTTGTAGAAATAGAGTTGTACTCTCATGCGGAACGTTTGAGGCTGTGAGTTGAAATCTCCATTTCTCAACCATAGAAAGCGCAAGTAATCACGATCGGCTTTGTCAACATGGAACTGGTGGAACATCCTCTCAATATCACACATCAGGGCTACAGGGTACTGTCTGTTCATAAGGTCAGGGCCTGCAAGAAGATGATCGTTTAAGCTTGTTCCCTTGAATCTGGTGGAGCAGTCGAAAACCACACGCAATTTTCTGCTCCAAGAATGACTTCTCTGGGGGCCAAAGCTCTGGAACAATTATATCCTATTAATAGACCAACCTTACAGTCTTGAAGTGGGGGAATTTTGTCTGTCAGAGGAGCAAGATGTTTCCAACACATGGCTGTCTCTCTGTTAAGGATGTGGGCACGATCCACAGGAATACATTCTTCAGTATATGCCGGGGGAAGGTCTAGTACTAATGTGGAATTAAAGCCTCTAACTCTAAGACCAGAAACTCTTTCACTTAATATCAACGAATCCTTCCCAACCATAATGGTGAGCTTAAGTTTCACTGGGCATGAGTCGACCCTTAGACTTTGACTTACAGCATATTCAATGAAGACAGTGTCACTTTGTGTGTCTAACAGAGCGTAGACTAATTTCTCAGAAACTGTGTTGTTTTGTGAGGACAACCACACTGGCACAATCTTTGAGGTGTTAGCAGATGTGCATCCAGATTCTACACTTAAAGATGTTGTGACTTTCTCATATGCATTCTCTGGACCTTGAAGAGAGGAAGACTTTAACTTTCTAATGAAGCAGGTTGGATGTCTTCTCTTACAGGTTTTACAGCTATGTCTGTAGTGACAGTCTCTGGCATTGTGACCAAGTCTCAAACATCCATAGCACAGCTTTGTGTCCTTTATGAACTGTCTTCTCTCTTCAAGAGATCTTGCAGCGAATTTAGAGCAATCATGAATTTGATGTTCACTCCCTTGACAGAACAAACGTGGTTTAGTGATTTTACTATTGAGCTTTGGATTCTCATGCTGTGTGACTATCTTCGTATGGAAGACACTGGCCTTGTTCTTACTAACCTTGAGATTATGCTTCTCTTTATTAGCTTCAGAAACGTGAAGGGCATAAAAGGAAGTGACTGGGTTGCAGGCCACCTCAGCCTCACTGGACATGGACATGAAATAAATTTTGGACATGAAATGTGCAAAATCTTGGAAAGATGGAAAATCTTGTGTCTCACTCAGTGTTTGTGTGGCTTGGCGGTTCCAGCGGGCAGCCGCCCAATCAGGAATTGTGCTCACAAGTTTCCTATTCTCCTCACAGTCATTCAGTATTTCCAGTCCCTTCACATGAGGCATAGCGTCATTACATGTGGTCAGGAAATCTGAGAAATTTCGGAGACCTTCAGAGTCCTTTGGCTGGATTCTGGGCCAGTTTGCGAGTTTCTCTCGGAATGCTCTTTGAATAGTGAATGGCTGTCCATAACGATCTTGAAGTCTTTTCCATGCATCCTTGTAAGCTTCCTCATCGTTTCTGTAAAAGATGCCTTCTAGGGTTTTCAGAGCAGACCCAGCAATATACTTCTTCAAATAGTATAACTTATCTGCTGAGGAAATATGTCTTTTGTCGATGAGTGATTGGAATGAAGCTTTCCACTCTATGAAGTGAATTGGGTCACCAGTTAAAACGGTGGGCTCTGGAATAGGAAGTCTGTTTAACGTTATACTGTCTTGGACAGCTTGTGCAAGGTAAGACACATCCACATTGGGGGTTGGCGATGATACCCTTTCATTGAGTGTTGGCCTAACTGAGGATGAACAAACAGGTTTGTGTGTGGAAATGCTTACAGGCTGTAGCAGCTCGTCATTTTGGTTAGCAGGGTGAGTGGTTTCTTCTTTGTCATACACTTCTAGTCTTGCTTTAGCAGCTCTTACCTATTTTACTGGTTGTAATCTTTCGAACTCACTCCTTTGAGCATCCAGTTCTTTCCTTTGCTTCTCTTCTAGAAGTTGTATTTTTTCCCTTTGTTCCTTTTCCACCATTATTGTTGCATATTCTGCTTCCTTTGCTGCAAGCTCTGCTGCTGCCTCTATTCGCTTGGCCATCAGGATGGAGTTCACTGAAGGTTGACTTATGGGCGTACTCAACTTTGAGCTGATATGTGAGACCGTAGAACCATAGTGGAGCGAGCATAATCTCGATCAAGCAGTTCACGAAGACGCCCCCTTACTCGCTCACTATCAAAGTCTCCATCCACACCTGAGATCCTCTCATAAGCAATCTTTACACTATCCTTTGTCATGGCATCGCAAGCATCAATTCTTCTCCTTGTATCAGTGGGTGGCGTTGCATAACTTCGAACCTTTATGTATGCATTCATTACAGTTTCTCTTTCATTTTCCAATATGTCTATAATTGACGCTAATTGGCTTTCAGTGATGTCTGTTTTCAGCAGCCCTCTTGCCTTTCGAGCCTCATCCTTCCATTTTTCATATGCATGCATAAGCCTTTTATCTGCCTTTTCTGACTCCTCTCTTTGATATGCAAGCATCTTTTCTATTGGAACTCGTTCACGGACAGAGCGACGTACTTCATTTCTCTTTGCAACTTCAGATCGATCTTCTCATCATCTGTTTCCTTGTTTTGTGCAACCTTTAATACTTCAATTTCCTTCACAGGAGTGCACAAATTTGATCCTTGGTCTGTCATCATTTACATCAGCAAATGGAATCAATAGGGCAAGCTCTTACTGTGACAGCCCGGTTGAAGAATAAAGGATTTAACTCATTCACTGATGTTGTACTGTCTTTCTTTTTGTGTTTATTGTCCTTATAGACTTCACAACACCGTAAGAGCTAAAACAGATGAATAAACAATATTGGAAATTGTAATGAGATCTTATACATAAAAATGAAACAAAACAATCAACCTTACAGCAATAAAATTACACAATTAATACTAACATTCATCCTAAACAACATAAAATTATGTCAACAGAGACACATGCAATATATAATATGTGTGTTACGTTATTTAAGACGTGCATAAATGATCTTAACTACCCCTTTCCAACCAGGAGCCAAGCAACAAACTCAAAGCAAACAAAATACTGAAAATAAAACAACAATCTGGTGCTTAAATTCACTTAAAAGTGTCCTTAATTCCTAACGCCGTGTGCAGTCTCCGTCTTTGCGCGCTCTCTCTCTCTCCGTATTGCGCGCTCTCCGTGCATGAGCGGGCTCTGAGCACTTCCGTCAAGCCGCCTTTCAAAATAAAGGTCTCTATCGGTTAAATAACTTATAGAGTGTAAAAATACATTACAAAATATAACAAAAAGTTAACTAATATTAAGAAAGCATATAATTAAATAATATAAAATAATATATAATTTTTTTGGAAACTCCTTAAAATAACTGAAGGTTATTTACAAACACTGTATAATCCATGTGCATGCACAAAAATGAGACACTACAATTCTCATCTCTCATCCTTAACACACTGTACAATTACATGTCATATTTGATCATGTAGAAATTTTAAGTATGACCAGTTTTTTTAAATGAACAGGAGAGTGACTGTTAGTAAGTGAGTACTCATTTGTAAATTATACCACAAAATGAAGACAAATCGCATATTTTTACATGACTAAATGGAATGCAATGTGGCAAAGAGGAGTTAGTGGTTTGTTTCACACACAGCAGGTCTTTATAACCTAATGTGGAGTTTTGATGTGATGTAAATCACACATGATAATCTTTACTTTTGGTTTCATTTCCTTTTTTGAGCTCTTTTCCGGTAATGTCTGTTCTGCTCTGCTTTTCTCTGTTACAAGGCAATGCTATTCACAAACAAACTATTGCCTTCATAATGGAACACCCAGTTTGCTGCTGGCCCATGGAGGGTGTGTGGGTAGAGTGTCAAGCCTCCCCCATTCAACCCATGACGTGTTCTTGACCTCAACCTGTTGCAAGCTATTCACAAAGACACAAAAGACCAAATAGCACGGATGTCGTCAACAATTAACATAACATTCAGATATTATCCAACAGAGTTTTAATAAATAGGAAATAGATGGTAATTATAAAATCTACTTGGTTTAGTGTGCTTAATATAGCTCACATAGTGTAGCTCGCTCTTGATAAGCACAGTCTGTGGCTTTCACAGGCACAAGTGTCCCCTTTGGTAATTTAAACTTTGTTGACACCTTCACTTATGTTGCCAAAATGCAGATAATCCTCCACTTACAATATGAAGCATGTATAAGCTTTATTATATATTTACTGTGACTAATTTGTAATCAGCATGAGAGGTTTTTACTTTGTACTCGAAATCAAAGTTTAGTGCAGTGCAGGAGATCTAGTGCACTGACATGATGCTTTTCTTTATTACTAATCACAGTACGTTGTGTGTGTGTGTGTGTGTGTGTGTGTGTGTGTGTGTGTGTGCGTGTGTGTGTGTGTGTGTGTGTGTGTGTGTGTGCAGTGCTGGAGCAGCTGTTGGAGCAGCTGCAGAGGTTTCTGAAGATCCTGGATGGAGAGAAGCTGAGTGGAAATGCCACAGTGCAGAAGGGCCTTCTAACAGAGCTGCTGCAGTCGTACAAGTCTTCCAATGGTACATAAATAACATCATAATCATGTCTACACTAACCATCTGACTCTCTACCAGACAGTGCTTCTCAAACTTTGATCTACAAACCATTGGTGGTCCATGAAAAAAGGACCACCAAAAAGGGCTAACAATTAATGAATTGAGTAATTATTTACTATACAACCTTTCAATAAATTGGGGTTGGTGCATTTAAAAAAAAAGAGCTAAGTCTTTTGCATGCATTTATTTGATCAAAAATGCAGCAAAAACAGTAATATTGTGAAATATTATTGTATTTTAAATAAAAATTTTCTATTTTAATATATTTTAAAATGTAATTTATTCCTGTGATACAACAGCCTTTACGCCAGTCACATGATTCTTTAGAAATTATTCTAATATTGATTTGGTGCTCACAAAACATTATCATCAGTGTTGTACTGCTTAATATTTTATTGGGAACTGTGATCATTGTTTTTCCAGATTCTTTAAAGAATGTTAATAGAAGCATTTATTTGAAACAAAATTTTTTGGTAGCATTATAAATGCTTTTACTGTCCTTTTATGGTTAATTTCTAAATGATCCTTCATCCTTACTAAATGAAAGTATTTATTTCTTTTAAAAATCTTACTTACCCCAAACTTTCAACTAGGGCTGCAACTAACGATTATTTTGATAATCGATTAATCTGTCGATTATTTTTACGATTAATCGATTAATCGGTTTATGTACTTATATTTTAGTTTTTCCCATTTTTTCCCCAAGTAAATTATTAATAAATGGTCTTTATCCTTCAGCATAGATTTTTAAGAGATTTTAACCATTTTGCACTGTCATATCCTAATCAAAAATATACCTGGAGTTGTTTTATTGTGTTAGTAATCCTTTGTCGAACTCTTCTGCAATCAGAACACTGACCCATACTCTAGCAAATTTCACAAGGAGATTTAAAATAATGTTTTCACCATGGCAGTCCTTAGAGCTCCTAAAGTAGTTTAACATCCCGAACGAAGCTTATTAAGGAATCTTTCAGAACATATTTTCACGAAGAATAAGGATAAAACAGAATAAAATTGCAGTGCATTGTATTTTATTATTTACTGGGAAACAGCTTTATAGCTTTTGCTGTGAAATTGTAAACAATCCTTCGAATAAAGTGCTAATGGCATGAAACCTGAATGGAACTCACAATTTAAAGTAAAATCCATCAGAAGGTTGTCCAGAAAAAAAAATTGGACAGTCACACACAAAAAACCTGCTGTGTGAAAAAGAGCAGTGAATACTTAGAAAAAAAGTGCATTTCAAATATCTTTAAACATTTACCCCTCTCATTCAGTCATAATTAGGCTACACGACTGAATTTTGAACTGGTAAACGACAAACTGATCACAGAACATGTTTGTAAAGCTTTAAATGTTAACTGTTAAAAAGCAATGTTATCAGCTTTTACGACTAAACATTTGCAAACAACATTGTACTGGAGAATCTGCACAAATAAAAGTCTTAGGGGCCGTTCACATATCGTGCCTAAAAACGCGTGGAAAACGCTAGGCGCGCCGCTTTCTCCTTTCCAAAGCGCTCGTGCAGAAGCGCCCCTGAGGCGTCTGCCTTTGCTAAGCAACCATGACGTGCTCTCTCCTTGAAGACGCGGAAATTTCAGCAAAGGATAAATGGATTTGCAGCTCAAAAAATCGCTTGCAGTAGCTCTGCTACTAAATTTATTTCAAAATGGAAATCCATATACAACTATGATCAGCTGTTCCTTTCATCTTGACTGAGCTTTTAACGTTGTTACGGGAAAGGATGAAGCTGATTGGTTAGTTCTTGTCACATGACCCGCGATGCGCTTGCAGCATTCTGAAAAGTTGAGATGTTTTTAACTCGATGCGGTGCGGTGTTGGAAATAATGAACTTGAGCGCGCAAAAGACGCGATATGTGAACGTCCCCTTAAACAGTTCAGTAGTGCAGAGTTTACAGGTTACTCTTCTTTTTTGAAGGCTCAAAGTAAAGTACTCCCAGTCTCCCACATCCCGCTAAATGCCGCAGAGACGCTGTTCGGGAAGCACGTGACATAAAACGAGGCCAGCTATTGGCTATTCGCTACTTCTCCTGCTGTACTGGCTGAGTAAAACCTCCGGTGGCTCATTACTGCCACACTTTGGTCACCGCAGATTTGAAATATGCACGAAATGAGCCGCTTACGGCAAATAAAAGTTATTTAGCAACGAATCGATGACTAAATTAGTTGACAACTATTTTAATAATCAATTTTTATCGATTAAATCGATTCGTTGTTTCAGCTCTACCTTCAACAGTACTTTACATTAAGATTATTTCAGCTTAGTTAGCAGATTTCCTTCTGATTTGGGGTATCCGCAACTTTTTTCAATTTTTTTATTGTTAAGTCAGGTTTACCACCTTAAAAATGTAAGCGTAATGTAATCAATGGTCTACACACAATTATATGACAGACCTTGTTTTGTGCTGCTCATGTAGAGGCACTCTACTGGTGCAAATAGAAAGTAGCAAAAGGTCCAACAAATGTACACTTTTATTTACAGTATATGTATTTAAGCATTACACTTGCATAGCGCAATTGTCCTCCCAAAGAGCAACAGTTGTGTGTACATTTATAACCTCTGTGTTGTTTGGAGAATCTGCTCTGTTCTGTCTTATTAAGGAGCCCGTAATTTTGGTCCGTGCATGTGCTTCTTTTTTCACACAAGCATGGCTGTAGGTTTTTCATGTTCTGGTCTTGGGCTTGTGCACTTCCTCCCCTGGCTCCTAACTGTATCATTTTCCAAGGCTGTTTTTATCCTCTAGGGACACTCACTTCCTTTTAGTAGCAGCTTATAAATAGCTTTCATTTCCATCCTCCAAATCCCAATCTGTTTTCACTGTACCATCAAAACATTTTATTTCCCCCCAAAAAAATGCATTAAAGCTGTGTTACCTATGGACTGTCATGTTCTTTTTTTCTGCCATGATAACATCTTGTCCCCTATGCTTAATTTAGTGTATCTGAATTATTTTAAAGATCCAAAAAAACACCCTAAAATTTTCTGTTGCCAAGCAATTTCTAGAAAACCATATCCTACAGGCTAGGACTAAATCAGCACTTTTATTTTGATAGAATATGACCTCTCATGTCTCCCACTGGCCTGTCTTTGATGTGTATAGAAAGAGGGGGCCTGGAGATGCCTTTGGACCCTTACACAAGAGAAATGTAGCACAAAACTCTCACTGTTCTTCTCTACAGCACAAATCTATTACATGTTCAGTAAAATGAGTGAGAGATAAAAGGGTCTAGAATCTGAAAAAGCTTTAAATATGAGACGAGGGGAGGAAAAGTCAAAGAAGTCCTAAAAGTTCTAGGCAAGGTTCAAAGTGACCCCAAAAGTATTTGGACAATTAGGCCACACTTAAAGGGATAGTTCAACAAAAAATGAAAATTACCACATGATTTACTCACCCTCAAGCCATTCTAGGTGTATATGACTTTCTTCTTTCAGACGAATATAATTGGAGTTATATAAAAAAATGTCCCAACTCTTCCAATAATAGCAGTGAACTGGGATGGAGATTCAATAGTCCAAAAAAAAGTGCATCCATTCATCATAAAAAGTCCTTCACGCGGCTCCGGGGGGGTTAATAAAGGCCTTCTGAAGCGAATTGAGATTGAACGCCATTCTCTTGGGAATGCACATATGACAGTTAGCAGAAGCAAGAGATTACAGTTTATAAAGTTTTAAATATGGATACCCGGGAGCCATGTGGAGCACTTTTTATGATGGATGGATGCACTTTATTGAACTTCTACTGGACTATTGAATCTCAATCCCCAATCACTGCCATTATAAAGCTTGGAAGATCCAGGACAGTTTTTAATATAACTCCAACTATTCATCTGAAAGAAGAAAGTCATACACCTATAGGATGGCTTGAGAGTGAGTAAATAATGGGGTAATTTTCATTTCTGATGAATCTATCCCTTTGAATTTATTGAATAAATAGGCAATTAAATAAGTTCCTCAAATATACACAGGTGTCCTAGCAGAGTAACCACAGGTGTAAATCATCAAATCAACTATAAACATGTCCCACTAATGTTTGACCAACCATAAAATGTCCAAATACTTTTTACCTTGAATTCAGACAATGTTTATGTTTTATCAATTAAAACGTAGACAAACATGTTTTATATCAAAGGTTTTACTTGATATCTCTGTGTGGGCTTTTTTTCTGTAAAATAAATACCCCTTAGTTTGATATTTTGTAGAGATGCTTGATATATAGGTATCACATACCGTATAAAGGTATCGGTTGATATTGGATGTTTAATTGTGCATGCTCATTTCCTAGATTTTTAAAATATTTGACCTTTGCCATTATCTAATGCTCACTTGAAGCTGGTTTTTAAAAACACATATAATTAAAGAAAAATTACAGTGCTAAATGTAATCTTTTATAAAGTACATTATAATGCTGTGATATCTAATTCTTTTTATTTTATGATGAATAATATCATGAATAATTTGACCTTTTAGTAATTTTTTTGCAAATTTAAATTAAGTGTCCAGATAATTTTTGGGCTCCTGTGGCAAAAACCTATAATTGTGGAATCATGTGAGAAAGCTTTTAACAAGATTCAGCTGTAAACACAACTGAAAATTCAAATCTGTAATCTGTAATCCAGTCTTTAATGATGGTTATTTTGCAGGAGGAGATGAAGAATACATCTACATGAACAAGGTCACATGTCAAAACCAAGACAAAACAGACAGAGGTGAGTCTATAATCTTCACCTTAATTTACCTTCAGCAACTTTTGCAGGTGTGAGGATGCCTGTCACATATAAATTTAAATTAAATTAAATTTATGCATTTAGTAGACGCTTTTATCCAAAGCAACTTACAGTGCATTAAGGCTATCAATTTTTACCTATCATGTGTTCCCGGGGAATAGAACCGCAATGCTCTACCAATTGAGCTACAGGAACACTATATATAACAGTTGTTTATCTTGTTGTTTGACAGCACCACTGTGAATGTGTGTCATGTTTAGGGGGTGATTGGGTTATGGCTGAAGTGTTTAGCCCCCCTCCCCCCATCTTCACCATTTCCTGTCTGTTTCTCAGTAACTCCTGTCCTCCTCTTGCTCTCTCTCTCTGCCAGACCCCCATCTGAGGCCAAGCTGCTTTGTTTAGATTTCACTGAAGAATGAGCGTAACAATAAAACAGACTTAACATTCACATCGCAGTCGTCTTTGCCAAAAAGATACATGCATGACTAAACTGTGGTGGCGTTCTTCGATCAAATTCACAAATGGCATCATTTGAATAAAAAAAAAGCTTATCAAGAGAACAACACTTTGAAGTTCAGTATAATGCCTTTTATTTTATAATTTATTTCAAGCACAATGATTTCATAATTTCCTGCCCATATGTGAAAATTTCCCCAACCCTGTGTTAACTTGCATCTGATAAATCAATGATAAAAATCAAGTGCGATGAGTGACTTATGTAACACAACATGCAATAACTCACGTAAACCAACAGAGAAATGCACAGCGGTGGCCAAAATTATTAGAACATTAGTATTTTCACCAGCTAAAAAATGGTTTCAAGTCAGTTATTTCTGTATTTTGCTGTATTGTGTCAGTAGGAAATATCTGTTCCCATGTCCAAACATTGATTTTGCCATTAATTGTAATAATCCAGTGAGATTTTTGTTTGCACTAGGAGCCAGTTCTCCACACAGAGATCTGATCTCACCATCATCCAGTCTGTCTGGAATGACACGAAGAAACAGAACAAAACTGAGACAAGACTAAATGCAGGAGAACTGTGGCAAGGTCTGCAAGATGCTTCAAGAATCCTACCTAAGTTTTAGGCACTTGTGTAAAAATGCTGAAAAATGAGGGTGCTGTTAAAAATAATGTCATAAATAGATTTTCAATAAACTTCTATTAACTAAATTAAATCAACATTTGGTGTGACCATCCTTTGTTTTTAAAGCAGAATTTGCACTAGTTTTTCAAGTAGCTTTGCAGATAGGTCTCTTGAAGCATCTTGCAGACGTTGCCAAAGTTCTTCTGGATTTAGTCTGTCTCAGTTTGTTCTGTTTCTTCATGTCATTCCTGACACATTACAGCAAAAGCAAAAAGAAATAACTGATTTAAAACCATTTTTAGATGGTGAAAATACCAGTGTTCTAATAGTTTTGGCCACCACTGTAAGTGGTGTGGATAAATGGAATTTCAGTGAAAAGAAGCACTTTATGGTGTCTTGACTCTTTGGTGACTCTTAGCCCTTGCTGTGCGGGTTTGGTATTCGCCTTGCGTTCCTACGGCAACCCAGATGTTACCGCTTGGAAAGGAAGTTGAAGGAATGTCTGATGGGAAGCCACTGAATATGGCCATCAGCTCCAAGAGACTGCCGCAGGCTATGCAATGTTACCAGAGTTGAGCTGCTAGCATATGCAAACAGTGGTAGATGAACAACAGAATTAATATGTTTACTTGTTGCTTGCAAGCACAGTTATTCAATGCTTCTTATCGCTTCACTTGATGAATCCTTTGAGAAGTCTTCAATCTATTTATTAACAGCCACTTTTGTTCTGTGTGTAAATCAATATGCTCCTCAGACTACAGACCAGAAGCCAATGGAGTACCAGGTAAACACATCCCTATGAAGAACCCCCCAGAGCCTCCACCTCCCAGACCAGTAAGTGACTAATTTCAACTTCATTTAAACATTATTTACATAATGACAAAGATGCAAAAAGATTACAAAAACACATTTCACACAAAGTTTGTTTTGAAATGCCATTATGACACCAGTGTTGGGTAATGCATTACAAGTAATGCAAATTATGTAATCAGATTATGTAAATTAAATTTGCCACAAAATATCTGAGTTACTTTTTTCAAGTGGTTAATGCAAGTTGCTTTGTTTTCCTATCATTGACTGACATTATCTCCTGACCCCATGTTGAAAAGAATTGGGAATGAGGTGCAGAGGCACAGAGGCCCTTACAATTGCCAATGCCATAAATAAAACTGTTTTTTCTTGTATTAAAAAACAAATTAGCAAGCCCAGCCCAGGTGACAAAAAGTAACACAATAGTAACATACCAAGTTACTTTCCATAAAAATTAACCAAGTAACACAATTAGTTATATTTAAGTTACGCAATATTGTAATGCATTACTTTTCAAAGAAACTTTCGCCTTCACAAATGTAACTCTATTTAATCTGCTATTAGGGTTGGGCAATTAAATAGTATTAAATAGTCAAGCTATATTTGCAGTAATTTTCTGTGCATATCATAATGATTTTAACACACTTTTTAGTGCTTTTCAATTAATTGATTCATAATTCAAATATTCAGTGATTGAGTAATCTGAGATTTAGTAATTCAAGAATCAATAATTTGTTCACATCATCAGTAACAAATGTTCATGGAAGTCCGGACGTAGCATTTTTCTCATGTGTTAAAATATTTAAGTTAAATATATGTTGCTAAATATTTCTTTTATTGGTTCATGTAAAGGTACATAATTTAAAAAATTACACTTCTATATTATTATTATGATGATGTTATTTTTATGTGAATAACATAGCATTATTATTTTTAAGTTGTACTTTATTTTACATAAACATTAAATATTTTGATTCTATTTAATTGCAGTTTGATTCAAATAAGCCATAACAGAGTAAAAACAAACTGTGATGAATATAATCAATATGCATAAAAATATAGCTATGTATGTAGTTTTATTTAGCTATATCTGCCTTTCAATCTCACTATCTACAATGCAAGACACTGTGGTCCTGCTGTCATTTATTATCTGCTGTTTATTTCCATTTTGACCACATACTGTATTTGTTATGTACCTATTTCTCACGCACGGAAAATGGCTGTGTTTTTGTTTATAAGCCACAAAGTAGCCAAGTAACTAGTCGATTATGAATCCTGCCTTGATTAGAAACCATAATTCTCCTAAAAGATAGCATACTCATTTCAATCAAATGATAGAAATTCCAGCAGGGAAGCAAAAGCGTGGAGTCTGTGTGCTGTGGGAGTCTGCAGTCGGTCAGGCATACAGACAGACAGACAAGAGGATGGAGAGTATTAGAGCTCTCCAGTGAACGCCTTTGAACTTCAGACCCATCTGCGGGGTGCTGGGGCTGATTAACAGCAGCTGCACAAGCGATCGGGGAGCTGTTTATAGAAGCTGGAGAACCGCCGTTAGAGACACTTGTGCGTGTGCATACTGTAAGTGTGGGAACAAGAAACGTTAGGCGTATATATATATATATATATATATATATATATATATATATATATATATATATATATTTTGTGTTCAACTGAAGAAAGAAAGTCATACAGGTTTGAAACACTTTGTAATATACTGTTCCTTTAATTATGATTGCAAATAAAATAGATTGATCTGCAATCCCTAAGGTGGATAATTAGCCTCTACTGAATCTTCTTCCACAAATTCCACATTGGCGTCCATCTCCAGGGCTTCCTCTGCTTCGCGTTCCTGCTGTGCATCTGTGCTCTTCGGCAGTCTGAGTGAGCAAGTCCAAAGCAAGCCAATTTTTGGAAAACCCGTCATCTGTCTACGAGGCTTCCACTTGTCACCGCAAATTACATATTCCAGGGTTAAATTGCGGTTGACGGTGAATGCAGAGTTCACCCACACCATAGCTGTGAAGAGGGCGCCCCTGCTATTGGCGTAGTGTCCTGGCATGGCCATCAATTGACCCGTAGTGATGTTGTAGCAGTCCATGAGTCAGTGCAGGAAGTCATCACAGGGGCCGTTCCTCATGACATACAGGTTGTCGCCATGAGCCACCATGCAGTGCCCGTAACTCTGAGGCTTGGCCATAGTGGTGACCAGTGTCCATTTGTCATTTTTAGGTGCATATTCATAAATATCTGTAGTATCCGGTGGCTTCCAGAAGAGAAGCAGAAGAGAGCACAGAAATACTCACAGTTCTGCCCCAGGACGGCCCTATCTATGGTGAAAACGCTCTCTTCAACCCGTACTCTCAGAATCCCAGTGGACTCTTCTACGTGTTCTTCACTTCCGTCCCTGCTTTGACCCAAATTGAAAGGGGGCCCCATTACACCTCTCTCCTGCCTGTTCGTACCCAGATTACTCTGTTCATGAACTAAAAAGTTAGACTTCAAGTCAGTTAGTGTTTCTGTTTGGATTTGACTTGTAAACAGAAGTCTGCACACGCTGCAGTCTCACAGCTACTTGCTGGACTGAAAATAGCAACACACTAAAATAGCATAGAGGCCACAGACTTCAAAATAGTAGTCATAAATGATCAGCACTAATGCTACAAATAAATTCCAATGTAATTCTGAATTAATGTAGTTTAAATTAAATTGATTTGATTAAACAATTGAATTTAATAATTAAGCTGTTATTTTTTTCCATAGCTGACTCATAACGATTTTTAATAAAGACAGAAACCCATAGATGAAGTGATGACAGTAGTTCAGAAAGCCACTCCTGTTTTTAATAAGACTAAAGAGATTATTTTCCTTCAGTACCCTCTCTACCTCAGAAGTGTTTTGGCCCTGGTGAGCTCCATTTTTTTCTTCACTGGATTTTTGGCATGGGAACGGGGGGATTTTCCATGTTCTGGGTGTTCTTTTGGTCTTTTGCCCACTTGCATTTTTTTGCTTTTTGTCCCAAAGACTGGTGCTTAATCATTATTTATGTCTTACTCTTGAAATGTTTCCTATATACTGTAGACTGCATTTTTTCTTTACTCTTTTTTTTTCTTTTGGTATGGTGTGATTTGTGGATTAGATTATGAAAACAAGCCTTGGGTGGAGTTCAGTCTCGACATACAGTACTAAAGGTTTAGGATTTGTCTTTTACTCACAGTGATGTTTATATCCAATTAACAGCATATAAAATGATATCTCTTTTGTCATTGATTCTGGGATGTGGACATGGTCTTGACCTTCAGCAGTGGCCAGAGAAGAAGTGATACAGAGTTGTAGCCTTCCCTGAAATCACTTCACTTTCTTATTAATCATTATCAGATGCCTGAGGACTCAGCACACTGTTTTCTGTTTCAGAGATTTTATTTTGAGTGTCAGAAGAGCGAGGGCGGGATGAAGCGAAAAATGTGGGGGTTGTGAGTTGGGGTTGATGTGAGAAAAACAATACTTTCTACACAGTTCAATCGACATGTTCCTTCTCTTTGGACTGCTCTTATTTTCCCACCAAAACCCTAATATATTTTGTTGGTCCCTTTACATCTTACTCTTTGACTCTCTTTCTACATTACTTATTGAAGTGGAGCCTCTAGCAAGCTTTTGCATTCAACCTCCTGTGTCCTTGATATCCAGTTGTTTATATACATGCCTTGCCATCACTTAGCCTGCCTGTTTGCCTCACTTCTGCTTTCGAGAAGCACAAGCACGTCATGTCAAACAGGAGGATTCAATCCAGCCACTTAGTATAAAGTATAATGCAAGCAAGAGGAGATTTTCCCAGCCGTCTGTCTGTAACCTCTTGTAATCATTCAGCTTTATGGTTCACAAGCTACCGCTAGCCCTAATCAACCCTGTGTGTGTGTGTGTGTGTGTGTGTGTCAGTGTGTTTTGTGTGTCATAAGGAGAGGATCAGTGTTCAATTTGCCCAGGGGCTGCCAATGCATTGTGTGTATCAGTGGGGAATTTAGTAATGTTATGAACCGGTTGATTTGGGAAACCTCATCGCTAGTTCCACACCCTTTTAAAACCATTACTCCTGCAGGCAAACACGTGTGGAATTCCTTTTCTAGCTGAGCAGGGTTGAGGTCAGAGAGAGAGAGGGATCAGTTTCGAGGAAGAATCCCCCTTCGGTCAGAAAGAAAAGCCCACATGAAAGACAGGTGCAAAAACTACTAGTTATGCTAATCTCTTGAGAGTCCCTCTATTTGATTCATTACATGGGAGTGTGTAAGAGATGTTCCTGATCTTTTATTCTAATTTTACATTTTGGTCACACTTAATTTCAAGGTCCAATTTTTGCCATTAACATTCATTAACTACAACTTTTGCCTCAATAAACTCCTAATTTGCTGCTTATTAATAGTTAGTAAGGTAGTTGTTAGGTTTAGGTATTTAGTAGGATTAGTGATGTAGACTATGAGGAATATGTGCTTTATAAGTACTAATAAGCAGACTGTATGTTAATAATAGGCATGCTAATAAGCAACTAATAAAAAAAAAATGATGCTGACATAATGTTATCTCCTTCTCTCTTTATCTCAAATTTTAAGTATCTTTCTCTTTTTTCTCATTCTTTTTATCTCAGTGCAACATTGGAAGGGAGCCGTTTCCTCTTCCACCAGCTCCTGCTCCTGCGTGTTTGGAGACTGAAAGTTACTATGAAGATCCACAACCCTATGATCCCATTAGCATCAATGGTATGTCTCAAATTGTGTCCAAAATTAACCTAAATACACATTATCTTCTATGGTTTAATCTTTACTTTGACGTTCATGTCAAGCCATTTATAACCTGGTTAAAAAAAAGGATTTTTCCAAAGATTAGGTTAGTGATTTGTGACTTTTTATTCCCCTTAACATTGTCCTTCTCACTTCTATCTTAAGAGAGGGAACCTTTGGTCATTGAGTGCTCTGTTTTAGCTCCATCCCACTGTAGTCTTCAGCTTTACTGTGATATAGAGAAGCCTGCAGGCAGGGAGCACAGAAAACAGTGATGGTCTTTGTTCAACGGTAGTGGTTCTCTGGCTCTGGACACACAGTGATGGAACATTGACCGTGAGCCCAGGAAATGGGGCCAACAGTGATAGGGCATTTGGCTGGGGTTGCAAAGTTCAGCCCAGCGAGGGGACAATCATTTACAATATTCTTCAGCAGATGACGTCTCTTCTTGGTCAAAGGATACAGAGGCATTAGCATGCAGCTGTGCTGTGTAATATCAACACACAAGGGCTGTGCATGGCCAAAATCTGATGTTTCGGCAGTTGAAATCAAGCCAAACCCCATGGTTTCGAATTTGTGAAGTGAATTTCTAGTTTGATACGTTTTGACCATGATGAAACCCTTAAATAATACAAGCAGTGATGCTTCTGGTTACATAAAAACCACAAGACACAAATAATTAGTGCAGCCCCAAAATATAATTATTGCAGTACTAATGAACATTTCTCATGCATCATTCGCACTTATTTACACTTCCTGTTTCTTTCATGTGACATGTAAGCCACATAAGGTTTCACTATCTACAGCTTCTCACCTGATCTTTTTTTCTCTTCCTCCCTTATTGCATTTCCCCTTTTATTGTCATCCTGTGTTTCTATAGATTTTGGTTGCTTTGCCATCATCACAGGGGTCAGGAAGCGCATAGAATCCTCAAACAGTGTGGTCTATGCTGTGATTACTCGGGGTATCTATCTCTGTTTCTCTCAGTGTACATCAAGAGAGAAAACATCAAACAGCACTAACTTTATAGGCTGCGGTGAAGTGCACAGCTCCGAGAAAAACTTGTTTAATGCATCCAAACATAAGGCTGCTGACTTTGCATGTGTTTGCTTGCTTATTCATGATGTACTCTTACTTCTCTGTGCCCCCAAGCTCTCAGAAATACCTTTATCTGGACTAAACGATCTAGACAAACCAATTAAAAAACAATCATTCCCCCCATCATGTCCTAATGTAATAATCCTCATCTCGTTCTTTTTGTTTTCCTCAGAAGAAACTCACACAGGACATTTTTGACTTATTATTTTCTCATGCAATGCTAAATTCAACAGAATCTGTGGGGGTATTTTGTAGGGGATGTTTACTTTCTTTATCCCAGTGCACTGGCAATGAACAATCAGACCAGCCATTTTTCTCATATTTTGCATTTACAAAAGATACAGAACCGGTGAGCAGTTCGTACGAGTCCTATGATGAGGAAGAAGTGACGAAGGGTAAGTCCACTGCGCAGCACCAGTGGCCATCTCCTGAGGCATCCATCGAGCTAATGAAAGATGCACGCATCTGTGCCTTCCTCTGGAGGAAGAAGTGGCTTGGCCAGTGGGCCAAACAGCTGTGTGTCATTCGTGAACATCGTCTCTTGGTATGTGACATCATTGCTTATGTCAGTGACACCCATTTCCCACCCATAGCTCATCTATGATACGTTTGCACAGAATGTATTACTAATACTAGAAGTAATTATTTTCTTAAATGTATGTTTTTAATAACAGACAATTTTGTCAACATAAATTAAAAAATGACCATATTTACTTTCTTTATGCACATTACTGGTCTACCTGTGTATGGTTATTGTTAATACAAGTTTGTCTTTTTGTAATCTTAAATCAAAATGTAATAACTTGCACCACCCCTATAATTACTCACCAAGATCTCTTAAAGACCTCGAAAAATCTCTCCCCTTCATCCACCTCTTTCATAGAACTTTTCAAGATTCAGCCAATTTTCAGTGGAAAAATAAAACAAGATCCACCCATAAAACTCCTCAAGAATTTCTCATTAGAGAACAAAAATGGGATGCAACCATTTTGCATATAACATTTACATTTATGCATTTGCCTGATGCATACTTAAACGGCATTGAAGCAATACTTTTTATCAGTTCATGTAATCATTGGGAATCGCACCCATGACCTTGGCATTGCTAGCATCATGATCTGTTTTTGCTACTAAAAGCTTTTATGTTGACATTTACTAGCATTAGTGGAATATCCACAATTTTGAATAAAGCTCTGTTAAGATGATATTTAATTAAAAAAAGTCAGTGTCTGATTTGTTTTTAATGCTACTGTGTTCAGTGCTACAAAAGCTCAAAGGATCAGACTCCACTGCTGGATATCAGTCTGCTGGGCTGCAGTGTTGTTTACAAAGAGAAACAAACTAAGAGAAAAGAGCACAAGCTAAAAATAACCCCACTGGGTGGAGAAGCCATCGTCCTGGGGCTGCAGAGCAAAGAGCAGGCTGAACAATGGCTAAAGGTGAGGGCCAATGGGATCTGGCCCATGTAGATGAATAATCAGTGTTCTGTTTGTGTGGGCATTGTTTTTATCCTTTCATCTTTATTCAAGGTTATTCAAGAAATTAGTCCGAAGAATTCTGCAGGATCTGCTGATATAACTGACTCTCCAACACTCATCTGTACAAAGGTATGATAGATTGGGTTGGTTTATTCTCTGATTGATTTTTGGATGAAAGCTTAAAGGTTCTGCCCTTTCTGGCAGGGTGAGCAAAGCGAGAGACATTCAGTGGCATCTGAGAGTGGCAGCAGCACAGACAGTCACACAGAGAACCTGGAGAACAAAGATGGTAAGAGTGGACCATTGCAGCTATTCTTTTAGGTCTGTTTGCGTGACTACACTGGAAGTTGTCTAAATAGAGCTGTAGATGCTTATCACCTAATAATGTTGCTTAACCATGAACCAATCAGCTTTAAGTTTCAGACTTGACTGCAGCATCAATACAAAAACAGTTAATAACTTTGTATACCTGCCATTTTCACTGGAAATACATAAAAAATGTATCATGATAATTAGAAACGAGGCAATCCACTAAAGCCGTAATACCTCAAAAGGCACTTCTAGAGTAGAAAGCTTAGTTTATTATGATGTGTATATATGCATCATACACAAGTTTAAAACTTTGGGGTCAGTATTATTTTTTAAGTAATTTCTATACTTTTATTTAGCACAGATATGAGACTTGATATTTTTCCAAATTTACACTGAAGACATGTAATGTTAAAAAAGATGTATCTGTTGTTGTTGTTTTTTTAAATGCTGTTCTTTTGAATTTTATATTCATCAGATATTCCTGAAAAACAAAGTGTATCATGTTTTTCACAAAAATATTAAGCAGCACAACTGTTTTCAACTTTGATATCAAATCAGCATATGAGAAGGATTTCTTAAGGTTCATGTGACACTAAAAACTGGAATAATATCTGCGGAAAATTCACCTTTGCCATCGCTGCAATAGATTACATTTTAAATTGTTATAATATTTCACAATATTACTGTACTAGTTGTATTACAGTAATTATGTACAGTATATAATATTTACATTTCGATTGTCATTTAAACTTTAGTTAAGAAGAAATACGGCAAGTTTAGTAACCTTATGAACATTGGAAAAAAGAAGGTTTCCTCTTTGGAAAGTCCGGAGAAGGCTGTGGATACGTCAGGTAACCAATTATCAGTATTATTAGTTGACAAGTTTTAAAAGCTTTCACAAAACTTGCTATTTTCGTCACTTTCACTTTGTTCCAGGCTACCTAAACGTCCTGGTGAACACCCAGTGGAGAAGCAGGTGGTGCTCTGTGAGGGACAGACAGCTTTGGATCTACAGCGACAAAAGCAAGAGCAAAGTGTCCCAGCAGCCAGTGGCTCTGGAGGGGTGCATGGTCCTGCCAGACCCCAGCCCTGAGCACCTGTACTCATTCCGCATCCAAATGGATGGAGAGGAGCTCGCAACCCTAGAAGTGAGTAAAGAGAGGTGACATTCATCACTAACTAGTCCTGCATAGCAAGACACATGACTGTGCAGCTTATTCCACCCACTTACAAAGAGTGTAATTGACCAGTAAGGCATTCAGCCACAGTTCATTTGGTTTCTATGTGCATTTTAGAGATCTGAAAGAGATCTTTGGGAAATAATAAAGTCTATAATAGCACAACAAAAACGCATCGAAATATAGAACAGCAGTCATAATGAAAACACTGAAAACATGAGTGGAAATGTGTTTAGATTTTGTAAATTTATGTCCATCCAACAATAATAATATTTCACAGACAGGAAGCAAACAGAAAATACTGTTATATACAGCTTGTCATCTTGCTTGCTCACTCAAACAAAACTTTGAATATCTTCCAAAGTTTGTGGAGTATAAGTTTGTGGTGTATAACATCTGTATAAGACAACTGTTTGTTTCAGTAAACCAGAAGACCAGAGGCGACTGATTAGTGATTCTTTACACTCTCATGATGAGCCACTGTTTTTCCCAGTCTCACTGTCTGATGTATTTGTCATCAGTCCAACAGCCTGAATGAGATTTCTGAGAACTGCCATCTTTTATTCAGTTCTGGTGTATACAGCTTTGTGTCATTTTTTTTATGTGCTAAACAAATAATATTCCAAATTAATATTTAAGTTTAATTTTAAGTCTCTTGTGCTCACTAAGCTGCATTTATTTGACTGAAAATATAGAAGAAAAAAAAACGATATTATATTACAACTTATTTATATTTTTTATTTATATTTTTACAGCTTATCATAACAGATTTCTTTTTTTAATATTTTGAAAATGTAATTTATTCCTGTGATGGTAAAGCTGAATTTTCAGTATCATTACTCCAGTCTTCAGTGTCACATGATCCTTCAGAAAACATTCTAATGTGCTGTTTAGCTGCTTAAAAAACATTTCTTAATATTATCTACAGTATGTTGAAAACAGTTGTGCGGCTTAATGTTTTTGCAGTGACTGTGATGCATTTTTTTCTGGATTTTTTTTTCTTGAAATGGAATATTACTCTGAAATAGATTTTTTTATGTGTAAATAAATTATGGCAAAAAAATTTTTTTGGCAGATAATTTTACCAGGCCTAGCTGCACCCTTGAAGATATATGAATACCTTATGGGGCATCAGTGATTAAATATCCTCCTCTTTCCTATCAGGCTAAGTCCTCTGCTGATATGGGCCACTGGCTAGGGCTCATACTGTCACAGACAGGCACCAAAACAGACCCAGAAGATCTCACCTACGACTATGTGAACTCTGAGAGAATATCCAGTATTGTCAATGCTGCCAGGACGTCCATGTAGTAAGTTAGTTCATGTACATCAGTTGTGTAATATATATATATACAGTACAGACCAAAAGTTTGGAAACATTACTAATTTTAATGTTTTTGAAAGACGTTTCTTCTGCTCATCAAGCCTGCATTTATTTGATCGAAAATACAGAAACAAAATGTAATATTGTGATATATTATTACAATTTAAAATAATTGTTTTTAAATTTATTATACTTTAAATGATCATTTATTTCTGTGATGCAAAGCTGAATTTTAGGATCATTATCACATGATCCTTTAGAAATCATTCATTATCAAAGTTGGAAACAGTTCTGCTGCTTAAGATTTTTTCAGAACATGTGATACTTTTTTAGGATACTTTGATGAATAAAAAGTAAAAAAAAAAAAAAAAAAGAAGCTATGTTTTTAAAATATAAATATTTTGTAATAACAATATACACTACTGGTCAGTAATTTGGAGTCAGTCTTTTTTTTTTCTTTCTTCTTTTTAAATAAAATCAATACTTTTATTCAGCAAGGATGTGTTAAATTGATAAAAAGTGATAGTAAAGAAAATATATTATTAGAATATATATTATTAATTTTTTTTTTTGATCAAATAAATGCAGGCTTGATGAGCAGAAGAAACTTCTTTCAAAAACATTAAAAATAGTAATGTTTTGAACTTTTGGACTGTACTATATATATATATACATACCTATACATACATACATACATACATACATACATACATATATACACATACATATAGATATACATATACATATATATACACATATATATATATATATATATATATATATATATATATATATATATATATATATATATATATATATATATATATATATACATACAAATACAAACACAAACACACCATAAAATTGGCCCATATTACTTATGAATACTATTCATAATTATATGATAGGTTTGTTTGCTTTTTTGAGATTTTGGAGCCTGATTTGTTGTATTTTGTCAGTCTAATGCAGAGGAGGTACTCAGAGCCCAACACATACACAGACAGCCTTCCGTCAGACCCTCATACCTGTGATGACATATACGATGATGTGGCATCCACAGAGAACGAACAGGAGGTGGGTGAGACACCCTTGTCATGCTTTTGTCCTTAATCTACAGCACCCACTTTCACGCAGCTGTGTTTATTCTGAGTCACAGACTCAGGATAGGGGAAGATTCACTAAGCATTCGAGTGACAGGAAGTCATTGCTGTGACAGTGTTGTGTTTTTGTAACCCTGCAGGCCATCCAACTTCAGAAATGTTTCTCTGATACTGTTGCTCTCTCCGACTGTAGGAGGTTCAAGAGGTTCAGAATGGCAGCAGGGAGGGAACAGCAAGCAGCGAGGAGAACGGGAAGGACCGAGTGTATCTGGACCTGATCCCGGTTCGTTCCTTCCTGCACACGAGCTCGGGCAGAGTGTCACCTCAGACGTCCAACATCTTACAGACAGAGCTCAGTCCCTCAGCTGCTCCCCAGGAGGATCAGCTACACCCTAAGGAGGTTATATTATAATATATATTATATTATTATTATATTATATTATAAATGTATTTACTGTCACTTTTATCTTACATTTTAAGCATCCCGGCAATAATTTATTAAAAAGATTCAACTTTTGAATGAGAGTGTATATATACATTTTGTAAGTATGTACATTCCCTGGTAATTAAATGCATTACCTTGGTGTTTTTAATGCCAAAATACAGATATTTACTTATTAATAATGATATAAAATTAAATAAAAATATAAACTGCCTTTCAAAAGTTTGGGATCAGTAAGATTTGTAATTTAAAAAAAAAATGTTTCTTATGCTCATCAAGGCTGTATTTATTGGATCAAAAATACAGAAAAAAAGTATTGTAAAATATTATTGCAATTGCAAATATTGGTTTCCTATTTAATATACTTTAAAATATAATTTATTTCTGTGATGCACCGCCAACCATTACTCCAGTCTTCATCGTCACATGATACTTCAGAAATCATTCTAATATGCTGATTTATTATAAGTGTTGAAACGATTTAATATTTTCTGTGATACATTTTTATTTTATTTCTTGGATGAATTTTTTATATATATATTTAATCAAATATATACAGCCTTAAGCATGAGAAGCTTTTTTAGAAAACATTTTTTAAAAAAACGTACAGATCCCAAACTTGAACTTTGAATGGCAGTGTAAATATACAAACCTTTAAAAACAAATGTCTAAAATCTTCTATACAATTTTTGTTTAAAACAGAATGAAACAAATGAAACCTCATTACCGCGCAGCACAGAGAACCTCGATCCTCCACCTGTTGCTCTTAGAGTGAAGACAGACCCCTCTCCAGCCCCCAACCTGCACGTCCAGACTCAAAGAATCAGTTTCCTCAGTCTGGAAACCCAAAAGAGGGCCTCTCCCACCTCGATGCCATCCCAAACCCAAACCCTACCCCATACATCTACACAGACGCCCCAGAGTCCACCCATCTCCAGAGGAAGATCCGCCAGCACAGACAGATTTCTCGATAAACTCAAATTCTCTCCAGCAGGTGAGGGTCGTCACTTGTAAAACAGACCTACAAAACTTTTATTTATTCACCCTGCTGTGCTTTTCCCAGCCATGCACTCAAGTGAGCATATATGCCTTCAGTGTGTGAATGTATGTCATGACTAAAAGCTCCTACACATTCCCTCCCGTTTAGCAGGCCCGGGGTCGGTTGAGGTGAAATTAGGGAAGAACAGGACGGAAGCCGATGTGCGTCGTTACACCGACGAGAGAGACAGGCTGGAACGAGAGAGGGAGGAGGTTAAAAACACTCTGGCCACACTGAGGAAAGACAGACGAGAGGTGAAAGAGGAGCTGAGCTCCTGCCAAGGTACTGCAGCACCACCTATTGGTCATGTTAGAAATGCCCATGTGATGAAAGCAGTAGTTTTGATGGTCTTTCAACTGTGTTTTCTTTCTATTTTTAAGTTGCAATTGTTTTTATATATTACTTGTTAGTTCTGACATACTATAACACCACAATGTCACTCTTAATGTGAAATGCTAATAAATGCTTTTGATTATGGCTTGTATAGAGCCCACTCAGCAGGCCTCTCTGGAGGCTCGTCTGAAGCAGATGGAGGAGACGTGTCGTGAGGCAGAGCGTCGGCGAGTGGAGGTGGAGCTTAGCCTGATGGAGGTGAAGGAGAATTTGAGAAAAGTGGAAGCCGGGCCCTTTACATTAGGCACCACAGTAGATAGCAGTCTACTGGAAACTTCAACGGTTAGTATGACGACATCAAATAAGAATTTTAAAATATATAATACATAATTTAAAGAAATTGGAATAATATTTCACAATGTTACTGTTTTTACTGTGTTGTGTTTTTGATCAAATAAAGCCAAGCAAACAAGCAAAAAAAATGTTTTTTAAATGTACTGACTCCATCTTCTAAATAGTAGTATATAATCTGTTGCTAAACCAAATGAGGTGATTATCTAACATAAGCATACAAGGTGGAAATACTCGGTAGTTAAGAACAAAATTCTACTGTTTATAATAATTCTACTTTTTTTGAGTGACAGAAGTCCAGCTGATTATATTGTTGTGTATTCTAGCCCAAGATGGCACCTGTATCCAGCCCTGCTCCAAATACACCCACCAACACCCCCAACAATGGAGATTCACCTGTCAACTCCGCCACAGCGCTGAAGAACAGACCCCTGTCCATCATGGCATCCGGCAAAGGAAACGTTCTGCAGAAGGCCAAGGTTAGAGTCTGCTGATGCATCCATAGTCCTAACGGAGATCTTAGCTTTTTGATTAAAATAAATAAATAATTTTATTCACTGATGGCGGTATTGTATATATAACATTGGTATATAAATATGGTTATGCAGAGTTCTAATGGTATAACTATCTGAAATTACCACCTCAAGTGTATTCAGTCTTTTATTTATTTATTTATTTTTTACAATATATTCTTGTGTTATGTCATTCTCTCTTTGCAGGAGTGGGAGAAAAAAAACACAAACTAGTGGAAGGGAACAGACAGCACAAATTGACTTTTTAGCCAAAGCTCAAAGGACTGCTAAGGCAAATGCTTCAAGCATGGAGGGAGAGAGAGAAAGAGTGAGAGGGTGTGTCCAATGACCTGCAGGCTCCGCCTCTCTAAACATCACCTTCCACTCATCCCTGCTTCTCTGCATTCAGAGGCTGAGATGTTACTGGGTACATGCAGGCAGCTGATCCAATACAATATCTTTTCTGTTCCCTGCCAAATAACGCCACTGGACGACAATAGATTGTAAATCTATTCAAGTCGATTTTATGTAAGAGAAAGGAAGGGAATAAAAGAAATAACTCTTCCAGTGGTGTGCACATTAATTGATGGATGTTTCACAAGCTTGAGAAGAGACCAAAAAAACTATTTGGCGAGCTTCGAGAACCACTATTTTTAGATTGGAACATTTAGATTCAAATATTCGTAGATCAGCTATTTGGCAAATCTGGTACATTGTAGCTTGGTTCATGTATGCTGGTAACCAAGATGTGAATATATATTACATATCCGTTCAGTGTTTTTGATTTTCAGTGTTACTGTACGCTAGCTGAAACATGCACTTTTTATTCAAATAAAAGTTTGTACTGACAACAATTCATATGCAAAAGCAGTAGTTGAGCACAAGGCATCCTGTTTTGAAATGGAAGAAATTTGCATTTTCTCCAGTAGGTGGCACCAAAACAACTCTATAAAGTATTTGAGTTAGGCTCAAAGTAAAAAAATAAAAAATAATAAATTTAATAGCTTTAAAATGGACGAACATACCACTGTAGTTAATACAAAATAAATATGCTCAAAAACGTAAGCCTCTAACATGAGGTTTTCTGTAACAAGGAGTCTTCAATATGACAAGCAGGTCCAAATCTCCGACAGAATACAGTATATGTTCATAAAGGGTTTTCACTGCTGAATAAACTATACAAACAGCATCAAACCCCTTAAGATGGACCACATAAAAAAATCCTAATAATAGCATTTACAGAATTCATGAAATAGATACACATCCCGTTTGAAGTGTCACCTGTGTGTTCATGTGAATTTAGAATGATTTCTAACTCATATCGCTGAGCTGTGCCTCTGTCTGTGTGTGTTTTCCTCTTTATCTGTGCTGAACTGGGGATGCATGTCTCCTGCGGTGCTGCTTATAGCGCTGCAGCAGCTCTTTTTCACCCTTGTGCTGACGGCGCCCCAGGCCTGCAGGTTTAGGAAGATCTCCTCTGGATGGCTGCTCTCTGCTTCCTGAAACACAAGTTCACAAAATACATAAATCAAAACACTTAAACACACCCTGCCAACCCCCTGTCCATTCTGAAAACCCCACAATTATGACCCATCCGGCAGGCATAGAAAAATAAACAAATCATATTGAGCACTGACATAAGCAGATGTGTGAAGCCATGTTACATCATGTCCATAAGATGGTTTAAAAATAATCAGGATTTACATTGCAATCAATCAGTTTCTTAATCAGTATTGCAGTATTATTATAAACAAATATCTAAAACAATCTAACCTTAAAACAACTTTTATAAAGCATGCAAATAAAATGTATTAAGTAACATTTACATTTTGGATTGGTAAAGGATTGGGTTTTGGATTATGCTCAGCAAAGCTGCACTGATTTGATGAAAAAAAAAATACATTCAATCTGTAATATTATGAAATATTGTTATAATTTATAAAGAACTTTTCAGCAGCCATTGTTTCACATGATCTTCCAGAAATCATTCTATGACTGACTAATTTTATTAATTCTTTGATGAATAGAAAGTTCCAAAGAACAGCATTTATATGAAAGAGAATTAATCTGTAACAAAAGTGTAACTTTACAGTCACTTTTGAGCAACAAAAGTATTAATCACTAAATTGTGAGATATCGCTAAATATTTATAAATTTTTGCCATTTTTTTTTTTTGCTTTTATTTAAATAGCAAAGTAGTTAGATTCTATAGGAAGCAAAGTAAGAGACAGAAAGGGGACAGGATGGGGACTGAACTCTGTTTGCTTGTGGTTCAACCACATTATGTGCTGGAGCACTGTTTCATCTGTAACCTAAAGTAACCTAAAAATGCAAAAGGCTTGAATGAAAACTCCTATATATTTATCAGCTACCCACTATTGTCCAAAAACGAATTAGTAGTTATTGGTACTGACGTGTTTCACAGTGTAGACCCTTCCAACCATTGCAATCGCAGCGGTAGCTGCCGTTGAGCAGCACACAGATGCCATCATTCATACAGGGGTTTGGATTGCACAGGTTAACAGGTTTCTTCACATCTAGAAAGAGGAGTCAATTACAGAGAGCAACGCAAGAATATAAATACATCAGAGATGAAAAATGCTTTCAAAGAGGAATATAATTCGTCTCATTACCTGCACACACCATCTGTACCAGCACATCCTCAGAGTATTTCAGGTCATCGTGTGAAGGTACAGAGATCATGTGATCCTCCGAGCCGGCGATGCGGAAGAGAACCTCCTGCTGTATGTCCCCGATGCCGATCACAAACACTGACACTCCGCTATCCCGGATCTTCTGGGCAGGCACTGCTGCATCTTCCACACTTGTCCCATCAGTCAGCACCACCACGGCTTTGTTGACTCCAGGCCGTGCTCCTTTCCCCACAGTCAGGCTTTGGGAGAGCACATGGAGCAGGGCTGAACCTGTAGAGGCCTTCCCACCCAGAAAAGCAGCGTCTCCCACCGCCTTCAGAACAGCGGAGCCCGAGTCATACTTGTCCAGGTCAAAGACCGTGATGGGCCGCCTCCCATAAACCACCAGTCCCACCTGAGCCACATCTCGATTGATGTCGAACTGCACTGAGGTGCTCCGAACAAAGTCTTGAAGGTGGACAAAGTTGTCCTTTCCTACACCACTGGAGGCATCCAACACAAAAACAAGGTCCAAAGCTTGACCCAGACAGCCTGGTGAAGACAAAAAGAGCTTTAGTATAACAGTTAAAAATCATAATAAAAAAAAAAGAAAAATTGTATCGGTTTGGTAAACCCTACTTTAAATATACGTTGTCATATTTTAGTGCATTATGCTAAGAGCATATTTAGAACATTATTTACACATTTTGATAAATGCATGCCTTCAAGTAACAATTTGCATCCTAAAGGGACATAATAATTAAAAAAAAAGTCTGAGAAGGGAGGCAAATAAATATTCCAATGCAATTCCAACAACAAAAGTTGATTTGTTTCCCCAAGAAACTTGTGAACTGTTCACTTGCAAAAACTGCATTCCATTGCAAATATTTTGCCTTTTCTTTTGTTACTTAAATTTAGTACATTTTCCTCTTAGCAACTTTGCACTTAATCACAAAATTTTGCTTTCCCCTGCGAACAAAATCTCAATCACAAAATCTTTGCATTTCCTCAACAAAGTTTACGTTCAGGCAGTTTAAGCAGGTCAATCCCAGACATTACTTATTATGACTGAATTATTTAAAACATTAGATTAGTCTTCTACAAAAAAATCTCTCTAAGAGCACTAATTTAGTGTATTGGGCTAATTTTGTTTCTCAGTTTTTGTGAGAGTTATGTTCTGTATAATGGTTCACATTTTCATCTTCATGTAACTCTTTGTTAATGTAGTTTTTTTGTCAGTAATTCAGTATGAGATTAATACTAGTTGTACAAACTACATTAATGATGCTTTTTGTCCTTTTTAGGACACTTTTCATTTAAATTGGATCACTATTATTTTTTTTCCACTGAAGAAAGAAATTATAGACAGAGTGACTATAACTCTGGGTGAACTTTCTATTCCTTGACGAACAACAATCTCAGATAAGCATTTTTGAGGACCTAACAGTGGTCAAAGTGTTTAGATCTTTACCCTGGTTGTCGACACTGCAAATTTTGGCTCTTAGCTCTGGGATCTTTGCGCTCAATCTGTCAGGTGACTGGTATGTGATGGTGCGCTGTGGGTTCGCTGTGATGTTGTTTATTTCAGCCCTCATCCCGTCTGGCGCTACACCGATGATGAAGATCTCCCTGTCCCTTGCGTACTTTGCTGGCTCCACTACAGGGTCCACAGACGGCGTTCCTGTGAGCAACACTACCACTCGCGGCAGGTCGTCCTGAACGTCAGCGAACACGGGTGCGCTCTGAAAGCCGTGGCGCGTGATGTAGCGAAGGGCGTTTCCAGCCTTGGCCTGCCCACCCCGATACTGCATGCCCTCAACAGCCTGGATCAGCTTTGCCGGGTCTCTGTGCTCCCCAATTTTGGCTTCTATCTTCACGTCACTTCCATACTGGGCCAACCCCATCTTGACAGGTGTGTCCGAACTCAGTACAGCCTGCATGAAACGCTTCAGGAAGGACTTGAAGCGCAAGAAACCTTCCAGGGTAAGTGCAGAGGAGCCCTCGACCAGGAAGAGCACATCTACAGTGCAGTCAAAACTAAGAATGGGAGCTGAAAAAAGAGGATATGGTTAAAGCCACTCTGATTGACATACATTTGGATTCCATTCTCAGATCTAAGAAACATGCTTGACATACCACTTCTGCATTATCTCGTGTTTATTTAAGAGTTTAGTTAGGATCATGTGAGACATAACATTGTTAAAGGAGAAGGGCATATGGGCTCTATGCTCCTCTATCCATTAACACATGCAAAAATGCATTTACTAACAGCATAAACAAACAAAAAGATCCATCTTTCACTCTGTGGGTAAGTGAGGTCATCTGATCTAACCCCTGCCTGTGATGTCATTCACTCTGACTGACAGAAGGAGGTTTGGCCGGAGGATTCTATGTCAGTGTTACAATGGAATTCATAGGGACTGATGATGGCTTCTATCTCTGAATCTAATTTAGGAAACTTCCCCATCTTGAAAATATATGTGTGTGTGTGTGTGTGTGTGTGTGTGTGTGTGTCTGCTTGTGTGGCCAGAAACTACTCACATTTTTTGCTAATTTTATGGTAGTTTTTTGTATGATTGTTTTTGGAGACTGTTGTGGCACTGTTATTACTATCATCACTGCTAGATTTATAAACATGTATAGAACATTTAAAAAATGTAGTTGGTCACTACAGTTCATAGTCAGTTTATGTTGCAACGGTGACCATGTTATGCTGATATGCTATGCAAAAAAAGGGCATATATAACCTTATATAAAAAAAATATTTGTCTTCATAATTTGTAACACAATAACAATAATAAAGAAAATATTTATAATAATCAGTAGTAGTAGAATCATTGTAATAACTTGAAATTAATAGCAATAACTTTTAAAATAATATTGATAATTATTTTTTTCTCTTTTTGTCACTGATTGTGTTGTGTGTATTGATGTCTTAGCATAAACAATAATAAACATGCATATAACAATCATAAAAAATATTTATATATTTTTTTAATGTCTTTTTAGTAGCTTTTGTTGTGTTTATTGACGATTTGGCAGTATTGTACAATGTACAGTATATCATACCAAAGTGTTGTTTTTCTTCTTTTCATTAATTAATTTCATGTTTGCATTTCACTCCATAAGGCAACCCGTTTACAAGGTTTCTGACTTTGAGGGCATTTGGAGATTCGCAGAGTGGTATTAGCTCATAATTAAGTGTCCCTTTCATCTGCGGGACATAAGACCTCAGAGGTGTATTTCAGTCAGCCACGACCCAGCCCAAAAGCTGTAACATAAAACCATGGGCTGTTTATGACAACTCCCACTCACACACAAATATACACTCCAACCAAACCCACCAAAACAAAACACACACACATCTCACAGTGAATGTGAGACTGGAACAGCTCATTAGATGCTGAGGAGTGTGGGAGGAGAAGCGCATGAGTGTCAACTCACCACAATTGGGGTCACTGCCGTAGCCCACGGGACACTCGCAGCGGTGCTTATCCAGTCCCTCAGATATACATGTCCCACCATTCTGACAGGGGTGAGAGTCACAGGGGTCTGAAGAGAGATGGGATCATTATTATTAATCACATTTTGATGTTTATGGAATTAAATACTCATTATTCTATATTCCGATTGTTAGATCTTACCTGGACATATAGTTCTGTGACACACAACAGGGTTTTGCCTGTAAACTTTGTTATACCTGTAAAGCAGAAACCAGTTTAATCCACAAATTTCTATCAATTAACTGTTTTGTTTTTTTTCTCGGGCCATGAAACCTCAAAACTATAATGATACTACTACTACTACTTCTACTACTACTAATAATAATAATACCTAAACAATAATAATACACTATTACTATCATTATTTGTGTGTGTATTAGCGTGTTAAAATAATTGTATTTCTTTAGTTAGTCAAAGTTTCTGAAAGACAATGTGAAACCACTATTATATTTCTGTTAATTAACTCCTGTGTCTCTTACCTCAGGCCATGAAACTTCAAAATTAATAATAATAATAATATAACTATTCATTTATTTATTAAAAAAATGATCAAATGTTTTTTAAAACATCATGAAACCAGTTTCATTCCATTTGATTCTGTTAATCTCCTTTAAGGTTCACCTCAGGCCATAAAACTTCAATATGAGCCTGGGACACTTCAAAAGAACAAGAACATAATGTGATCTAATACAAACATAAGTGCAGACCTGAGGCATCTCTGGGACTAATGATCCATCCTCTTGTGCAGTGGAGTCAGAATGTGCATTTTGTTAGTATACGTAGTAGTATAGTCAGACTTCAATTAGTCCAAATGCAGCTCAAGACCATTGTGTTTTGCTCCATTTACCTGTAATGAGGGCAGAGGGATGTGTATGTTGAGTATCCCTTGGACCCCTTCCAGCAAATGAAGTTTCCCTGAAGCTCTTTGACTGTCTCCAGGGTTTTTTGAACACACGGGTAAGACTCCACTTTACACCCTGGAGGTTTCACAGCACAGGAAACGTTACTTACTGTTCGGAACCTCAAATGGTGTTGTTGACTGAGTCACAGGTGAGTTTTTTACCTGAAGGAACGGCAGTGCAGACAGATGAGGTGGTGAGGGTGGTGAATAATCCGTTTACAGCGTCACTGAAGTGCTCCGCGAAGAACACATGAGTGTCCGAAGGGCTGCTCGCCAATTCATAGAGCTCTTCCCATCTAAGGAGAGAAAGAAAAGGCATGATTTAGCAGCTAATATGCATTTTGAAAAGCATTACAGTTCAAACATTATTATTTATTTATTTTTTTTTTTTACAATTTAAAATAACTGTTTTAAATGTAAAAAATATGGAATTCTTCCTGTGATGACAGCTGAATGTGTGCTGATTTGCTGCTCAAACGTTACTTGTTGAAAAAAGGTTCCTCAAACGTTTGACCACTTGTGAAAGTCACATAGTCAATTCCAGATTTATAGTACAGGACATATGGTGCAGTACATTTTTGCAGAGACATTTCGAGATGTCAGAGCATATGGTGCTGCAAGAACTCAATTCATCTGAACCCAAACACACTGATACATTCCCAGCTGTTAGATACGGCCCCTAAGGTGAGTTTATCCACTATTATTCCCTCTTCTTCCTGCACCTGTTGGGAAGCTGCCATAAAGCCTCAAAGTAAAGAGAAAACACAGGAATCATGCTATCTGCAGGATAACCAACAGCAACAACACACATCCACGCTGTCAGCGGTCTTTTAGTGTACAATAACACACCTGTCAGTGAGACACTAGTGTGTCTGAGAGCTGTCAGCAAATCAGTTCACTGACTAATAGAGCTGAAAACATTTACAATATGAAAGCACCTGTCCCTGCAAAATTATTCAGAACGATCATAAAATAAAATTAATTAAAAAAACACTGAAAAAGTACACAGAAGTACCTTGAAAATACTAAGGTATACTTTCAGTACCATGGAATAACAAGGACATAAGTTAAATACTTTACCATTCACACAAAGTTGTTTTATCCTTTTATCTTTTATTTAAAAGACCTTAAATTAGTGATAGTGAATTGGTGGGTTTTTGTTAAATGTGAGCCAAAATCATCACAATTAAAAGAACCAAAGACTTAAACTACTTCAGTCTGTGTGCACTGAATTTATTTAATACAGGAGTTTCACCATTTGAGTTGAATTACTGATATAAATGAACTTTTCCACGACATTCTAATTTATTGAGATGCACCTGTATTTATCATATATCGTTATTTTTCAAATTACAGAAATGAAAATTAGATACTATAGTGCAGTGAATGTGGTGAGAAAATGCATAATTCTCATGACAATAATGTCACAAAAAAAATCGTATATTTCCTTTAAGCAAAATCTAACGTGAAATATGACCCGGACATGTTCTTGAGAGATTTTGTGAGGGTTTTATTTGGTTATTGATGTGACTGTAAATGTTTTGTGTTACCTGGGGTAACGGATCCCCACGGCAAACAGAGTCACTCCAGACTGCTTGAGCTCAGAGGCAGCCAGCTGCACTGCCCCCTGGGACTTTCCGTCAGATAAGAGGATGACGACACGTGGCACTGTGGAATTGTGTCCGCTGGAAAACCCCTTCCTCAGAACGAACTTCAGAGCCAGACCTGTCTGTGTGCTTCCACCTCTGAGCGAGAGAAAGAGACAGGCTTATTTTATACATAAAGCATTTTTAAGACATAAAACTGAGAGCCTAGAATATCAAAATGAACTTCTGACACATATCATTGTAAGTGGCTTAATTTAACTAGTGGCCCCTCAGAAGTCTTAGGATAACACAGAAGCCTTTAGTTCCCTTCACTGCACCATGTCCTTAATGCACCTCTCATGATGAAACCTAAACCAATTACAGCATTCTCAAATACACACTGGCTGATGCTTTATCTTTGGGTTGATTCAAACTCTTCCTGACTTCTTTCCAGCGTTAATGCATTCTCTGAACTTCATGAATTAACACTTGATACATACATTGGAATGAACACTTACAGTAGCTAGCCAGTTGATTAAAAAACTTTTTTAGGAACTGCAAATCACATGTAAAGAATCACACTTGTTTTTTTCTGACACAAAATGGGGGTCCAAAAATCTGGGACTTTAAATCAAATTAAAAGCCAGTAATAAAGGATTTGATGGGTTTAAGATTTGTGGAAGATGGAAATCAAAGAAAAATGATGCAAAGTGAAATAATATTTAAGATCCTGCACTATTTCAAGGTCACCAATTAAACAAGCAAATCTGTGTCACTGACCATGTGAACTCCTTTATACAGGAGATCAGAAATTGTTGTAAACTGTTACACTGATAATATTATTTTGTAATTAAAGCATCTGTAGTAGACAGTAGTTAAAAATGCGAAATAAAAAGCATTTCCCCTAAATATTTTATACAGAATATTATATAAATATAAAAAACCAAACAGTCATGAAATGGTATTTTGCATCATTTTCCAGAATAATTACAACTACAATAAAATGTATTAATTTATTTATTTGTAGTAAATAGATGTATATATTATTTAAATGTATATATTTATTATTTATTATAAAATTTATTTTAACATTAACAATATTTTAATAGCAATTCTGATTACGGATGTAATTCACCTTTTGTGTTGTTTTTTGAATAAGCATAAAAGTAAAAGACAACTAATACAATAACATTTTAAATATTATGCATTATTATGTGTTAGTTTTCTCATTGCAGAAATTAGATTAAGGTCATATAAACTTAATATTTGCTTATTTGTTGATTTTTTTATGAAGGTATGCATCTACAAAATACAGTTTTATGAGTGGCTAGTGAATAATAGCTAAAGTGTCACCTACTGACAATACTAATTTATCCTGTGCTGAAATATATGATCTCCTATATCCTACAGGGATACTGACTGACTGCCAGTTGAGATGCAGACATGTGCACAGCTGGGCTTCTCTCCATCATCTTCACTCACAGTTGTTCTGCTAGACAGACAAGTGGTGAGGTTTTCAGTTGGAATCTGAAACAGTAATTTCACAGCCTGTCGAGGGAGATGTGGTATGTCCTGAGTGGGTGATAAGGTTCAGGCCAGCTGTGCGCTCAGTGTAATTCAGCTACTAGTCATTGCAGATGCTTGCACACCGTTCACCACAAAAACCATTAATTCAACCTCATCAAACCGTCCATCATGCACAGCGCCCTCAGACACAGTCGTACACACATGTTGAGAGTGTAATGTAAACATGTCAGTGTTGCTAAAATCTCCAAGATATAAAATCGAGTGAGACATTTTTCAATGCTTTTCTAAAAGACACACAATAACACTAATCTCTGTACCTATAGTGGATTTTCTTCATCTTTTTCTTCAGCTCCTCTTTGCTCTTGTAAGAGTCTAGACTTATTTCCAGCTTGGGTGTGGAACCAAACTGAATCACGCCAACTCTCACCTGCCCAAAACAGACAATGCAGTTTAAACACCACAAACAGGAAGAGGACTGAACATAAAGATACCAGAAGTGGAAGATAAGCCATACAAAATTTAAAGGAATACAGTGTTTTACAAGAACATACCATTTCAGTCTTAATACTTCAAAATTTCATGTTCTACTTGCAATTTCTTTGTACTTATTTGTTTTTCTCAGTGAAATTTTTTTCTGCACCAAATGTTTTTAAGGCTATCCGGTATGCTATTTTGGGAAGTGATCAATGGCTGTCATATTCCAAAACAATACTTAAAAAAAACAAAAAATATATAAAAGAATATAATTTATATGACTTGCATGTCATCTGAAGTCAAAATATAGCTTTATGTGAAAATAAATACCAAAAAAAACAGTCATTATTCACTATTATTGTTATTTCATATGCAAAAACAATTGGGTTTTGTCATTAACAATGCTAATACACTATGTAAAATTTTTTATATAAGTGCTTTTTTGGTGTTTTTGATATTTGTTATAGAGTGTGATCACTATAAAAAGCAAGAGTTGCATAGTAAAATTATAGCATAGTGGATTAAAACTACACAAGGGTGAGTAAATGATTGCGTTTTTTTTTTTTTTTTTTTCATTTTTGGAGAGCTTCTCCCTTCATCTGAGTTTATTCGATCTGACCTTGTCTGTGCTGACATCGAGAGCCTCACACATCTTCAACACATAGTGGCGGGACCGTTCAAATCCTCCTTTTCCAACGCTGTAAGAGCTATCCATCACAAACAGAATATCCACAGCTGCAGAGCACTGCATCACTGACCACACACAGGAGAAAAGACAAAGTTTACCCATCTTAACTCCATCTTTAGCTTCTGAATGGTCACTTATGTATAGTATCAGTCTATGAAAGTCCAGATTGATTAACCCAATGGCACATGGAACAACACAATGGTGCTGCAAAACAGCAACATGCTCACATAAACACTGTCCTGTATTTGACACACATAAGAAGCTTAAAGGTAGCCTGTGGCATGTTCTAGCAGAGATAAATACTCACAAACACATTATAGCAAGTTTGTGCTAGTCAGCTGGCTAAATTATAATCCATGTAGCTGTCATGTTAGAACCCGCCGCCTGTCATAAAGAAGGTGATTAGACAGAGACGGCATGCCGCTGTCTGTAACAGCATACACACTTATGAGGACACAACATAGACTTCTATTGTTTTTATGTAACACTAAATATCATTTCTAGAAGGCAACGTCTGGGGGCAATTTTGTTCCTAAATTATAGGTAAGGAAACACACAATCTCTCACAGGCTTTCAGTTTCTCTGCAGTCATACCCTCAGACGTTCAACATGAAACTAAACCCTCAGACGTTCAACATGAAATTAAACCCTCTCTTTAGAAGTAAACACAGGTTACTCTCTCACACATTTATGTGAAAACACACAGGCAGTAGATCAGTGGTTCTTTAAACAGACATGTATTCTTCTATTCTAGAAATGCTTTCAATGCTGTCCATCTAGACTAAAGAGCTGCTTTGTAAATGTTTGATTAGATTTTCTGACTGAGAAAAAAAAAAAAAGTCAACACTCACTTTCTCCAGCAGCATTTATCTTCATAATGGTTTCAAGATCCGTCTGCATCTCCTGCACAGAGGAAATGGACCACACTATAAAGAAAGAGATACTGTCATTACATTAGTACTGTACTGATAGTAGCCAAAAAATCTGAAATTTAAATTATATATATATATATATATATATATATATATATATATATATATATATATATATATATATATATATATATATATATATATATATATATATATATATATATATAAATATTTAAATAATGGTTTTAAAAATAGTTTTTAAAGTTTATAAGCTACCACAATGGGTCATATTTCATCCAAAATCAAAAGACAAAATAGACATTTAAATATAAAAAGATTAAAAATAGCTTATATAGAATAGAATAGAATAGAATAGAATAGAATAGCTTTATTGTCAATGCATAGCTGTACAATTAAATTTTGGTTCTCTCACTGGAAATGCACACACACAATTTTTTTTTCCAAATATCAACAATTATTTGTTTTAGGATCATTAAGGTTGTTTTAAAAACCATTAAGCACTTCCCTTAATCCTTGTTCTTTCAATGCAAATAAATAAATAAACAAACAAATAAAAAAATTGTCATTGCTGTAAAATTATATATTATTAGTAGTATTTATAAATCATAATCATATTTCTTATACCGCCTATGGTTATTTATGCTTAATTTATTAATATTTTCAAAAAGTTAACTGTAACTGTAAGAATCACAATTAATTAAAAAAATAAAAATAATAACAATAATAAAAATTATGGTCAATTGTCATGAAAATAATGCATTACAATACAACACAAGAAAACCTGAATGGTCCTAAAACCATTTTCAGGTGAAAGGTGAGCTGGACATGTTTTTGGTGTTTTCTGACCCAGGTACTCCCTCAGGGGCTGTCAAAGTCAACAGCAGCTTACACAAATGAGTCATTTTGAGCACAACTCCTAGATAACTGAGCTGACCTCTGGCCCTAAGACACAGCTCCGCATGAAACTCACTAAACATCCTTCAGAGGGGACTAATTCAGAACGATTGGCATTCCTGCAACGCCCACTGGACGTGAAGAGAACGGTCAGGCTGTCCTGGCCTGTGTTTGCTGCTCGAGTGAGCAGGGTTCAGAGCATGCTCTCTCATGCATACAATCGCTGATTGAGAGGCAGGGACCATGTGAACAGCCCAGGGCAGAGACGAGAGTGAAGTCTCTGCGTAACGCTCCTGCAGAGTGGAGTGTGCTTGGGAATCACATACTTTAATCATGTGCTATTGTCTCCTAACACTCATGGCATCTTGAGGAGGGCCGCTCTCAGCACCTTGCCATGGTAACAGGCATCGGCCTAAGAAACCTGCAGGACCCCACAGGCGGATGAGGAGTTGGGGGTGTCAGGGAAAAATTACGAGGCCACATAATGTAAATGGGTTAATTCAAATGAGGGTGGAGGTGAATACAGATCTAGATCATTCTGAGTCACTGCTATTCTCACAAGAATTACGGAAAATAAGAAATAAACAGAGAAAAAGATGATGATTATATTTCATTAATTATTTCTGAAGGAAATTCGACATCAAAAACATTTGAAAAAATTGAAAGAAAAATCGAAACGTAAATTAAAAAAAAAAAAAAAAAGGACTGATAACTCTGGAAAGGGGAAGTCTAGGATTTTTTCACATGATAAATGGCTAGCATCAGTGATGTATGGCTCTGAACAAGCCAAACTTGTATTAGGTCGCAGTAAATCTCTCCTCAAACCTTGCGGTGATCTTATCTGACAGGCTGCACTGTGGAACCAGGAGACATTTTATCGCTTAATTTAAGTGGACTGCAGGACTAAATCCCTCCTCAGATTTATGGCATATGTCCAGGAATGTAATGGGAAAATTCTTGAGGAAAACACGGGTAGATATCTCAATTTAGAAACTCCACACTCCAACAAAATATATAGTCGCACAAGTGTTTAGCTGAGGCCTCAGCAAGACAGCCAACAAAATATAATAACAATGTAAAAATAATTATTATAAACAAAGCCATATTACAACATCTTTGCATCTGTTTGTCTGATAAAACCTATTCCTCACAGGGAAAATGCTGTTGAAGTTAAAGTACTTGTTGAGTAACGAGCATCAGGCTGAATTTCCTAGTTGAGGGCTATAATGAATCATTTCACTCATGACAACTATCAGAGTGTTTAACATGGAAATATATGGCATATATATATATATATGGCAGTGTTAGTGTGTTTGGTCATAGCAGAACAGATCTGCTGCGCTGCAACCAATATATCCACAAATGCTTCTGTTAGCATGTAAGAAATACTGCTGCTGCTCATATAATATCCAGTACATGAAATTACCCCCATATATAACAGATTCAGTTACTCAATAGCAGATCTATATAGGCGGAGCTGGGGGAGGTGGAGGGTTTATGAAGCACGCTGCAATTGCTACAGCAAGCATTAGTGGAGTATTTGAATGTTAAAGGTGCTGTATGTACGTTTTTGACTCTACTAAAGCATAAAAATACAATAATATTTTTGCAGATATTTAAGAAACATGCTAAGTTAACATGTTTATCTGAAAAATGATCTAAAGTCAATTATTTTCCCTTGAAAATGTGCGTTCCTGTTTTGGTTTGTGAAACCCGCCCACTGTCAGTTTACCCAATTTTATTTCGGAACCCCAGGTTGTCACTTGGTGGAAAACACAGTGTATTTCATTTCATTCATCGTCAAGTGCACTCGTTCCTGTTGGTGTCGTCAAACTGGCAATCTGCGTGTGCGTCAAGTCTGAGGAGGAGGGGCCGGGTGAAAAAAAACCCTCTCCAATATTTTGAATTTGGACTGCAATACCTAGTTTAACCACTCGGAGTCAACCTTACATACAGCACCTGTGATTTTAGTGAAAGAAATCACTAAAATTGCACCATGTGAATAATGATGCAGTTATATCAGATTGAGCTCAAACCTATCGGCCTTCATGACAGACCACCGTATTTCCTATATTCTTACATATATCTCAAGTCACTATGCATTAAACATTTTTAAAGTAGAATTGCACAATTAAAAATTAAGAAATTTCTGTATGTTGCAAAGATTAAATTAAATTAAAATAAAATGAAATAAAATTTAGTGTTACAGAATGCCAAGACACCTCTTCTTACCTTGACCAAACAGGAGCATAAGATGCAGCCAGCTTTTAGAGGACATTTTTAAGCCCTGAAATGTGAACAAAACAAGAATCAATTAAAACTGAGGAAAAGAGTCTTGCAGGAGGTCTTTGAAGAGGCCAACTACTGAGCAAGTGTACCAAAAAAAGGCTTGAGAATGCTAACAAAGAGAAAAGCAGCTGTGAGTGAGACTATCAGGGAAAACAAATTTGGGGAGAGAAATATTTCTTGGAATTTCAATTGGAGTTGGTGTGCTTGAGGTTAGTGGGGCAGCAATTTTTATAGACCCTCTGGAGCACTGGTCAGACAAGCATGGGACTTGGGATGGGAAAGAGCCAGTCTGCTGGTTATTCTGAGATCAAACACAACCAACTAATGGCTGAGGGACCAGAGGTGTCAAGTAACGAAGTACAAATACTTCGTTACATTACTTAAGTAGAAATTTGGGGTATCTATACTTTACTTGAGTAATTATTTTTTAGCCGACTTTTTACTTCTACTCCTTACATTTTCACGCAAGTATCTGTACTTTCTACTCCTTACATTTTAAAAATAGCTTCGTTACTGCTATTTCATTTCGGCTTGTTTTCATTCCGGCTTGTCATCATTCAAAAAAAAAAAAAAAAAACTATCCAGACAAATCGCGCCATCCGGATGGAGTGAATTTGATTGTGGTTGGATGAGAAGTATAAACAGATACCATTCCGACACTCTATTGGTTTGTACGCGATCCATCGCACCTGCACAAGACACAAATCACATCACACTTCTGCCAGGACATAGCCAGTTTTGGGTTCGTTTATCAAAAAATATATTTCTTAAAAGTAAGGTTGGGTATGGAACCGGTATGCACCTAACTGAATAAGAGGAAGCAGATTTCGGTGCCTTTTAAATGCCTGAGCGATCGATTGAAATGTTTGTCCTGGTTCTCCGAAATGTAGCCTACACAAGAAGCACGGGCATCGCTAGGCTTTTTTAGCGGGGCTGTAGCATTTAGCTCCATAAACTGTACACAAATTTGTGATCGCCTCAGAGTCATTCCCCTTAAGTTTCATATGAAACCGGCGTCAGACCGGTCTCTTCTCCGTCTTTCAGCGCGCTCTTCAATCCGCAGAGGACACAAGGTATGTGTTTATCGAAAGATTGTTAGAATATCCGTATCTGTGCAGTTCTTTGTCATAAATGCAGTTTACAAAAGGTCACGAGGGAGCAGTCGGTTTCTCATCTTCTGTAAAGTTTTCGCTGCGTTCACCGCTCATCACTAAACAGCTTGTTTCCTCCAGCGAAAATCTAGCCCTTAACACATATGAACGAACACTTAACACTTATTTAAATATACTTAATTTAATCGTACGTACTTCATACATACACCAGCTACTGTGCAAAAGTCTTGGGCACGTTAGTATTTTCACTAAAGAATGGTGTTCGGCCAGTTATTTATATACTTTGCTGTTTCAGTATAAAATATCAGTTTACATTTCCAAACATTCATTTCGCCATTGTCAGACTGCTTGTGCATTCAAAATCTCACTAGATTATTAATAAAATTAATGTCAAACTGATATTTCCTACTGACACACTACAGCAAAAGATATAAATAACTGGCTTAAAACCCTTTTTTGGGGTGAAAATACTAATGTGCCTTAGACTTTTGCACAGTAGGCCTACCCTACTTTACAAACGACTGTTGCTACTTTATAAAGAATGAACATACAGTCATTCACAGAATGGATTAAAGACAGTGACAGACAGCACTCTTCTTAACTAAATATCAGAGTGAGTGACAGAGATACAGTCGAAACATTATGTGTGGTTTTTGTATTAAGTAATGACCCAGATTATGAAATACATTTATTAGCCTTAGGCCTTAGATTGAGCACGACTTGGGAAATTAGAGCATCCAAGGTGAAAGCTATGTATTTATTTTAAATATTTTTAATGGTCTTTAATGTTATCCATAGTTTGTTTGTGGGTCTTTTTTTTTAAAGTATCGGTTCAGGCACCGTTTAGGCGCCGGTACCGTTTTAAAAGTATCGAAATGGCACTGGATTATTTCTCACTGGCTCATTTACCAAATGGGTGCTTTCTCTTCGTCCTCCACAAATTAAGCTACTGTAGGTAGTTCGGTAGCGAGACATTTTAATAAATTATCGTTTGCGATTGACGACGCGATTGACAATGTTGTGATAAGTAGGCTATACCAACTTTGTAACTCGTTACCCCCCCCCCCCCCCCCCACACACACACACACACACACACACACACACACTGGACATAGCAAATACAGGAAGCTATCAATCAAGAAGGTATCAGGATTATGAGTTATTTTTCATTTTTAGTTTTTGATTAATCAATTGGATTAATCATTAATTTTGACACCACTATAATCTTTATTGTATATAGACAACCATACAAGGCTAATTGTTTTTTAGCCTCCACCAATGTTCTTGTCCATTGCCCTTGCAGATTCCTGCAGCTAAACTTGGATGTACATTTACATTGGGACATTTTACCAGGATTTTTATATTGCCTAAAATATCCAGATTTTGGCTGTTTGTGCTTTGCAGATCGATCATTGTATGGCATTCATAAGAGCTATAGAGAGCAGAGCAGACAGCTCCTTGTGCATTAAAACCACTCTCTTGGTACTTTGGTGTCATACAATGATTGGTGCGCAGCGATGCTTCAAGTTGAATGAACGAACAAACACCTAACATGTACGTGTATTTGCGTTACTCTGATCGTTCTCTGTAGATCTCACCTTATCACACGCCACAATTGGTTGATTATGTAACATACCTGCATGTTATTGGTCAAACTACTTTGGATGTTTTAGGCAATATAGAAATTCTGGCAAGGACGCGTCCTGGGAAAATGGCTCATATGGTCACCCTAGGCAACTAGTCATCATATCTCTAGTTCTTTAATGTATTTGCATTGTACTAAAGTACATTCATTTTCAATGGGCATATATGCGGCTGAAACAGGTAGCCTAGTGCATCCCAAATTTTTCAACATGAACATTTTAATATAACATTATAGTCATTATGGCCTATGGCTTTTAGAATAATGTTTTTTTGAGGAGGTGGGGTAGTGCACAATAGGCCCCTGTGGCGCGGCCTAAGCTTTTGTTCTTAATGGCATTTTTTTCCCTTACATTACTTTTACTTTTATACTTTAAGTAGTTTTTTAAACCAGTACTTTTACACTTTTACTTGAGTAAAAAGCTTGAGTTGATACTTCAACTTCTACAAAAGTCTTTTTAAACCCTAGTATCTATACTTCTACTCAAGTAATGAATGTCAATACTTTTGACACCACTGTGAGGGACTCAGGTAGCTGTAGGCTATGAAGTCTGCACCCTTGCGCACTATAAAATGACTGACAGAAGGCAAAGCCATCACTACAACACAAGAACTCATGACAAACTCTTTATGGGTGGCCTCTCCACTGAGCCTAATGAGTAGGCATTACAGGGCCCCAAACATTGTTTCTAGCTGTCCTCCTGATAGCAGGCAAGCTCAAGTCTAAGCCAGTCAAACTGTCGTCATATCAGACTAATCATTTACCCGTCTGTGTTTTGAGAAAAGTGTAGGGAGAGCTGTGATGTGTGGAGAAAACAGCATGATACTGTTCATCTCAGATTAAGTCTCCCTGCAGTCACAAAATCCTCCTTAGGTCAAAGTTCATATCTTTAAGAGCCAAACTTTATTATTAAATTAAACATGTTGACAAATGCCAACTGGAGGCACCAGACAGGAGAATTATTCACCGCTATGGGTCACTGGATTCAATCTCAACGCCTACTTGTTCTGCTCTGCAATCAAAGTCAAACCGACAACCATCCAAAACCACACTGTTAAAAAAAAGAACTGGTTCATTTTTATACTACCAGAATTATCTACTTATTTTCAAATTAATTATTCATTAGCCACATGATGACAAGTTCAAATGTTTGAGGTCAGTAAAATTGTTTTTTGAAAGAACTCATTTAAAAAAATTTATCAGCAAGGATGCATTAAAAAGATCAAAATGACAGTAAAGAAATTTCTAAAACTACAAGATTTTTATTTCAAATAAATGCAAAACTTTTTAAAACATTGATAATAATAAATGTTTCTTGAGCAGCAAATCAGCATATTAAAATGATTTCTGAAGTATCATGCGACACTGAAGACTGGAGGAAAGGCCACTGAAAATTCAGCTTTGCCATCACAGGAATAAATCACATTTTAAAATATACTGAAATAAAAAAATATATATTTTAAATGTTTTTTTTAATGCAATAATGAAGCCTTGGTGAGGATAAGAGGCTTCTTTCAAAAACATTTTTAAAAATCATATCAAGCCCTGGACTTCTGCACCTGTTGAGTATAAGTTTTACAGAAATAAAAGGAACCATAGACATCCATAACACAACTTAAAGACACCTACTAACACACATCATGGCTTTTTCAAGTTTACTAACCTTCCTAAATGTAGCCTAAACTATAAGTAGATAACAGTATAATTCTAGTCATGTTTGTGTGCATTCAGTTGAATCTTTTCTTTAAATGTGTTTGAGAGACAAGCAAAATGTGTGTGTGTGTTATGTCTGCACAGTTGTATCTGATTGGTCGGGTTCCAGGTGTTAAGAGCAGTTTTAAAGGCAAAGTGGTTATCAGTTTTGGAATGAAATGAAGCGAGTATTGAGACAATTCTGACCCGTGCAGTCACTCTTTGATCGTCTCACTCACGGTTGGACTTCTAAAGATACCCACAGAGCACCACTCAAGAGAGGAAACTTTAGGAATGCCACCTGAAATTCTTAAAGACAGAATCTGTTCTGTAAAGAATCAAATCCATCAAAATGAGAGAGAGACTTTTGGACAGTTTAGCCACACAGGACTCTTTATGAGCCTTGAGAAAGTTGGACTACAGTTGTCGAAGGGAATCTGATAAAATCTCAGCCTGATAAGAGGCATTTCCTGCCTGTGAATGAACAGCAGGAAGCAGACAGCACTTGTTCAGGTGCCATTTAAAAGAACCTTCTTTGAGGCTGATAATTATCAGGACTCTTAGAGCACCTCACAAACCTGCCATACGATAACCTTGACTAACAACCCGTCTCGGTCTGTGTAACAAGTGGAGCCGTCTAGGGCCAGAGGAACCCATTAAGATCACCGGCTTTGCTCTCCTAATTCTTCTTTATTCCCAAATTCATACATTCCTCACTGTTCTAAGCTTTCACGTTTCATTATTTCCTACTTTATCTATTAAACAACTCCTAAGCCGAGATGCCTTAACTAAAAAATAATATATATATTTTTAGATGCTAGGGACCCTCTACAATCATCCTTGTGTGAACACTTCCCCCCCCCAAATTTAAAGGATAGCTATATATTTTTTACTTTTATTTTAAGATTTTTTTTTTCATTTCAATAAATTTGTATTTAAATTCGATCAATTTCTAAATTTTTTCTCTAAAATCTTCCACAATCTCTCCTCACCTCTTTTCATGTCTTCCCGAAATCCACTGAAAACTATTGAATATAATTTAGAATAACAAATTACCATTGTATATTTTAAAATATGCTATATATATTTATCTGATATTGCAGAGCTTAAAAGGCAATGCTTGTTAATGTCACAGGAGTGACAGTAAATGAGAAGAGGATGGAAGGACACCACATTCAGGTGGCTCCATTTGAGTTACTCTATTTAAGGCTCACTTATTAAAACTAATTTGTATAGCCCCTCCTCCCACTTTATTGGTGAGAAAACATTTTTTATATATTTAGAATCGCAGTCTATAGTATAAGAAATTGTTTTAATGCATTTGCTGTTTAAGCTAAACGCATCATTGGCATTAATGCATCAAGGGAACGACTCACCTGTGCAGTGACGTCACGCTTGTAGCCAGGCTAGCCACTACAGCGAATAGCATTGCAGATTGGTGTTTGCATATCCTCGAATGTCTAATCTATTAATATCTTAGCTAAATATTAAGCGTAACTAGACACAATTTGCATATCACATTTTTTCATGCAGAAGTTAGTCTATTACACCAATATTTAGTCTAATAAAATACTTTCTTTTCGTTTGGTATTCTGAAAAATTGAAGAACAGACTGATTCCGACGTGGACCTATTTAACCAATTTTACAACAAATCTTTACATTAAACAGTTCATTAATCCGATTGTCGCCAAATTTCGTTTCCAAGCAACACGACTAAATATTTTTCAACAAGTTTTTAAGCAGTTTTCGCTATGTTAACTTCAAGCCCTAAATTAAACTTATTAAAACTTAAAAAGACTTTGACCTAAACCAGCACAGTAATAACGCGCGAGACATTTTTGAATTAGGGTTAGATTTCCTGCGCCGCTGCAGACCATTTTGCGATTTAAGTTTCGGAATAACGACAAACTATAGCTCATAGAAATCTTTAAACAATTAAATATCAAGTTGGACGCATTAGGCAGAAATAGTTCATGAGTAAATGTCTCCTCACCGTCCTGTTCTCGCCGCAGGTTCTGAAGTGTCAGTCTCCTCTCCAGTGTTGTAACCGTGACTCAGTGGTGAACAGTAGAGGGAGCTCTGCTCTGCTACTTCCGTACTGACTTCATCCTCATTCAACTCACTCCACAGACCTTTTTTTTTTTTTTTTTTTTTTTTTTAAATCAAGCCAAGACCCAAATTCTCTCAAAGTTATTAAAAAGTGTCACCAATTTCTCTTGCATAAAATTACAATAACAATTCAACAAAAAGTTTTTTTTCTTCCATGGAAAACTTAATATGGCTTGTTCACATTCATTGCTTTTTTTTTTCTTCATACAATAAAAGCAAATAGTGAACAGAGGCAGATATTCAATAAGTATGTGGGTCCTAAGAAGAAAGATAGTCTTACTAGTCTGAAACATGTGGATGAATGAATGACAATAAATTGCGAAAAAGGTTCGCTCCTTTGCTAAATCCAGCCATTTGTAAAGGCTAGGATGACCATTAAATATGAGCATTCTGAAGAAAAAAAAATTAAAACAAACTTAGGTTTTCTTTTTTTTAATCAAGACACAAACAAAACTGGCCTTTGATAAACAAAAAAACTGAGCAAGTAGAACTTGAAAACTGAATGGCAGTGCTGCATAATTCACGGTTAATAGTTTTTCCTTTGGCTCAAGAAATAAAAAGCATTAACATTATATGTAATAAAACACCAACAATAGTAATATTGCTTCAATATAGGAAAAATAAAATACCCATGCCTTAATACGTATAAAATCTATTTTCTCAAATGCTGATTTAAAGACTACAAACATGGTTTGACAAATGATACATCAACTCAAAAACTCCAAAGAACTCAGTGGCCATTTGTTTTGAACTTGACACTGAAGATCCTGATGGGTTACTATTTGGTTCCACCAACTTGTTTCACAAGGAGGAGAATCAATTTCTCGATGTGGTCAATCTGAAAGAGGGAAAGACATTTAAAAACTAAATAAAATGACAGTCCTATTTGTGTCGACTATGAATATTGGCCTGTACTGGCTTTTAAAAAATAAAATACATGTGGACCTCAAAAAATGTGATTATCAGGGAAAAGGTCTTTATTTTTTTGTAATTATTATTTTTTTTTTTTAAGTGAACTTTCTTATATTGTAGATTCATTGCACATGATTTTTTGTTTGTTTGTTTTAATTCTGATAGTTACGACTTAAAGATTAGGAAAATTTAAAATTCAGTATCTCAAAATTTGAATATTCAATTTTGAGCTTAATTAGTGTGATTAATTTTGAGTATAAATACTGAGTACCTCTTGAGCTAGTTTAGAACATGCAACCATAATTATGGGAAAGACTACTGACAGAAGACATTCATCCACACCCTCCAGAAGTAGGGTAAGCCACAGAAGGTCATTGCTGAAAGGGCTGGCTGTTCACAGAGTGCTGTATCAAAATATATTCATTTAAAAATATATTGACCGGCAGGAAAAAGTGTGGTAGGAGAAAGTGCACAAGCAACAGGGATAACACAGCCTTGGGAAGATTGTCAGGAAAAGCCGATTCTTGGGAGAGCTTCACAAGGAGTGGACTGAAACAGAGTAAGCACATCAGACATCTTTAGGAAAAGGGCTACATCTGTCACATTCCTAGAACCAAGCCACTCCTGAACCAGAAAAAAAAAACATCAAAAGCATTTCACCTGGGGTAAGGAGAAAAAGAAATGGACTGTTCCTCAGTGGTCCAGTCCTCTTTTCGGATGAAAGTAAATTTAGCATTTCATTTGGAAATCAAGGTTTGGAGGAAGACTGGAGTGGCACAGAATCCAAGCTGCTTCAAGTGTAAAGTTTCTGAAGTCAGTGATGATTTGGGGAGCTGTGATATCTGCTGGTGTTGCTCCATTGTGTTTTATCAAGTCCAAAGTCAATGCAGCCATCTACCAGGAGATTATGGAGCACTTTATGCTTTCATCTGCTGACAAGCTTTATGGAGATGATGATTTCATTTTGCAGCAGGACTTTAGCACCTGCACATAGTGACAAAACCACTTCCAAGGGGCTTGCTGACCATGATATTACGGTTCTTGATTGGCCAGGCAACTCATCTAACCTGAACCTCACAGAGAATGGGGTATTGTGAAAAGGAAGATAAGTCAAATCTGACAAGTAATACAGAGGAGATGGCCACTATCAAAGCAACCTGGGCTTCAATAACACCTCAGCAGTGCCACAGGCTGATCGCCTCCATGCCACGCTGCACTGAAGCAGTAATTCAGGCAAAACGAGCCCCAACCAAGTATTGAGTGCATAATTAAACCTGCTTTGGAGATCTTGTACAGTTCTGTTTTGTAAATCTTTTTTTGATTGATCTTTGAGAAAAAAAAAATGTAGATAATTTTAAATTGTCCTAAGCTGTAAGTCATAACCATCAGGATAAAAAAAAAAACGAAATATTTTCAGTTTGTGTGCAATGAATATAGAATATAAGAAAGTTTGCTGTTTTGAATAAAATTACCAAAAATAAAATAACTTTTCCATGATAATCAAATTCTTTTGAGATGCACCTGTAAATACATTTCCAAACCTTTTTTTTCAGCTCAAGACAGCAGCATGTTTGAGAACCTGGAAGATAAAACTTGTGTAGATAAATTCACAAAATCGTACATTTGCTTTTTAAAGCTCATACAAGTATATCAGGTTGCCATTTAAGAAACCAGCAGTTGGCCATGCGCCATGCCAAACCACTCAGAATATAGTCACTGACTGCAAATCTCACTATTTTTTACAATGCTCAATCTTTTATAAGTGATTTTATAAGTGCATACCACTTCAGTCATTATCTTGGACATGTTTGCTGAAATCAGACATAAACATTTGACAACTGCTCCCCTGGATATGATGACAAGGCTCCTTTTAAATAACACCTTTGCATTACAGCTGAGAACACCAGGTGGAACAGCACCTGTGCATCACAATTTCATTGCTAAAGATCCTGGACAAATTCCTGCACAAGCCCTGTAAATGCCTAAATTAATACATATCTTGACAACATGAATTCTGCTCAATGTTTACTTCCTCACCTGGTTGCACAAGCCAGCAGCTGGCATTTAAAGGTGGGGCTTGATCTTCCAGGTGAGGTTTCTCAACGTTTTTAGATTGAGGATGATCTGTGGGCTTGATCGAGCTGACGGTGTGTGTCTTCCCCTGATCTACATCCTTTTTCTCCTCAAAAACAATGGCAGGTGGCTTTGAGTTAGCCTTACTCTGTCCGTTCTGCAGAGCTCCAAGGATAATGGAAGTAATGTCTGTGTCAGCCTGACCAGACTGCTGGGTAAGGGTTAACAGGTTGGAGGTCCCATCAAAGCCCTGCAGAGATGCCAGGACACCCCCGCTCAACTGAATCCCAAAGAGTTCCAAAACTTCAGTGGGCCACACTGTAGGGAAGTTTTCTTTACCTATGAAATAAAAAAAAAACAGGATCACAACCATGACTCAACATAAATAAAATAAGAACTCTTAATCGGTCCTCTGACCTACAAGGGTTTTAACATTGGCAAGGATTTGTGTATGTAGAGGAGTTCAGGTGGTAAGCTTACCTGCCAGTGAACATCTGACGATCTGGAATGGATGCTGGAGAAGTTCTTTGGTGATGGGAAGGATACTGGTGACAGGGACTGTCTCCATGTTACCATAATCGGCATAAATTATATGTGCATGCTTGCTTGTAACCTCCAACACAACTGCTCGGTACCAATTTTTGTCACCTGAATGATCAGAATTGAATCTTGACTGGTTTAAGAATGCAACAAATGAATCCCTACCTATTACTTTAAAGAGTTATTTTGGAATGTTTTATTACGAATACCTGCTTAACTAAGTATATAATAGTATAGTAATTTTGTCATGAAACCATAAAAATGGCAATGGAGGCTGCATTCATTAAGAAAAAAAGTATGAAGTTAAACTATAGCATTTATTTGAAAAAAAAAAGTATGAAGTAAAACTATAGCATTTATTAGAAAAAAAATAAAATAAAATTATATATATATTTTTTATCAACTTTTTTCCTTCTTGTTGAAAGAAATTATATTTTATTCAGCAACAAAATACTTACGGACCCCAATCTTTTGAAAGGAAGCATAAGCTATAAAATACTGCTGCTGCTTTAAAAATATTTACTATATAGATTAGACATCATGTAAAGTTGGGGATTCCATCAATTTAACCTAGCAACAGAAATCCATAGGTGAAAGTGAAACTGACCTGAGAACTGTGCACAACAAGCTGCTCCTGGTAAAGTGTGGCACTGATTGGGGATTGGCTGTTTGCTGCAGTACTTCGCAACATCAGTCATAACAGTCTTCAGACCCTCTACATTCACTGGGGGACAAAATCAGCTGAATCTAAAGCATAATAATTCTAATGGCAATGCTATGATAGTTAATACAACATTGATCATAGTTGGTCTAGCTAGACTTTGTGCTTTAAATGTAATACAATGAGAGCAAACCTTGTCCAGGATTCATTATGTAAAAGAGACTAGGGCTGATCACTGCTGCCACCCTCGGTTGGAAAGTGTCAGTGCAAGACAGCTCCAATGTCTTCCAGTTCAAAGGGAAAGAGCCAACTATATGACAGTAAACATTTAATTATACACAAAAACAACAAAAACCTGGCTTGCATTTTACTAGTAATAGCAATTACAAAACAGTCTTGATAAGATACTTAAAGCATATATAAAAGATTTTAGCATCAGTTATGCTAACTTACTTGATGAGGTTGAATCTTCTGTGTCTTTGGCAACTCCCTTGTTCACTTTCAAAGGCTCTTCAGCAGGTGGATTCTGATCAGTGGGTTTAAGGGTGGGAAGATCCTCAATCTGATTGGTTGGTTTAGCTGGCTGGAATGGAGGCTGTTTCACCTGTCCACAAGGTTTAGCTAGGTGCTCTGAGATTAGCACAGCAGCAATGCTTTGTCCAGAGATATCCAGATCCACCCCATAACCCTTCTCAGTGATGGACAGCACTTTGCCACTCAATGGCTGACCAGCACAGAGACCCTGAAACTTATGCACTGCCTCTTTAGTCCACTGACCCTCCACTGGTTCCACTCCTGCACACAAACATGTACAATGCATTTAATATAGTATATTTTAGTAATTTTAGTATATTTTAATATACAGAATTCATACTTGCATACTGAGAATACTAAAGCCCAACTGATATATCGTTTTGCCGATTTTATCAGCGGATTTCAGCCTATCCCAGATATATCGGTGAATATGAACAAACACCGACTTACAGCGCATTCAGGCTACACATTTCTTTTTATTAGTATACATGTTCCCTGGGAATTGAACCCACAACCTTAAGCGCTGCTGATGCAATACTCTACCACTGAGCCACAGGAACACTAGGCCAGAGTTTTACTCCCTTATATCGGTATTGGCCCCCAAAAACCCATATCGGTTGGGCTCTAGAGAATACATGTTTGTTTACTCTAGTTAATGAGTGGAAAACCTCATTTAAAAACACATTTTGAATGACAAACTGACAGCAACGGAGAAAGCAAACCTGCAAGCCAGCAACGAATTGCTTGGAAAGGCAGTTTGAGCAGGTTTGGTGTCATGGCCTTTAGATGTGCTGCCTCCACCTCACAGGAGTTCCCATAGTCCACAAAATAAACTCTGGCCTTACCCTCTCCACACACTTCTAATACCATGGCCCTGTACCAGTGGGCATCTCCTGGAAACGGGGAGAAAAAAAAACATTGAAAATCATTTTTTGTACAATAGTTTGTCTTGTTTTCTGAAAATTTTATTTTATTAAGCAAGGATTAGGGTTGCATAGTGGGGGAACATTTCTAGAAACTTTCCAAACATTTCTGCAAATTCCCTAACATTTTTGAAAGTTTAAAAAAAAATAAAGAATTTAAAAAAAAATCCCAGAAAGTTCCAAACATTTATGGAAAGTTTAAATAATTATATCAGCATTTTCCACCCTTTTGCAAGCAAAGCAAGGATACATAAATTTAATGAAAATTAACAGTAAAGACTTTTACAAGACATTGTTACACATTATTTCCATTTTAAATAAATGCTGTTCTATTGAACTTGTATTTATAGAAACAGAAAACATACAATATTACCATTTGTTACAGTATTTTTAAAATCACAAATGGAGCCTTGATAAGCATAAAATTCTTCTTTCAAAAGCATAAAAACAATTATACTGACCCCTAACTTTTCAAAACATATCTAGGATCTTAAATACAGAGTCTCAGCTGTCAAACTTTCTGCTTCCAGTATATTTTGTTTTGATTCAATTCAGGGGGAAAAAGGTGTTTTTTTAGTAGGGCTGCTCCCTAAAAGTCGACTAATCATTAGTCAACCAGAAGAGGTTCTGGTCCTCTTCTGGTCAACCAAAATCTAACTAGTCACAGAAAAAAAAAAAAAAAAAAACTCATTGGTGAAATCACACAGATCATTAACAGCTGGTATATGGTAATACAGTACATCGGGCAGGACATCCAAACGCTCGACTATCATTTATCCACCACAAATCAGAAACTTTACACTTTAACCTAAATAACTTTACTTTACTTTCTTTTACCTAAAGAAATGTGCGCTGTTTAAGTAACTGTGAGGAGTGTGGAAGCTGAACAGCAGCAAACGCTCACTGCATGACAGATGGAGGAGCCGGTGTACTCATTTCTAAAATACTCAATTCTTGCCCGTACAGGTAGGAGTAAAACATCTGTAAAGACTAGGTTTATTTCTTTGCACTCATAATAACAACGCACTTTTGTAAAATAATGAAAGCAATGAGGATGTGCTTTCTGAGAACTTGAGCACAAAACTCAGTGTATATCTATGCTTTATAGACTTTAAAAATACATCTATAGAGAGTGAAATGACTACTTTCAAATGAACCAATACAAATGGAAAACAAATATTCTCAAATTATGTAATCTGTATGAAACTATTGCAGCAATGACAAATCAGCGTCGCTGATTACATTACTTCTGCCAGGGCCCTGTGCCAAGCTTTATGCATGTGCTTGAGTGCTTATTAGGCTATGTTTGCAATTAAAGGCTCATTATAATGATGGTTTATTAATAAATGCGCGATAAGTCTACTTAAAGTCTGCTTAAAATGAACGACTACTAGTCGACCAGAAAAATCCTTAGTCGAGGACAGCCATACTTTTTGGTTTGTTTCTGTTACTTTCATTGTAAGTGTGTTACTGTAACCATGGTGTTTGCTTCTGAAGGATGAATCAGTATCACCTGTAAATAGAGCACAACATGGTTCTCCCACAGTGGGGGTGAAGGAAGCTCTCTCCAATTCACAGTGCTTCATGAGCTCATAGGACAGCTCTGTCAGGATATGTGCATCTGCCAGAATCAACTTAAAATCAAACACATATGTAATGAGACCCATAAAGCAGAAAAAAAAATTATTCTGATGGACAATCGCACCTGCTTTGCTGTAGTTGTAACAGTAAAATTCATCAAGGCTCTTCAGACTACTGATTACCAGCTCCACCTTCTGGCCATCAAAGGGAAGTTCAGCACAAGTCCAAACCATTTTCACAACAACTGAGGGCTAATAAAGTAAAATGTGAGTAAAATACACACACATACACATAATTTTAAAAAATGATCCTTTAAAAAAATAAATGATCAGAAATGGCAAAAAAAAAAAAGTTGTTACAACTATTCTTCACTTACAGGGCATTTCAGGGAAGGAGGCTTGAGTCGGTTCATGCTTCTCTGTCTCCATACTTTCAATGGCAGCATAACCCATGTTAACTAACACCTCAGCGGCATTGGTCTGAGGGTCACTGGACTCATCAATCATGGACACCAGTGCCCTACCATCCTTCTTACCCAGAATCTCAACCCGAATGAAGCGGTTGCAAACTAGGCGTTTCACCATCAAAATGGCCTCCTCTGACCAGGTGCCAGTTGGACACTTTATACCTAAAGCAATATGAATGTTAAAGGGTTAAGGTGAGTAATTATTGACAGAACTTTAATTTTTGGGTGAACTATCCCTTTAATGAATCAAGAAACAAACCTTTTGCTCCGCATATACAGATTTTCATGCATGCACACAATTACAAATCAGTGAATGAAACATTGAACTGTACCTGCTAGAGAACAAGGGATTGCTTGAGTTGCCAAAGACAGCAACTCTTTGTTGATTGGTCGTAGGCGATTTAACTCAACTTCCTCAGAGTTACCAAAGTCTATGTATCCAACACACACACGATCCTCCGAGGAATATGCCAGAACTTTAGCTCTATACCACTGGTTGTCTTCTGTAATACATGGAGATCCGTTCAGAAGACATAACATTTATGTGTTTATTTTATTCAAGTGCACCCAATTCCTTACACCGAATGAGAAGGAGCACTATGGACATGAATCAAAAAGGAAAGAGAAATCTGACCAGAGAAGAGAGAGCAGCAGACAGTTCCTGGTGCAGGTCTGAAGTTCTCACTGGCTGGAGTGTTTGAGCAGTGCTCCCTTAAGTTCACCTGCAACTGCTGGATTACACCTAAATACACGAAGACTGCATCATACACTGAACCTACGAAAGTACAGAATATACTTTATAAAAAGCCAGAAAACGACAGATGATGCTAAAATACTGCAACAAAGCTTAATAAAAAAATTCCATAATTTAAGAAATTAACCCATTTATTCAGCAAGGATGCATTAAATTGATCACAAGTGACAATTAACAACATTTATAATATTACAGGAGATTTCTATTTCAAACAAATGGTGTTCTTCTATTTATTACACAAAAAAGTATTGTTTCTACAAATATTAATCGGCACAAATAAGCATAGTTGAATGATTTCTGAAGGATCATGTGACACTGAAGAATCTATGAATATAAATTATTTTGTATTACTGTATTATTAATTGAATTAAACATTGACAATATTATTGTTTTTACTGCAGTTCGATCCAATAAATGTAGCTTTTAAATGCAATTTTAAAATGCAAAAGTTACAATTTAAATAACTGTTCAGTGGTAATGCATGTATAATGAATGTCATGTAGTAATGACATGGAGACAAAATTGTGTTTTATACCGAGTTGCAGAAAACTCACTCGTATTTTCAAGCTTTTGACAGAGAATCTCTGAGGGAAACTGGAGGTGGGTGACAACAGCAGTGAATGTGTCACCCACTCCCTGAGTCAATGGCTCTGGAGGCCTGGCATCAGAGTTCTCATTCTTTCCTCCAGACAAGCGCTTGAAGTTCTCAAAGGATGCCGTCATCAATGAATCTGAAGGAATATGCAAATAGACGGAGGTGAAAAACAAAGAATGGAGGGAAACATTTCATGAAAGACAAGATAAAGAAGCCTCTCACTGATGTCGTGTTCAGTCTGTAGTTTGACAGAAACATCCTCCTCTACAGCATACCCCTGCTCGATCAGGAAAGTGCTCATGTATTTACCTGTGAAACAAATTTAGATCTTCTATTTAAGTCTTGTGCGTTTCACACAAAACTCTCCAAACAGACACACTGCAATGAAACATGAATACTATACCAAGAGTGCTTAGAGGAACATCTACAGCAAGCAGAGCTCCATCATTCATGATATCCAACACTGTGAAAGTGAGAATCTTTCCAGCAATTAACTGCCTTACAGCAATAGTGCATTCGCCAGTCCAACTTCCTGTCAGCGGCTTTACCCCAGCAACGCAACACTGCAAAGCCTGTCAGACACACAAAAGCATGACATAGTGACATCATCAAAATATTAAATTATAATAATAATTTATTATGAAAAGGAGATACAACTCACAAATGGTGGTGCAGCATCAATGTTCTCAAAGAGAGGCCTTATGTTGTCAAATGTAACATTCTCCTCATTTCCAAAGTCGATGTAAACGACACTGGCAACTCTGCGGGCCAAATCGACTGACTGAACCTCAGCTCGATACCAGTTCTAAATCAGCATGAAAGACCAAACTGAGCACTAGAATATTCACTACAGTCTATGTTTTGAGATTGATGATACCATTGTCCTGTTAAGCAGTCCACTACCACACAGGAACAAAAATGATTAAAAAAAAAATTAAAAAAAATTTAAAAAACCTGACAAACGTAACAATTTTAACAAAATAATAAAAAATTGCCTCACCCGATCAAGAGAAAATTTTACTCCACAGAGCTCCCCAATTTCAGGCTTGTACTCAGCAGCAAATGAAGTGCTATAAGCCTTCTGGAGCTCTTTGGTGATGTTTTTCAGGGACTCCATCATCTCTGCTGACTGCAGGTGAATGGAAAATTCCCCAGGGCTCCTCAAATCAATCACTGTACCCTGCAAAAAAGATCCACTGTGAGCCACAATATAGGTTTATGGGGCACAAACCAATATAGACCCAAATTATGATAATCACCTGCATCTCAGATCCTTTAGAAACAACATTCTTGCGCAAATCACGTAGATACATTCTCTTCTGTACATCAACACAGATTTCCTTTATTAAAAAAATAAATAAAAGTGATGCCTGCTTATAAAGGAATTAGATGGAATAACTAACTATTGTAAATGTAAGTCACTATAGCAACCAATGAAATACCTTAGCTTGAAGGCCACCAAGTCCATTTCCACTTGGCATAGGTGTGGATTCCTTAGTTTTCTCACTGATTAAAAGAAAAAAAAAGGCAACCATTACAAATTATCATGTAAATGACACTAATATCGAGAAAACATCCCTGCTAGTACCTGGCAACTTCTGAGATACTAGCTTTGCAGACATGTCGATGAGCTTTCCAATCCTGAGATTGACAAGCTACAGAACAGTAGCATGTTTTTTTACAACGAGTGCACTTGAAATTTCCTAAAGAGGATATAAAATAATTATCACAAATGACCTACTCATTCTACTCATCAAAACATTTAAAAGGGATAAGACACCAATAACAGTGGACAGGACTCTTTCACATATGTACTGCAAAAAAAAAAAAAAAAATTGTTTTCCTTTACAACTGATCTATATATATATAGATAGTATTTTGTTCAAAAGTGTGTGATAGACAATGTTGGGGAAAGTTACTGTTAAAAGTATTGCATTACAATATCACTTTACTCCCTGAAAAAGTAACTTATTACATTACTTACCGGTAGTTACTTTTTATGGAAAGTAATGTTACGTTACTTTTGCGTTACTTCGCATTACTTTTTAAATATGAGTAGGGCTTGATTGTTTTTAATATAAGTAGTACTATTTATAGTAAATGTAAAAGCCCTTTCACACCAAAAAGTCCTATGAATAAACCGCAGGGTGAAGAAAAAGTACATATGCTTCTGTACAGTAGAACACAGGAGAAGAAGGTTCAACACTCTTCAGCAATAAAAACAAAACATTGAAGCACAATTGTCAGTTTATCTAAAGTCATTTTTGCTTATTAGTATGGCTGAACTGGATCATAAAAGTTGAGCAGAAAAGATATTAGTTAATAAAACGGGATTACATACATTTGAGTTAACATTTAATTATTGCAGGTTTGGGTCATATGCCGAGTTTGCATTTCACTGTTTTAATTCATTTTGATGAGTACTAAATCAGTTTTTTTGCAAGTGGGATGAATTAATGCACATTCACATTTAGTCTAGCACTACATGTTCACACAGTACACACAACGCCTCTGTACTTCAGAGTTCTCCCATTATGGGGACAGGAGACTTGTCACTCAATAAATGGGATAAAGTAACTGGTATTACTTTTTTGAAAAAGTAACTCAGATATTTTCTTGTAAATTAAAAAGTAATGCATTACTTTACTAGTTAACTGATTATGTAACTCGCATTACTTGTAATGCGTTACCCCCAATACTGGTGATAGAATGGAGTATATGTTTTAATTAACATGAGAGGATCATATAAAATAAACTGACTGTCATATGCATGTACACCATCATATCCATTTATTTTATTTATTTTTATTAATCTTTACACTTTCCTTTCAACACTGCCAGTGGTGTTTGTTGGGGAAATCATTAATTTTAAAATGCATGTACGATGTATTACTCCAATAAAGACTAAAAAAAATGCTATACTTAAAACAAGACAAATCTGTCAATGTGGTAAAGAACAAAATCTTAGATTTTGTTTTAAGCATATACTAAATTTGATCGCAGTTTCTAAATATCTTAAGTAGTTTTATTTCTCAAGTAAATGTATCCTGATTTAACAATGACAATTTAGATATTTTTACTGGAAAACAATAAAAAATATTGTGTCAAAATCATTTTTGCAGTGTGACAAAATGACAAAAATGATGAATACTGAAATCAAGCAAAGTAACCTACCCTGGTGACTGCAGTAATTGCACAACTTTACCAGCGGGCCCACCACAGACCCTGCTGTCTGTTGGGGAGACAAAAAATCTCCACACTGCAGAAAAACGAAACACTTTAACTACTACAGAAATGCTCTCTGATCTCTGCTTAAAGGGATAGTTCATCCAAATATGAAAATGCTGTTATTATTTATTCACCCTCAAGTTGTTCCAAATCTGTATGAATTTATTTCTTCTGCTGAACACTAAAGAAGTAATTCTGAAGAACGTGGGTAACCAAATAGTTTCTAGTCCCCATTGAGACATCCATACAGGTTTGAAACAACTTGATGTAAGTGATGACAATTTTTAGTTCTGGGTGCACTAACCCTTTATAGCCAATGTCAAAGTTTTGAGAAATGTTAGGTTTTTGAACTTATATAAATACATTTTTTTTATAATTACATGAGTGTGTAAATATGTTATATATATATATATATATATATATATATATATATATATATATATACACACACACACACACACACATACATTATCACATACATACATTCTGACTGTTTTTTGCCAAAATCACATTCTCCTTTCTAACAGCATCACCCACAGGACCTAAAGAATTGGAAAATAAAATTATCTAGGTTATTTTTTTTTTTTTTTTTATTACATTCATGTGTAATTTTCAAAAACACCTTACCCATAGCATCTAGAATGTCACTTGCTAGCAGATTTTCTTGAGCAAGCTCATGAAATGTTGGTGCTGGGCCTCTAGGAGTAACGTTAAGTGAACTCGGTCCAGTCGCAGGTCTCCTCAAAGGGAGATTCGGTCTCATTAGGGTCTGAGTAAAGGTTCGATTCATTCTTCCTCAGTCCTACTGTGAGGTGAAATACATTGTTAATCAGTACCATTGGTCAATGTGTTCGTATTTGGGATAATAATGCAAGGCTAGACAATTCTGCTCCTGGAGAGCCAACTTCCTGCAGAGTTTAGCTCAAACTCAGCTACAGTAAGGTTACACCCGTCTGTAATTTTTAAAGCGAAACCATAAACCCTCATTAGCTTCACTAGATTCATGTGTGTTTGATTAGAGCTTCATACGTAACGTTGTATCGCAAACAAGAGCTCTGACACGATGTTTAACGCCCGTGGTGAGTCGAGTATGTTCTGGCTTAAGTTACTTCTGGTTTTGTATATGTGAATTTACAAAATACTTTCCTAGATAAAACTTACATTATATTCTCTGAAATAACTACAAAATACAGTGTTATTAATATATTTATGGCAGTATTAATTCTGAGAACAACCTAATGCTGTTCACATCACACGTGGCTTGCTGCTAGGTAAATCGACATATCACGTTTATTGTTCACGTGTCGTATACCAATTAGTTTGTTAAATTTGTTGGGTAAGACTTAATACGTCATATGGATAAATACTTAATATGGAAAGTATGTAAGAACTTTACCGACTATTTTAAGCGGAGATGAAGGATGTTCCTCACTTTGTCAGGAGCAGTCACCGCGCAGTAAAATGAACTCAGTGCGCATGCTCAATTGAACGACCTTGCTGTGACCTAACGGCTTCACCACACTCTCACGTGACTGGGGATCTTTTTTTCCATAGACAGTGTCGAGTAGGCTACTAAAATAGTCAATGTTGTGCAACATATTTTGTCAGATACTCGAAGGAGGAACGTTTTTTATTATTTTTATTTATGAATGTATTAAAACGTGCACATAGGCTATATTGTTTTAATGTAAATATAAGACGAGACAATATAAAACACTTACAGTAATAAATTAAGATATAAAAAAACATCAGTATGGTATATTAAAATGAGATTTTAATTAAATATAGAAGTAGGCCAAATATGAGATAAAAAGTAATGTGCATAGATTGTAGAAATCTCTAAAATAAAATAAAAATACATCGGACAGGATTGAAGGCTGTAAAGAATTTTTTTTTTTTTTTTGCTGTTCTTTACACACTAATGTTTCAATATACTGTCTGATACAATTCAAAATTGAACTACAAAAAAAAAAAAAAAAGTTTTTTGACCATCTACATTTGTAAATGCAATAATTATCTAAAATTATTTTGTTTTAAGTTATTGTCATAATATTTTTTTCTCTTGAAGTTAAGTGCTATTGCGTTACACAGTGTATTTACACCAAAAGCAGTTTGTACAACTAGGCATACTTTCACTTTCAGCTTTTTAATCCTGTCAAAATTTGTGCACAGCGTCCTCTAACCATAACAAATTTCTTTATATATGTAAACAGATGTACATTTCTTTATGTATTTCTTTTGATTGAAGTCTTATTTCATACTGAAATTGACAGTGAGTCCTGGACGAAATATCTGCAGGTTCTTGAAAAAAGCAGACTTGTTCTGGGTTTTGTTTAACTGGAAAAACCAGCTGTCACACAACGTGGCAGTGGTTGCAAAATTGTGCATTTGAATGGACGGTCTCATTGAGAAGTGTTCAAACTTTCATCTTAAAGGTGTTCAGAAAGAGGTAAGACAAAAATTTTGTCCACATTCACAGAAGTCTTCTTGTGGCTTAGTGTCAGTTTGTTTGTTTTTTTAATTCATTGTGCAGAAATTAACTTTAATAGCACAATTACTTCAATTGGGTGAACAGGAAGAATTATCTTATTTAGCATTTAGCGTGTGTCTAGCCGTTATGTCAGGAAAAACAAGCACTACAAGTGTTTTCATATACTGTAAAGTTTTATGTTTACCAATTTGCTTTTGTGTACCTATAATATCAAACAGATGTTAACTCACTCATCTAATAATTTAGGCAAGACATAACAGGGAAAGTGGAAGGAAAACATCCAAAATACTGTACACATTTACATTTATTTAACCTATTTCTATCTAAAGTGACAAAGATGGCCAGATAATTAAATGTGACTTTATTCTGGGTTCTTATTTTTGGATGAACAGGACTGAGATAAATACTGTATGTACAGACATCCATTAAACAATGAACAAGCTGAGAAGAAGAAGTACTATCAACTTAGTCAAAGAACTTGATGCCTTTCCTAAAGTTCCAGAGAGCTATGTTGAAAAATCAGCTTTTGGAGGCACAGGTGAATTTTTCCAGTTGCTGTCTGAATATTACAGATGTTAGCTACAGTGCATGTTACTGATTAAGACTTTTGGTTCTCTTCCCAGTGTCACTGATTGTATTCATCCTCATGGCACTTCTGACCATCTCCGAGTTTTTTGTATACCAGGACTCATGGATGAAATATGAATATGAAGTAGACACAGATTTTACTAGGTGTGTATACAGTATTTGTCATGCTCACATTGAGATTTTGTCAAACACGTTTTTTAGAGAATTTGAAAGACCTAAACTGTTTTTTCTTTTTTATGCCTTTTTTTTGTCTTTGACAGTAAATTGAAGATAAAAATTGACATCACGATTGCAATGAAATGTTCAAGTAAGTAGCCTACATCTGTTATGCATTGTATATATATATTTTTTCAAATAGTTTTATGCCAATATATAAATATGCATTAATTATTCTGAATCAAGGCATCCCATGTAAAAGGTTTTATGCCCATATTTTTGTATAGGAGTGGGTGCAGATGTGTTGGATATTGCTGGGGCTGTCATTGCATCAAAGGAACTTAAATATGATGATGTAAGTGACTTCTTCAAGCCATCTGCTGCATTTCAGATTACACAGTTTACCATAACCCATAGCAACCGTTTTCTTCTCTTTTTTTTCAGGTAAGCTTTGAACCCTCTCCAAAGAAAAAAATGTGGTATCAGTATGTATAACATCCTTTTCAGTTAGTAATCACTGATATTGTACAACCCGAATTCCGGAAAAGTTGGGACGTTTTTTAAATTCTTAGTATTTTTATATAAATTTTTATATATATATATATATATTTATTTTTTTTTTTTTTTTTTTTTTAATTTTATATAATTTTTATATAAATTTTAAATATTTTATTCACAATAGAACATAGATAACATAGCAAATGTTTAAACTGAGAAAGTTTACAATTTTATGCACAAAATGAGCTCATTTCAATTTTGATTTCTGCTACAGGTCTCAAAATAGTTGGGATGGGGCATGTTTACCATGGTGTAGCATCTCCTTTTCTTTTCAAAACAGTTTGAAGACGTCTGGGCATTGAGGCTATGAGTTGCTGGAGTTTTGCTGTTGGAATTTGGTCCCATTCTTGCCTTATATAGATTTCCAGCTGCTGAAGAGTTCGTGGTCGTCTTTGACGTATTTTTCGTTTAATGATGCGCCAAATGTTCTCTATAGGTGAAAGATCTGGACTGCAGGCAGGCCAGGTTAGCACCCGGACTCTTCTACAACGAAGCCATGCTGTTGTTATAGCTGCAGTATGTGGTTTTGCATTGTCCTGCTGAAATAAACAAGGCCTTCCCTGAAATAGACGTTGTTTGGAGGGAAGCATATGTTGCTCTAAAACCTTTATATACACCTTTCAGCATTCACAGAGCCTTCCAAAACATGCAAGCTGCCCATACCGTATGCACTTATGCACCCCCATACCACCAGAGATGCTGGCTTTTGAACTGAACGCTGATAACATGCTGGATGGTCTCCCTCCTCTTTAGCCCGGAGGACACGGCGTCCGTGATTTCCAACAAGAATGTCAAATTTGGACTCGTCTGACCATAAAACACTATTCCACTTTGAAATAGTCCATTTTAAATGAGCCTTGGCCCACAGGACACGACGGCGCTTCTGGACCATGTTCACATATGGCTTCCTTTTTGCATGATAGAGCTTTAGTTGGCATCTGCTGATGGCACGGCGGATTGTGTTTACCGACAGTGGTTTCTGAAAGTATTCCTGGGCCCATTTAGTAATGTCATTGACAATCATGCCGATGAGTGATGCAGTGTCGTCTGAGAGCCCGAAGACCACGGGCATCCAATAAAGGTCTCCGGCCTTGTCCCTTATGCACAGAGATTTCTCCAGTTTCTCTGAATCTTTTGATGATGTTATGCACTGTAGATGATGAGATTTGCAAAGCCTTTGCAATTTGACGTTGAGGAACATTGTTTTTAAAGTTTTCCACAATTTTTTTACGCAGTCTTTCACAGATTGGAGAGCCTCTGCCCATCTTTACTTCTGAGAGACTCTGCTTCTCTAAGACAAAGCTTTTATAGCTAATCATGTTACAGACCTGATATCAATTAACTTAATTAATCACTAGATGTTCTACCAGCTGAATCTTTTCAAAACTGCTTGCTTTTTTAGCCATTTGTTGCCCCCGTGCCAACTTTTTTGAGACCTGTAGCAGGCATTAAATTTTAAATGAGCTAATTAAGTGGATAAAAGTGTAAAATTTCTCAGTTTAAACATTTGCTACGTTATCTATGTTCTATTGTGAATAAAATATTGGCTCATGTGATTTTGAAATTCCTTTAGTTTTCATTTTATTAAAATTTAAAAAACGCCCCAACTTTTCCGGAATTCGGGTTGTAGTAATACACAATTATTATATTATAAAATAGACAATATATATGCAGTAAGTCTTCATCTCTGATTCTTGTTTTTAAGGATATTACATCAGATTCAAAACAGACTGAGGGAAGATCATTCACTTCAAGATGTACTCTTTAAATCAGCGCTGAAAGGATACTTTTCTGACCCAGTTCCACAGTACATCTGTTTAAATAATTGTTATACTATTTAATCCAACATGCACAGTGATTATTAAGGATTTGATCAAACGTGATAGAGCTCAAGCAAGCTTTGCCGTTTTTAACAATTAATTGAATGGTTCATCATGCGGTGCTTTTTTTTTTTTGCACAGAAATGATACCACATCAAATTCACAGAATGCATGTAGGATACATGGAAAAATCTATGTCAATAAAGTGGCAGGAAATTTCCATATCATATTGGGCAAGTAAGTATAAGCTTTTTTAACAACAGAAATACAGCTGTACTTTAGCCGTTATAAAGATGTATCCTAAATTACCTGTTGATTCTGTGCTCATAGACCAATTGATACTATCAGAGGCCATGCCCATTTTGCTTCATTAATCAAAAATGAAGGTAAGTTTTACTCCGTTATTAAGTAAGGTAATTATTTTTATTTTAGATTCATCAAAATATCATTGGAAGATTGTATTGGAATTACACACTTGTCAAGGCACAAACAATGTACTTTTAAAGACATATTTCATGACTTTAATTTGTCGTGGAATTCTTTAGATATCCTCTAGATGGAGGACTCTAACTTTACGATTAGTTTATATATATATATATATATATATACACATATATATATATATATATATATATAATGTATATGTTATTTTCTATTGTTTTCTAATGCAAATCCTTATATTTAGCTGTCTTTCTCATTTTTCCAGCTGCTCTTAACTTCTCACATCGAATAGATAATTTATCTTTTGGAAACGATGTTCCTGGACACATAAATCCCCTAGATGGCACGGAAAAAATTACATTAGAGCGTAGGTCTATTTTGTTATACTGTATATTCCAATGTTTTTCCAACAATAACCCACAGCACAATATGCAGTCAGAGTCTATATTAGATTTATTTCATGTATGCAAATATGCAGATATGCCTGCATTTATGAGTAGAATAGAGAACGCCTGTATATACACGCAATATACTTACCAACACATTGCTTGTAAGACTTCTTAATCATTTTTTTCAGAAAATATGCTGTTTCAGTATTTTATCACAGTTGTGCCCACCAAGCTGCACACATCAGATGTTTCAGTAAACATGCACCAGTTTTCTGTTACAGAACAGGTAGGTTCTAGGGTATTTGTGCATGCATTTGTTCATGTGTGTGAAAGTGTGTGTTGCTGATGGTCATGTTGTCTGTCATATAGGAGCGTGTTGTAAGCAATGAGAAGGGCAGTCATGGTGTATCTGGGATCTTTATTAAATATAAACTGAGTCCATTAATGGTGAAGGTGACAGAGGAGCATATGCATTTCTCTGTTTTCCTTGTGAGACTGTGTGGCATAATTGGAGGAATCTTTTCTACTTCAGGTAACTTTCACAGGTTATACAAATTAAATAAAAGACTAAATCAATTACAGTAGATTTTTATATTGTTTATGGTCATAATTTGCAATATTATTAAACATATCAATTTCATGAAATGCATTATTAGAGTGTTGTTGGCATCTAATGACTTTTGTTAACATGGTTCAGGTGTAGCTTCATAGGTTTTTCTTGTCCTGTGCTCCTTGACACAGGTCTGCTCCACAGATTAATTGGTTATTTTATTTACATTGTCTGCTGTAACTTTAGACATGTTGCAGATCAGTCCCAGGAGGTGAGTCTCTATAAGTCACAATGCATGATTTACTTTGGAAAATAAAAAATCTAAGTATATCTATGAATCATGTGCTGATCATACTAATTGGGTTTTGTGTTTTTCAAGGTTGTCCCTGATTAGGACCCCTGGAACATTTGCATGTATTTATTTTGCAGAGACATTTATCTAAAGCGTTGAGAAGCATAAACAGGTCCTGGACAGTAGCCTAGAAACCAACACAGATTATTTTGTTTACAACTGCAATTTACACACAGGTTTTTTATTGACTTCCAATCAAATTGTGTACTGTTTTGAGTCACCTTGTAGCTGTTTGGTTTGTTTCATTGTTTATAACTCTTAACGTAAGATTTTTATATTATTATTATTTTTTTTTTTTTTCAATAAGAAAAATATTTCCTGAACTTCCGTTTTTTGCTGTCAGGTCAATTTTAACACTGCATTAGTTTTGAGCTTCTGATGTTTAGTTTTTATGCTTTAAATGTTTAGTTACGTTTTATTTTAGTTTTATTTTAATTTTATTTTAATTTTTTTCTTTGCACATTTATTTTTATTTGACTTTTAGTAAGGCTTTGTTAGCAAGATGTTAATAACATATTGTTACAGATTTTGTTTATTTTGTTCTTCACTTTACAGTTGTGGTTGTTTTTCCTTTGGGAGCATCAGTGACCGTTTGAATCTTTTGTAATCGTTGTGTATGAGTCCCTCAGTTGTCCTCAGTTTGAAAAGATTTCTCAAAATCATGGGACTCATGAACAGCTACTGTATCACAAAAAAAATGTAGATCATCCAGGTAACAACAATATTTAGAATCAATCATATCTAAATTTTTTAAATTTAATTTTTAATGTGTGTATATATATATATATATATATATATATATATATATATATATATATATATATATATATATATATACATTCAACTATTATTTTCTCCTGTGGACTGTATGTACTGTAAACATCTTGTGAAATATATTATTAGGGTCAGTTCTAAATAAAAAAAATAACATGCAACTTACAAATAAAACTTACTTTACAAATTATACACTTACTCTGTAACTATATACAGTATTCAGATACTTCAGGCTCCATGTGACACTGATGACTCAGTGTCTGGGCTTCTTTCTTCTGGGCTCCTCAGGCATGGGCTCTTCGCTGATGTCCACGTGAATTCGAGGGGCGCAGCTTCCGTTGTTTGTGGAGAAGCCTGGGGTGATCAGGATGCGTCCATCAGGCTGCTCTGTCTCCACCAGTGAGGGGCAGTTGAGTGTCTCCCATAGACGCTGCTTAATCTTCAGTCCCAGCTTAAGTCTGTAGGGACAGCGTCCACCACTGCGTGTCTTCATCATCGGCTCAACCACAGAGTGGTAAATGTCCTGGTAGCCCTGGACGCTGCAGCCGTGAATGGAGACAGACTCTTCCTGCTGACACAGAGCTGTCACTGAAGAGACTGATGCTGCTGGACAGATGTCGGGAAGGACAGCAGCGTTCTTAAGGTAGTGCTCTTCCAGATCATTGGGTCTTCGAGCTTTCGCAGAGATGCAGCTGTAAGAGTGGTCCAACCTGATTACAGCTGCCAGATGTGAAAGCTCATGGGTCGCGAATGGAAGAGACACCCTCCACTACGAATCCCCTCAGATGAGTAGGAAGAGTCCTGGGTCTTCTCATGCGACGCTGCTCCATGCTAATGAATCAAGAAAAACTTCACAAACCCAACAAATTACTGACACTCACCAAATTGTAGAGTCGTGAAGAGCTTTTAGCAGAGCTTGTGATCAGATTCAAGGCTTCAGAAACAGTTGTGTTGATTTTCAAATATCAGCTCAAGCTGCTGTACTGACATAGAATGTTGAGATCCATTTGAATGTAAACAACACTTGATGTCATCAATAAGCCAATTAGAGCAGCATGAGCTATGTACTTTATGCTTCTCTTTAACCATTATCATCCTCATTTACAGTTTTGTATGTGCAGTCCTCATCTGTGTGTCTATATGGCTGTCTGCTAAGGTCAGAATCTCTATTAGGAGCTGCTCTATGTTAGTGGTTCATGAATGAATCTGTGTGCAGAATGAATCTTTTACGTGAATGAATCATTCTAACACTGAATCATATCTTTAATTCACTGAAGTTTCTTCCTTGAAAAGTGCCAACTGCTTTGATGGCTTTCCATGCCTCCACAGAATGACTGTAGCACAAGCTGGTTTAGCATTGAAGAGCGGCCTGTGCAAGGAGCATTTCATTGGTTGTGAATCTACTGAACGAATCTGTGTTTCTGAATCTGTGAGTCTGAATGAATTGTATCCACCTTTTTCCTCAATGGGGAAGTAGACCTATGGGTGAGACTTCTGTTTCATTAGCAGCTATAGGTAAATAACGAGGAGAATAACAACTTACAGTAAATGGTAAAACTGTTTGCAGTCAAACCAGTGTGTTCTTAATTAAAATTAACAGATTAAAATAATATGATAGGACACACCAACTGTCAATATCAAGCAGCAAAACAAACTGTTTTGTACATCTAAAAATAGCTGGACGCAAATGAGACCGGAAGCTAGACCCATAGAATGGACAAATGGCGGCACCCATTTTTACATCAGGAAAAAGGTGGATTGAATGACTATAAATATGCACATTGCTTTTATTATTATTATTATTCCAGGCATGAAGGATGAACAGAAATTTTTTTGAATATCAATGGTTACTTATTGCACATATTTAATAACATCCACATATTGGCTCGTTAACAACTCATAATAATTCATAATAATGTCTAGGGCTGCAATTTCATCTTAATCTTTCTTCAAGTTAATCTGATAAAAAGGCTGATTTTATTTTCTATATTTTTATAGAAAGAAATACATTCATCTTGTTCAGCGTTGTCCTCCAAATACTAATGGCTTTAAAACAAATGAAGCCCAGTAAACGTAGTAAATGTGTCTATAATATATATATATATATATATATATATATATATATAACAGAAATACACAAGCCATACTTAATACAATCATTGATTTAATGACTGTTTTGTTTGTTAGATGATGCCAGAACAAATAAAGATTATAAATATTTACTTTTTCGCCAGTACATTTAGCTCCTATAGTATTTTAATGTGTCCTCGGGTCAAATAAATCTTAATTACCTACAAGTGTTTTTGGATGTGCACATATGGATTGGGCCGCTTTGGCCCCCTGTCGGCGGTATTTGATCCTGCGTGCTGCGTAACTGGCTGCTGCTCGTCTCGGAGTTTCTTCGCTAGTCAATGCGTACAGGGGCCATATTGTTGATGTGTCACCTCGGGACGAGATCACTCACACAGACTTGACACTCACTATTTATCACGGCAGCTGGTATATGGCATTTTATATGGATTTAACATAACCGGTAAGTCACATATTTAAACTAAGATGCCCAGATCTCAACTACAAAAGCGAATGTCTATTTAATTAGCCTGAAAGCTAAGTCAATGGATGAACTCAATGGCAGCTGGCTGATATGTTGTTATTGTGAGTGTTATATACCTTTAATAATCTATAGGATTATTAAAAACACTCCGATAACGAGTTAAATGCTTTGTTAGACTCGTTTATGGCTGTTAAAGCTCCTTTGGTCAGCTTGTGGATGTTAAGATTAGATAGATCTCCACCACACAGCTGATTTTGTGTGTATTTTTTATATTTGTAGGCATTTCAGGAATCGACCGTTTTGTAGTTTAAGTTAATACCGTGTCTGGTTTAATTCAAGTCTGCAAAGCAGATAATTTTTTATAAACACGTAAAATGTATATACTTGGATAGGTTAGCCGATATGCTAAAGCTAACTGCACCTGTGTGGGGACAGCAGCATCTGTCACCGGACTTATCGCATCGATATAAATACTACAATGATCATTGCAGCTCTTATTTGCAATTATTCCTCTTTCAGTGCTGATTGTAGATAAAGTAACGAGTTTGTTGCAAGAAAAGGTGGCAGTGCTGGTTTTTGTGGACTTGACTGGGCACTGTCCATCCAATCTCTGGAGAAGAAATAGACCAACAAATATGTGTGAGACTGAAGATGACAACACAAAGACAGATCAAATACAGATAATAGGGGGTAAAAAAGGAAGTTAACCTGGCAAGGAAATTGCTTCACTCATGAAGACTCATGTGCGTCAAAAACTGTTTTAAAAAAAGTCTGCCTAAAAGTGTGATAAGGTTTATCATCCATTTAACAGCTTTTTGAAGTATTTCACTGACTTTCAGATTGTGTTAGTTGACAATGAGAATATTTTCTTGGAGAGACGCTTGACAAACAGTTGACCTTTAAAGTTTTAGTTATTGGCAGCTGCACATCTTGTCCTACAGACAAGTCTTGCTTCTCAATCAGTATGCGTGTACTTTGCTAGAATATATTTTTATTAAAGCTCTTAAAATAATTATTACCTTATGATAGGAAACCGTAATCCTACTGTATGTCTGTATACTATGTAGTCATTTATTCTGATACTGAGGTCATCAAGGTGTGTATATATATATATATATATATATATATATATATATATATATAGGCCTAACATATTTAGCATTTATTGGTGTCAAAATCAAAAATAGATGTACTCAAAATTGCTGATATGCAGACTGTACTGTACTCTTAGTACTACACTGGAAAAAAATAGTTGTTTTACATATTTCATATTGTTTTCTGTTCACTGAAAGCAGAAATTGTATATTTTCTGCTGAAAAAGCTGTTGGTAAAGTTTGTGTAGTAGATTTTGTAAAATATTTCACTGGTTATGGTAACCAGCATTTTTCGCCATTAACCAAATTTGAAAAACATTGACAGATAATTAAAAATGTTTGGGGGTTTTTCTACTATTTTAACTGGTAAAATGGGATAAACTGTGTTCTCCAGCTGTAAAAATCCAATTTCATTCCCACAGTTAAACATGCTTGAAGGGATTAGAATTTAAAATGAGAGAAAATGACATTTTAATCTCCTCTACAAATTATAATTTTTTTTAAGAGAAACAGCAAAGGACCTGCAACTCAAGGATTTAAAAATGCTCCTTATGTTGGCACAAGGTGCTCAGGCCAAGGTCCATTCTTGCACACCGGTTAAAGCTTCTAAAATAAGACTGTATTGTAACACTGATCCTGACAGTATTCGTAACACATTCTTGTTTATCCTGCTGGATGGGCTTCTGCCCCAGTTTCACTCATTCAGTGTGAATCACACAAAACCAGTGTCTTGTATCCTCAATGCCAAACAGCATTCCCTTTTGTGTTCTCCAGTGTCATCTGTAGGCATTTAGCTGGGAATGCAGTAACCCACTGAATCCTGATACAGTGACGTATTAATCAGGTAGGGTGTGAGAAGGGTATGGCGACCTTAGTTTCACAAAACTGGCATCACAAAACTGCCTCCAGGTGGAAGGAGAGCCGTGTTCATATTTTGCGAGGGAGTACCACACCTCAATCGTGGAAATGTGTGGGCTTGTACAGATAAAGTACTACCACTTGCTCTATTAATGGCAGTGTCCTGACAGCAGGTGTGGCAAGACTGTTTGCACAATCATTTTACACAACATCCTTAATTCCTGGTACTAGAAGGAAATCTGATACATTTAAAATAGCCATATGAATGTTTTACTTACTTTATCTCCAACCATTTATGTAACATAATACATAAAAAAAAAATGTTTCTGAATTTTGTGTATTGTGTTTTCCATTACCAGTGGCTGAAGGAGATCATGGAGCAGTCGGATTGTCAGAGTGAACTGACCCCTGCCTCTGACCCCTCCCAAAGTTCAGAGGTCACTGTGATTCCGGAAGGGTCAAACGATGTCTTCAGCAATGGGGGTGAACCAGTTTTAAAAGAAAACGAGGAAGACACTGAGATGGACAGTGTTGAGCTGGATGGTACTCTTTCAGATAGTGTGGACAGAGAAGGTCAGAGACCAGACATGCACATAGAGGTCAAGCAAGATGAAGGATTTGGAGAACATGCACAGGGTGATGGGAACACAAGCTGTGACAGTGGAACAGCCTCCATTGACGATGCCAGGACACCTCCAGCTGTTCACGACAGTGCTGTAGAATCACTTCCCGCCATTCTTGATGGAGAACTTGAATGTTCTGGCCTTGAAGAACCAGCGGAGGTGGTTACAGAATCAGAAGGTGGGACTCAGAATAATGTTGAGGAATCTTCTTCATCTGTTCTGAATGGGACAGATGATATTTCATCCACACAACTTGATGCATTCAACGGGTCAGCAGAACTTAACAGAACTCCTTTGACTCTTACACCAGCTCCTCAGGGTGAGGAACTGCCAGATGTTGTTTCAGTACCCCAAAACTCACAATCTAACTCCAACATGAACCCATATGACACGGACTGCAGCAGGAAACTTTTGTCTGAGATCCAGCGCTCTTTATCTCAGGAGTCTCTGTTGGATGAACTCGAGGATGAGCTGTTGAACAGTCAGTCAGATGGCATCCGCAAGGGAAGTCCTCCCAACGGGCTTCAGAAGGACCAGAACTCCATGGTTTTATTTGAGAAGTGTGTACAATACAAGTACTCCCGACAGGAGAAAGCCATCGAGAGGTAGGCTGTTGATTAATAGCTCACTTCAATCAGCTCTTGACAGGTTATAGTCCAATGCTGTTAGATTGATAGCAGCAGGAGATGGTAAATCATTAGTTTAATTTGGCATTCTTACCTGCGTGAAAATTACACTTCACTATCTTTCATTGCCAGTTTTTGGCAATAAAATCTATTCTCATTCACCCCCCATAAACTTGAGCTAATCAAGGGAAATTAGTTCATGAATAATCAGGATTGTATGGATTTTTTATAAAATTATAATTGATAATATTATTGTTTAACTAGGCCTATTATTTTATGAATAACTAATTATCCTGTAAATATACTTCACTTAACTGAGTCAGATGTTAATTTGCATACACACACTTTTGGGAATAGTGAATTGCTTTGTTAGGATGATTCAAAACAATATGTTTTTATTTATTATTTTTTTGACTGATTTATTGAAAGAACTGGCTAAGCCTAAGTGGCATCCAGCCACTAAAGACCATGCAATAGAATGACATTGGCTTTGTTTTATATCATGATTCATTGCCTGTTCAACTCATTACATTTAATTCAGACTGCAGCTCCGCAATTCTGGTAAAATATGATTTCTTTTGCTATGGTGCTATTGATTATTTTATGCTGTGATCAAACTTAGCCTGTCTGCTCTAAAACCCCCTCCTGTTCTGGCTTTATTAATTTTTGCAAGGGCATCTGGCTGACTTACGTATTTGAACCGGTCCACAGCTCTTCTGTGCTTGGCCCACTGTTAATATTGTCTTATGGGTGATGCTCATGGACACCTGTTCCCTCTTGCTAATATCATATGGTCTTTTCTACATTATGGCACAAGTTGGTGCCTTATACTTTATTGAAAGCAATTAATTGTTGTCCTTTATATGGTTTAGATCACAAGTTTAGCACAAATATTCTTCTCATTGACAAGCAAATAACAGATGGTCACAACAGAAGCACCGTTATTTCACAATGCAACAGCTCCAGTGTATTACAATGTGCTGACATTGGTAGTAACAGCTGGTAACTGTTTTTCAGATTACTTGATGAGAATAAGAAACATCAGGAGCTTATTCTTGGCATCTGCTCCGAGAAAGACAACATGAGGGATGAGCTGAAGAAGAGGATGGAGACTGAGAAACAGCATATTTGCACCATTAAGAAAGTAGTGGCAACCATAAATTGTTTTTGTGTGTTTGTGTCTGTTTTCATTTGTGTTTTGGATAACCTGACTATCTATTTGTCCAACCACTGGGATACAATGAAGTGATCAAGAAACACTGTTGTAAAGTTTATACAGTTTAGCTTGAAATTTGCTTTAATTTTCATATATTGTCCAAAGACTATGCATATGCACAAAAAAATACATTAAATAACAGTAATATTGTGAAATATTATTGCAGTTTAATAAAAGTGTTTTCTATTTGAAAATATTTTAAAATGTAAGATTTTCCTGTGATGGCAAAGCTGAATTTTTAGCAGCCATTACTTCAGTCTTGAGTGTCACGTGATTCTTCAGAAATCACTATAATATGCTGATTTGAAAACGGTTGTTTTGCTTAATATTTTTGTGATACATTTCTTTCTGGAGTCTAAAGAACAGCATTAAAATATAAATATTTCTTTACTGTCTTTTAAGATAATTTAAAGCATCCCTGCTGAATAATTTCTTTCTTTAAAAAAAAAAATCTTACTGACCCCAAACACTTTGACAGTCATGTATAATTATGCTTTTGTTACCATTTCATTTCTATTGTATCCAGAATTTTGGTATGTTCAGCTCAATGGCTCTATTTGTTATTTAAATACCTCTTCAGTATGTGGATGGCTATCCATGACTGTCCCTTGTGCACTAATTAGAGAACACTTGTTCGCTGAACAGCTTTCATTTGAAACTGGAAAAGCAGGCTTGTTTGAGAGAGACTCTAGGCTAAGAGAGACCGTAGTTCAGTTCAATCTGAAAAAGCCCCCTGTCACAGAGAGTAACAGCACAGATCAAATAGAGAAGCCTGGGGCACAGGTCGAGAAGCCGTAATTAAGTGTTGCAGTAATGACATGCAACTATTGTGTGCATTTTGCTGAGATGGTTTCTCCTCATAGTCAGAACAGGCATCTGAGGCCGCACAGATAAACACTTCCTCTGAATGAAACCTTGCCCATCTGTTTACTTTCATTCAATAGTGGCACTGTGAAAAAAATGTAACACTTGGTTCCAACACACATGGTTGCCAGAAAGGGAACTATTTATTTTATTTTTTTTTGAACCCTGAATGGAAACTGTGTCACTTATTTAAATCTTAGTTTGAATCTATTTTCATAAGCGGTCCAGAACTTGACATTTAAATGAAGGCACGGGTCGTATTTCACTTGCTGGTTGTGTATACACTGATCTGTTTTGGATCAGCTACTATCTCTCAGAGCTGCCTCTTTTGTTATTATTATTAATATTTTTATGGTTTCCACAGCCTTTTAACTGTTTGCATCTCTTGTTTTACCAGTTTGAAAGCCGGGTGGAGGAACTTAAGAAGGAACTGAAAGACTCCAAAGACAAACTGGTTCACCAAGATCAGGCCGCTAAGAATGCAATCCAGCAGATGCAGAGGGAGATGGCCTATCGACTTGAACAGGTGAGAGATCATCGCTATAGAGACACTCTTAACAAAGCCCTTCTTGCATAACAGCATTGGCTGAATTACTGTTAAATCAGTCTGTGCTCTCTGTGTAGCAGCGTCTTTTAAAATGAAATCATGTCAGTCCTGAAGTGATGTCTTGTTTGCGTGAAAGCGAAAGAGGGTCATTAAGATGGGTTGCCATCAGTCTTTTTTGTCCTCATCCTTTTTTAGTCCACACAACTCTGGGTAAATGTAAAGTCCAGCATTCGGATATTGAGGAGCCCCTCACGCTCATTTAAACTCACTGTTTAAGTTTCAGGGCATGTCTTTTGCTCTTTCACTGTCTTTGGATGCAAGTTATGCCCAAGTTATCATAGAATAGTGTGTATTCAGGCTGGTATCCGGATTGTCGTGGGTTCAAATCTCACATTAATTTAGTTTTGGTTGGGCTTTTTCAAAAAGCTCTTCAATCTCATGTAAACTCCTCAGTCAAGTGTAAAGGCCTGTCTTTTGCTCTTTCACTGCCTTTGGACTCTTTAAATATGTTAAATGCTCAAGTTTTTACAGAATGGTGTTTATTCGGGCTGGTAACCCGATGATTATAGGTTCAAATCTCACATGATACCAGTTTGACAGGACTTGTTAAAATAGCCTTTGGATGTGTAAAATATGTTAAATGCCCAAGTTATCAGAGTGTACATTCAAAAATATGAGATTTGAACCCATAACCATCCGGTTACCAGGCTGCCTGGTAACTGGATGGTTATGGGTTCAAATCTCACATAATCCTAGTTTTGCAGGACTTGTTCAAACAACACGTCAGTCAAGAGTGAGGGCCTCTTTTTTGCTCTTTTACTGCCTATGGATGCATAAAAATGTTAAAATCCCAAGTTATTATATAATGGTGTATATTTGGGCTGGTATCCAGATGGTTATAGGTTCAGACCTCACATGATTCTTAAACAATGTTTGTTTGTTTGTTTGTTTATGTATGTTTCCTTTCCCCAGGCCAACAAGAAATGTGAGGAGGCACGACAGGAGAAGGAAACAATGGTAATGAAGTACGTTCGAGGTGAAAAGGAAGCTCTGGACCTGCGGAGAGAGAAGGAGCAGCTGGAGAAGAAGCTACGTGAGGCCACAGCAGAAGTAGACAAACAGGCTCGGCGGGGAAACACACTGGCCCAAGAGAAAGGACGCCTACAGCAGCTCTATGACGCAAAGGTCATACATGAAAATACACCTTAATGCTTGATATGGTGTGTAAATCTACAGTATGCATTGATTGTATATAGGTTCTTAGGAGTCTTTGTCTTTGATTAATTTTCTGTAGGAGAATGAAGTGACAAGACTATCCCGTGAACTGGAGAAAGTGAAGGAAGAAATTAATTCTTATGTCATCAAAGTAAAGTGGGCACAGAACAAGCTGAAGAGCGAAACCGATGCTCACAAGGTAAACCAGAGAACACTGAATAAAAACCATGAATTATAACTATAACTAAAGTTTTAATACTCATACTAATTCTATAAGAATATGGTCTATATCACAGCTGTTACACTAACAACACAGAGGAATATCATTGGAATCACTTTTGGGATGAATTTTCCAGAGGAGGAATGTTAAAAACTTTGACAGCCAATCAGAATACAGCCAATTTCAAAATGCTAGTACCGTAGTAATGTGTTTTTGTCATTGTTATTCTTTAGTTATATGTAGCTTTCATTTATTTTTAATGCAGTTTTAGTTTCTGTAGTGTACTTAAAACATTTCTTAATATTATTAGTAGGTTTTTATCTAACATTTATACTTTTTTTTATTAACAAAATAATGTGTTTTAATAACAGGAAACAAAAGACAAACTAAGAGAAACAACTGCCAAGCTGACTCAAGCAAAGGAGGAGACTGAACAGATTCGCCAAAACTGCCAGGACATGATCCGCACATACCAGGTACTGTTTGCTGATGATGACGTGAAAACCGTACTGCCCACTAGAGGGAACCGTATACAAACACTTGCCCTGCATGTAGAATGCAATTTATCTGTTTTGATTTGGAGAGACATTTCAAGTAGTGCATTTATAGTTTATTGAAAAGATTGCTTCAGTCCTCTACTCAACATTAAATAAGTTTCTTATATAGTGGGGGAATATAACCTAATTTGCAGTTTCTGTTGCTTGTTATAAATTTAAGTGATTACTCCTCTCTTTGTCTTCTGCAGGAATCTGAGGAGATTAAGTCAAATGAATTGGATGCAAAGCTGCGAGAGACCAAAGGAAAACTGGAGAAGCAAAAACAAGAGCAGACAGACCAGCTAGAGGTACAGTTTCACTTCATTTACACTCAAGATTCCCTTGAGTCAAAGTCATTTTAAGAACATAAACATAGTCAATCAAGAAAAAACCCAATCTAGATTGTTTGCATGATATCAGTATATTCTTACACAGCAGGTTCTGTCATAATGTTAAGCCCTAATAATATCAATTTCTTCATTCATATTCAAGTAATGCGCTTCAGTAAAAAATAGAGGCCTTGTAAAAGTTAGTTTTAAAACCTTTTGGGGGTCACGTGTTTGTTCTTATTACACCTCATATGTCTTTGGTTTGCTTCTTTTAGCAGGTTTTGCCACTGTGCAATTTGCATTATTAACATAGTGTTGCCTGGCAGGCATCCACTGCAGATTGTGATTACAATAAGGAATAATGGCGATGCAGTGTGCAAAAGGAGGGGTTTTCATGGTAATTTTGTTTGATTGGCAGATGCACAAAGCTAAGATTAAGGAGTTGGAGGATCTGAAGAGGACTTTTAAAGAAGGCATGGATGAGCTGACCACCCTGCGGACCAAGGTGGAAACTCATTTCTAAAGATAACACTATGAAATTATCCTGTGTAAGAGTAGATTATTCTGACGCTTTGGCACTCTCTCTGGGCCTCAGGTTAAGTGTCTGGAGGACGAACGGCCCCGCTGGGAAGACGATCTCTGCAAATACAGAGAGATCGTTAACAGACAGAAGGCTGAGATCCAGAACCAGATGGAAAAACTCACCGCTGTCACTAGACTAGAGGAGCAGCACCAGAGGTTTGAACACTTGTGCCTACAGTGACCTACCACTGACCATGTCTATTATTAGTTCAGCTACCAGCTCACAGAGCCTAAACTTTACACTGCAGCCAATCTGATCTTTAGGACTAATTCTCTGAGTTTTTCAGATGAAATGAGATTAATTTGTTGAGACTAGAGTTGTCACAATAACAATACCAGTGGAATTTTTTGAAACCAATTTCAGTGCAAGGCAAACATAATTTTCTAAGTCTAATAACATTAGCAAATTGAAATCTGTGGTGTTGTCATTAATCAACATATCATGAACTAACAAGAACAATTTTTACAGAATTAATCTAGGTATGCATGATATAAATACATTCTAAATATTCATATAAATATATTATAGTAAATATACTGTAGTTCATTGGTAATTTATGTTTTATATATGTAAAATAATGAAGTTATAAATAATTATTATAAATAATCATTTTTAATGTATAATCCTAAAATAATTTAATAAAATATTGGTATTAAGTGTCTTTGTATTTAAAAAGGAAATAAAGTAATAAAATGAACATATGGAGTAGACAGGTGTTGTTATTGTAAGCTAAAATGATCAATATTAAAGATACCTGTAGATTAAATATATAATACAATGACAAGACACTTATAGAGCTGTTACCCATCAAATGAAATCTCTAACAACAAAATTCATCTTTGCACTGCAGTGGCGGCACAGAAGCTGCATCTCAATTGGTACAATTAAAAATGCATAAATAATGTAAATTTTTTTATAAAACTCTTGCTCGTTATAGTGCTTAATTATATCATATTACAATATAAAAATTCACATCTAATACACTCAAGAACTTATACTCTCAAGCACTTTTTTTGCAACATTATCTTAAAATTGTGGGTATGTATTAATTTTGGTGAAATTTGACACACTCCCTCAATAATTTCTGACCTGGTATAACAGTATAAATCATTTGTTCTCTGCCAAGGGCTGGGGCTCACTATGGGTCCTCAACAAACTTCCAAGGTGACTTAAATTGTTTAAAATAAAACAAAACAAACATTAAAATAAATTAAAACAGGTAGAGCTATGTCATAGTATTTGGTTATTTTTACAATGACTATACATCATTCTAGTCATGCTAAGCTCTAAAATATTTTGGGTGAATGGAGGTGGACTTTCAAATAATGATGTGGTGGGGGGGGGGGGGGGGGGTGCAGTGAAGTCAAACATTTTGAGATCCACTGGTATAAATCTGATTTTATTTTTGTCATTTAGTTATTTCATTAGTTATTGATTGCATTTGAAGCAGGAAGTTTTACATCCAATCAGATTAATGATGGTTGTAAATAAATCAAGCAATTTAGTGATATCCCCGCAGTTGTGATCTTGACCGGTCTTGAAACAAAATCCAGAGACCAAGACAAGACAGAGTACAAATGCGGTCAAGACCGAGACAAGACCAAGACCAATCTTGAGTATTACAACACAAATAATAAATAATACGGGAAAAAAAATGGGTGGATATAAATGTGCATTCAACACTAATCTATAAAAATTGAGATCACACTACAGACTTTATTCCCTTTAGCATGTTTGAGTGGCATCTGCATCCCACTTTCAGATCCTTAGACACATTAATTTTGCCTTGCTTCTGTTGAGCATGCAGCATCAGTACAGAAGCCTGACCTTGAGCAATCTCCCAGCGGTTGGTGGACCCTGCTGATGCAGGAACTGCAGGTGGATGTGAATCCACTGTAGTGTGATCACACGGGCCCCTGCAGCGCTGACAGAATAATTCATACCTCCGTGGCCACCTCACAGGGCCTGCTCTGATTTCACTTCTGGTGGCCACATAAATGTGTCATTCAGCTCTATTAGCTCATTCTTATTTTGAGGGTATTTAAAAACTCTACTGCAGATGAGTTATGTGTATTCCCCAGAATGACACGCACCGTGTCTGTAGTGTGTTAATTTAGAACCTTCAGTCAGACACTTTTATGGTCTGTGGAGTCATTTGATCTGGTACACCTTTATGATGAAACAAGACAAGGGTGGAAATCGCTTAAATATCACAGCCTGTACATGTGCTGGTCCTAGTGTCTGATGTGTACCTGTCTTTTTCAGGGATGATCAGGAGATCGCGTCCTTGCGGGAGGAGGTGGAGAATCTGAACTCTCAGATCACCGATTTGCAGAGGGACATTGAAGGCAGCAGGACAAGAGAGGGGGAGCTGCTGAGCTTCACTGAGAAACTGACCAGTAAAAATGCTCAGCTGCAGTCTGAGAACAACAGCTTACAGGCCCAGCTGGACAGATTGAACAGCAGCTCCAGAGAGCTGCACAGCAAACTAAAGGAGACTGAGAGATCCCTCGCTGAGATGGTAAGAAGATTGCTTGTGTTAACCCGCTCTGTGCTGGGGAGGTTTCTTAGAAACCGTACCATGCCAAGTGACAAGCTATTTGCAATTAAAAGTAGTTGAACTTCAGCCAAGCTACTCTGAAAACATTTGGCCACAATTCAAGGTACTAAAAAAAAAAAAAATTATAATCCACATTTATTCAAGCTGTTTAAAAATGCAATATCTTAACTATATAATTAACTGATAATTTATTAAAACTGTCCGCAATATTTATTTAGCATACAAACATTGATCTTAATTAGGGGGAGAGTTTAACACTTGATCACAAACGTAGACTAAATGCAATTATTTATAAATAATAGTTTTTATATCAGAAGTGAATATATTTCCAAACAGCAATGTTAAATTAAAGATACATTAGCCACAGAAAAGGAGCTGTAAAAAATTCCACTCAGGAACACTACTGAGTAATGACTGAAATTAAATTAAAATGATCTAATTTATTACAATGAACCAATGCAATGAAACACATTGGATTAGTTATCACTAGCTACAGTGCTCCCTGTTAGAATAAATAGCTTCTTTGTTTGGTACTGAAAAAGCTACACCATTATTGAAATAGCTTCGATTTTGTCATAACACTTACACTTACAGTTCAAAACACTGTGCACTAATTTGATATTAGACTTCTATCAATATGTATTGACTGTTTGACCAGTTTAATTATAGCTGCTCCTTAAAAGATACTCTCACACACACACAAAAGCTTTTATTTTGAAGCATTATTCGGTTTATGTTTTCAGACGGACAGATTGAAGAAAGAGGAGCAGCAAAGACAGGAGGAAGTTCTGGCGTTGCAGACAGAGAGAACAACACTACAGACGGAGACATCACAACTAAAGACACGTGTGGAGGAATTACGAGATGAACTGGTCACTCAGAAGAGAAAACAGGCGGCCAATATCAAAGACCTCACCAAGCAGCTCACGCAGGGTTAGTGCTTTTCACATGCAGCTCCAATTTTACTATTTATTGTTTTACATTTATGTTAGGTATGCACGATATTTATCGGCCGATGATTAATGCGCATCTTGTCAGTAAAGCCATGAGGTGCATGATTTCACATAGAGCAGCTGTTACTACACGGATAATGATATTACAAGCTGATAATGAACGTGGATTTGCGCAGCTTGTCAGTTAACAATGGCTCCGTGTAGTAACAGCTGCACTATGTGAAATCATGCACCTAATGGAATTTACCGCTGATTAGAAAACCAGCTTTACTGACGAGATGTGCATTAATCATCGGCCGATATATATCGTGCACCCCTAATTTATGTATTTGTTTATTATTTATTATATATTGAGTCCAGAAATAGTGAGAAATTATCTCAAATGCTACAACGTGCTTTTGCAGAACTAGCTTTTCATGGTCAATAAGGATGTTAAGCATCAAAAACTGGCTTTGAACCCAAATTTACCCATGCTACCAAAATGATCAAAGTCGTTTACTAAAGAAAAATCACCATAAAATCAAAATCTGGAATTTGTTCATAAACAACACTAAAGTGGCTAGTATGTGTAGATATGTAAGGAAATGCGATATTTAATACAGTCTCAGGGTGTTGTGTAGTTATGTTCATGTTTTCTGAGGATGAGAGTATGTCACACAACAGGTCCATGCTGGCATGTTTCTAATTTGGCTCGCTTCTACCAAGTTTCTCCCGCCAAAATACTGTAGAGTTGGATGCACAACCTTTGACGTCAATATGGGAAGTATTCTCCTCCCTTTAAAAAGTGGATTTATTTTTCTATCCTAAATATGCACATTTGTAAGTTTAGTTTTATTCATAATTGCTTTCTACCTCATGTAGTTTTCTCTATCAGAGCATCCCCGCGACAAATTTTTGGGTTGCGATATGACCCTCCAATTAAGAACCATTGATGCGGATGATTTTACTGCAAAATGAAAGACACTAAAGTAACAAATCATAACAATAATACATTTTTGTTTCTCCTCTGTGTCTAGATGTCTTAACTAGAATTCGATTTGTTATTTTAATAGGCGCGAAGTGAGTTACTTCCCCACGTTCCCAGGACCCCACAGGCACTGTTAGTAATTATCAAGCCATATTGACGCTCTAGGTGGGGCAGACTGACGTTCATTGCAGACAGATTGAGTTTATGTATCTGTGCCTGCCTGTAGCCGCAGGAAAGGCTAGGTTAGGGTACAAGACTGTTTCATAGCGTCTTTTCTTTGAGAGGAGAGACAAGGAAGGGAGGGCAAGGGAGAACAACGAGAGCCATGGGACTCTCTTTAGTGTCGGAGGAGGCATACAGTACGTGAAGGTATTTTTAAACGAATCTATTTTTTCCCTCCTCTTTTTTTTGGGTCCTTGTGATCTGCAGTATCTTTTCAAGGTGAACCTTAATTCTGAATAGCTGACGGGCGCTACAGATGTGCCTGGTGGGTGGGAATTTTATGGTGGGACATAACCCCCTCCCACCCCCCAGAAGGTGCAGCGCTAGAATGAGGCACTGAGTGGGACACGCACTTAGTCACTGGCCCATTACTGTTACTGAGGTGTCTGTTTCAGCTAGGAGTGTGTGTGTGTTTGTCAGTGAGAAAGCAAGAACTTATTGTGTGCTTGTGCCCTTGTGTAGCTCGTAAGAAGCTGGAGCAGGTGGAGAATGGAGGATGTGATCGAGAGGGCAGCAGCATGGGCAGCCGCTCCAGTTCTTCAGGTACATCTGTTTAACACTTCATTAGAGACGATGAGAGCGACATGCACTCAGTCATTTATATCTGTTCTTAATGAGGCCTATATATAATGCATTATAAAAGTATTCATAATGCTGCTTTATACAACAGTTCACCCTTGCTGATTTTTAGACCTCTTGCTTATGTGATGTTGCTTAATTGCAATATACTTATTAGGGCTGCACGATATTGGGAAAAAATGACATTGCGATATTTTATTTTTCTGCGATATATATTGCGAAATTTTTTCTTACAAACAAAAATGGGGTGAGCACACTTACATTCTCATTTCGTGTTGTTTGAAAACGGCTCGCTCTCTCTCGGTCTCTCTCTCTCTCTCTCTCTCTCTCTCTCAATTCAATTCATATTGCTTTATTGGCATGACATACAAAGGTACATATTGCCAAAGCATTGTACATAGCAGAATAGAAACAAACAAAACAAAAATACATATATATTCATAAGAAAAAAAAAATTACATGCAAAATAAATCCATATACATTTCTATAAACATTGATGGTACTTCTAATGTACTCTCTGACTGTCTCTCTCGCGCGCGCTCTCTCTCTCTGTCTCTCTCGTGCGCGCTCTCTCTCCCTGTCTCTCGCGCGCGCGCTCTCTCTCTGTCTCTCTCGCGCTCTCTGTCTCTCTCGCGCGCTCTCTCTGTCTCTCTCGTGCTCCCTCTCTCTCTGCCCTGTTACTTGCATGTGGTTTTCAGTCCTGTCAATTACAAACTTTCACTCTATGATGGTTAAGCTGTGCAATTAATCCGCGAATCACACTGTCAAGGGCAGGGGAGTAGCTGGCCCGTACAGTTAATGAATAACGGATCAACTACGACAGCCTACATCGCACATCCTGCGATGTGACTATCGTGGATTCGTACATCGCGATATCGATGCTTAAACGACACATCATGCAGCCCTAATACTTATAACTATTTATGAAAAAATATGGATAGTTATTATATGAAATAATAATTACTTATTCAGGTAAGCACATAATCTATTGAAACGCATAATGACCACATGAAATGTGGGTCTTTTAATGCATTATATTATAAAAGGCTATGAATAGGCTAGTTATTATGCAAGTTATTGTGAAGGTCCACACATATTCAAATAGAAAAGTCTTATTTTAAACTCTGATTATATTTCACTGTATTACTGTCTATGATCCAAAATGCAGTTTTGGTGAGGATGAAATCTGACAAGCCACAATTTTAAACAAAAATTAAAAATTCAGTGACACTTTTACAATGGATATGTAATGATATATCCTGTCTTTCAAAATATAGACAAATGGTCCCACTTTATAAAGGACACTTTAGGTAAGTATACAACTAAAATACTGTAAAGTTGTACTTATAAAATCATGCTTTAACACAAATCTATTTATGCATTTAAACCCTCTGGAATACTGACCTGGTTTACTTTCTTGTAAATGTGTTACTGTAACCTGCCATTTTTAAGACTGTGACGCTAGTCAAAGTGAATTTCTGTGGTGATCATCATTGCCAGTAGCTTTTGGGGCCTAAATCTTAACATGTACTGAACCCAGAATGTTCTTCACATTTTGTTGTGTTGTTTGCTGTATTGCTCTTTTAGTGTGACTGTAGCTGCAGTGTTTTGAATCTCATACTTTCAGGCTCTCTAAACGCACGAGGCAGCAGTATGGATGATCGCTCTCCAGAGAATCAGTCCGGTTCATCGGTGGTAGCGGTGGACAGCTTCCCCGAGGTGGACAAAGCTGTGCTGGTGGAGCGCATTGTGCGGTTGCAGAAAGCACATGCTCGTAAGAACGAGAAGATTGAATTCATGGAGGACCACATTAGACAGTTGGTGGAGGAAATCAGGAAAAAGACAAAGTGAGTGAGAACGAAAAAGACAAAGTGGAAGGTAAAAGACGATGGAGAAAAGCTTCTTTGCTCCCATCCCAAAGCTTAATTTGAAATTTACAAAAGAGCTTGAAGCTGCCTGGCTGACATTGATATATATATGTTTTCCTATATATTCAAAAGTTGTGATGAAGAACACCAAATGGAATCCATGAGTTTAATAGAAAATTAATAATGCAGAAGGATACAGTGGCACCAGAAAGCATTTGGACACGTCTAATAAAATATCAAAATGTGCCATTTATTTTTAAATTAATATAGCACAAATTTGCTCACACACACAAAAAGCCAAACCCATTAATAAAAACACAAGTTTTGCATGTAGTGTGTTTAATATTTAATACCTGTCTTGATCAGGCAATTTTAAGTGTCCAAATAATTCTGTAGTGTTGCCACTATAGAGGAGCTCTGAGCTCATGGTTTGAAGAATTTCTCAGTATTGTCCTTCCTTTCCGTCTGGTTGAATTTGGCTGGTCATTGTCCCTCTCTTGCATCCTCTCTTTCTCTTTATTTTTCTTTTGTTGGGTTTCTTCTTTATTTATTTTCTGGGGCTTCCTGAAGAAGGCTTGGATCTTGTTTGACTTTCATTACAAAAGGGAATCTGGCAGACATTCATCGTTTTCTTTCTCACACACACACACACACACACACACTGAGCTAACCTATGCTTCTGACAGAGAGGTCTTCGCAGTGATATTTATAGCTGTCGGTTCTTGCGGGAGTGATGCGTCACCGAGGTTGCTAATGATGCCTGATACATATTCATACGCACCTCCATACATGAGGAATCAAGCCAGCGGTGCCCTTTTCGCCACAGAAAATAAAAGCAACTTTTTGCTAAACAAAGTAAATGGTCTTAAAGAACAAGAGCACTTTGTTTATGCCTTTGGATGAGATAAATAATTTAACATGCCACAGAGGGCTGTGAGTTGGGTTGCCGCCACCCCTTTGCTTTCCCATCACTTGAGCAATAGGTCTTGAATCGGTCCATCTACACTAATCCACATTCATTAGTTCTATTCAAAGACACATCCCAATGAGGTCAGGCTTAATTAAGCCTCCTTAGCTGATCTTTAGCCATTACTTGCAGCTGAGCTTCCTCAAAGAGTCCGAAGAGTGGAATGTTTCCCAGTGTTTATCGATTGAGTGATTCTTTGACACATGGGAAGGTAAGATCTGGCCGGTATATCATTCAAGGCTCAGTGGAAATTGATTACAGCGTTATTCTGAGGCTGATTTAATAAGGTTTCCTTGATTTAACAGCATGACTACACCTAGCTGAGGATTTCCATTTATCTCTGAAAAGATAAGCCTAAGTATACTCACTTCGCCTCTCATCAAGGGCGGTTAGAGGAAATAGCTGATGTTCTGGAATTGATACCAAGTGACGTTGGATTTGCATGTGATAAATTTATATTGGAATGGTGCATAAATCATTGCTTTATATAGTGGTGATTGCTACATTTGAACACACCTCTTACCTAAATTTGAGCATGAACAAATCATACAATGGCTTGGTGTGGAGAGGTATGCTATTACTTTTTGAAATTTTTGTCCAGCGGATGGTGGAATGTGTGGGGAAAACAAATAATTTAATGTTTAGACCCTTCGAATTGAGATGCGTGTTATCAGAGTATTGGTAATCATGGAAATATTGTCTGGTGAACTCCAACATTGTGGCAGTTTTGCACAGACAAGGATAGTTTTCAGAAGCTTTAATAATGCAATTTGAGATCATCATGTATGAAATGCTGTCTGACTGCAAAGCTGGTTACTTTTTGACCCATATATGTGTTTTGATCAACACTTATGCATCTTGATTGAAACAGGGATTTGCTGTCTATATTTATTTTTGATAATGTCTTTGATTTGATTAGCTGTTTAATTTGAGCTCTCCTCTTTACTAATGCTTCAGCTTTAGTGCTAGAAACTCACAATCCTCATTAAATAAACATAAAGATTTACATTTTGTCTTTGGATTTCTTGAAGAAAGACAGAAGCTTAGAACTCCTATTCGAACAGACTGTTAAATCCAAACTGTCTTAATTATCGTGTCTGTTTTTCTACACATTCCTGGTGTTCTTGCTGTCTATCTTTCACTTTTTCTGCCTCTAGGCTGTGAGAATCAGGCCATGCCACTGCGCTTAAGCTATAACTGTGATCTCATTTGTACAAATAGGTCTTCAAATCAAAATCAAATGTCAGAATGGTGTCAGAGTTGTGGCATATGATGTACTGTTGTACATCTGTTGTCTGGCCTGGGTCATGTCCTGTTCCAATTCCCCCTCTCTTTCCCTCAAGTTTACTGTCAGTTCTCCACTGTCCTATATGATAAAATCCCATTTAAAAAAATCAGTAGTGGCAGTGGATTACTACCAAACTGTGAGAAAAAAAAACAAAAAACTGCAGGTTACGATGAATTCAAGTTATTGTTCATGCATGTTTAGTTAGAGGCAACTTTTTAATTTCTTTGTGTTTCGTTTTGTTAAATACTACCGTTATGGAGCTGGGGTCCACTTGGACCCCATGTTAGTGAAAGGTAAGTTTATTTGTTTTTATACCATCTTTCTTTTGTGTGTGTCTGTGTATATGTGTGGGTGTTCGTCCTTTATGTAGAATCAGCACATCACAGAGATTCGTTTGCCAAGTATATGAATTTTCCTCGTTTGTTTTTTTGATAAATAACCTCTCTGAGACAGTTTGAGTCATCAGGATGAAAAAAATCACTTTTAATTTTTAAGTTTGTTTGATAGATGCCCTAGTTTGTTCATTTCAGATTCAGACAGTGAAATGAGAGTAAATTCATCAATTCAGAAAGTGCTTACATTAAAAAAAAATCTGTTTTGCTCTCAGGCAGAGACCTTTAGCCTCAGGTCCTCTTATGTCTTTGTCTCGAGCACTGGTCTGAAGAAACCATTAGAATCGAAATTCAGGCTTTATTTGGGTCATGCGTCACTGCAGACAAAATAGATTTGATATAGCGGTGGCTAAAGAGAGAAATCTCTCCCAGAGACTATCACTCCATCATCCTTTATACAAAACCACAGTTTTTTTTTCTTCCTCCCTTTCTATTCCAGCATATTAAATGAACAACAGTAGTGATGGAGATGATAATTACTTTAGATTTCCATCTGCTCACCACTGTGGTTCAAATTGAAGCACTTAAAGCTGAATTATGGATTTTATAACTTAAAGCTTTTTTAAGATCTCTAAAACTCTGGGAATAATGTGTGTTCTCTAGTTATTTTTACTTTTTTTACATCAGTTACGATTACAACAATTAGGGATTGACATTTTGGTAGCAATTTGAACTAGGAAATTATATGTATCGTTGTTATTATTATTATTATGGACATAATAGCTTATTTTTTTAATATACACACTTAATTCCAAACTTGGGGAAAAGCTGTTATTTTTTTTCTGTGCTCTGGTGTACTTTTATTTCTCTGAGCCTTGTTTTCATTCAGATAAAGTTACATATGACATTTTACCCTTGTACTTCAATGTAATTTGATTAATTGAAAAACAATCCTTAATATACTTTCTTTCTTTCAAGAAAATCCGTTAACCAAAAAAAACCTTTCAGTCTTAAATCTAAATCAAGAAGCCTGTCCCTTATCTACACTTAGTAGATGACCACTATATTCATTCTCTAATTAAAATTGGCTAATTGATTTTTTTTTTTTTCAAGAAGTACTCATGCAAAAGTGACAATGACATGAAAAGCTGAGATTTAGCTGTTCAAAGCCTTCTATTCTGTTATTTGTGAAACTCATTTATCATCTAGATTTGAGAGAGACACTGATGTGGTGGATACGGCTAATGGGGTCCTAAAGGCTGCTGTCTTTTCTTCTTCTGTCCCTGGGTTTGTTAGTAACATCACCTTTTACCTCCTTGCTGAGGGTTATTAGTTTGACAGTGGCCTTGATGGCTTGAGATTTCATTGACAATAAAAATTGCTTTGTGTGCATGTGTATATATGCTATTCAGCTCACAATACAGTTAAAATTCTGTGTTTCCTGCAGGATTATCCAAAGTTACGTGCTCAGAGAAGAATCTGGAGCTTTGTCTTCAGAAGCCTCAGATTTGAACAAAGCCCATCTGAGCCGGAGGGGAGGTATCATGGCATCGCTGTACACCTCCCACCCTGCCGACAGCGGCCTCACTCTTGACCTCTCACTGGAAATCAGCCGCAAACTTCAGGCTGTGCTAGAGGACACCCTGCTCAAAAACATCACACTGAAGGTAGAAGTCACCATACACATCCACACCATCCACCCAATAAAATTAAAATAAGAGTTTTAGTATATCTTTTAGATCTTTTTAAGACATTTAAGCCATTTATTTGCTAATTGCACTGGGCAAAAAACAATATATCAAGATTGCACTGAAATCGATGATACAACTGCCCAGCTCTAGTATACACTAAAAGGGTTACTCAACGCCAAAATGAAAATTTTGTCATTAATCACTTACCCCATGTCGTTCCAAACCCTTAAAAGCTTTGTTAGTCTTCGGAAGATATCATCAGAATAGTCCATCTGCCATCAGTGGTTCAACCGTAACGTTATGAAGCGACGAGAATACTCTTTGTACACGAAGAAAATAAAAATAACTGACTCAGAAGGGCGTACGCTGCCTGCGTTCAGCTCATAATCTCCAAAATGGTGCTACGGTGATGTGGAGAGAAACAGAGGAGACAAATTGTTGAATAAATAAAGTTTTTTTGTTTTCTTCGTCATATTCTTGTCGCTTCATAACATTACGGTTGAACCCCTGATGGCAAATGGATCTTTAATATAATTTAATTTAATTTAAAATATCTTTAATACTTTTCTGGACTTTGACAGTGTAACTTACTTTGCAGTCTATGGGACAGTCACAAGCCTCCCGGTTTTCATCCAAAATATCAAAAATTGTGTTCCGAAGACGAACTAAGCTTTTATGGGGTTTCGTAAACACAGCAAAATATGTATGGGGAGCTATTTTGCCATTATAAAAAATTTCACAATTGCGCGGCATTTACCCTCAAAGTTAATATACGTAGATTCATGGCTACACAAAACAAGTTTATGAACCCAGTATAAAAATTCTGTAAGCCAGTAATTATTTTCATATTATAGCCAATAATACATTTTCATAATATTTTGTCTAAATACATTTGAAATGAAACACTTTAATCAAAAATCAATCATTTTGAATGCTACAAGTGGATTTAGGCATCGCCACATTAATGTACACTATAAAAAAAAATAATATTTGGATTACTAAGATTAGATGACGGCAACTGTAATTTGTATGTCCAATATCCAAAAATGATAGATGCAATAAATATTTAGTATCAGCAAGTAACTGATGTGGTACTAATATATTATGTATTCATAGACGAGCCTCTTAACATGTCCCACTCAAACTTTCTGAAAAAACAAAGTACATCAGCACCTAAGAGAAAATTGCACTCGTCAAGTGGTTTCACAGGGTCTCCATGTCCTTTCACAGCATGCGTTTGCAACAGTGTGACCATATATAGACAAACTAGGCGTTGATATATTTATGTTAGTATTGAGTTCCACAATGGTATCCACTGATGTAATTGCAATTATTAAACTAAGCTTCTGCGTAACTAGATTCCTGATGATGCTATCTGGAGAAAACAAATTTGGTGGTGATGGATGACTGTTGAGTAAGTGGGCAAATTCCCATGCTGGCAGTGACCAGTTCTCAGAGCCACATCCAGGTCACAACAGGGACGGCAGCTTTCCTGTTTGAGGGAGCACATCAGCGGGGAGATCACAGAAATTAATAAAGTATGTTTTGAGGACAGTCCACAAGGGGAACACAGAGCTCCATTCAAAGCACAATGGCAGGATTACAGTCTTTGCATGAGATGAGCAGGAAATCAGATCGTTTCGAATGCAAAACAGCCTGAAATTGCCTGATTATCCTAGCTTACATGCTCGCTTTTCCTCAAATGTGCATCTTTTTGCTTTCTGCGTGTATGAATTGAATGGCAGTGGAAATAATAGCGTTAGTCCACACAGCTGTCTGATTTGTTTCTCTCGCTACAGGAGAATCTCCAAACGCTGGGTTCGGAGATCGAACGACTGATCAAACAGCAAAGAGTGCAGGATGACAAAGCCGGAAGGAAGTGAAGCCCGTCAAGGGGAAGGATGATACAATAGCACATGCTGTACGACTGAGCCTGTTATGAAACGACTTACTCTGTTTGGGATCGAAACAGTGCTCTTTTCATCAGAAAAAGTCTGTTTTATACACTGGAGGCACAGTTCAAAACAAGGACTGAACTGCGCTAACTAAGGAGACTTATGTGACAGATGACTGGAAAGCAAAGAGATTACCAAGAGCCTATGCTCACTTTTTTCACATTGTGCCCAACTGTCCTCTCTTCGCCGTCCCCTGCGATGTAGCCTCCTCATCTGTGCCTTGATGACTCAGTTCATCAGGTTCAGAGCAGAATTGTAGTCCAAATCCAACAACATGGTGTTTGAAGCTGGTAGATGAATGACTATTCTCATAAATGCGACCCCACACTCTTATGAAGAACAAATGGGCTGGATTAATGGAGATTCTGCAGCTCTTTAGAGATTTTTTCCTCTATTCATTGCACTGCAGGTTAATGGCTGCTCCTCTCCACTCTTATACACACGTGCCAATTGATGAATGTATTATGTAATGAGAAGGACCCTTGCGTCTAGTCCCACATGCTCTGACCCAAGAGTGTGGGCAACATTCCCCATTCGAGCTGCTGCTAGGTTACTGCTACACCCGTATAGCATTATCTCTTGCTCGCAAAGCACTTAGGGGAGAAGGGCCATGCCAAAAAACACAGCTCTTGCTCTGTATCATTATGAAGTTAAACACATTAATCAGAATGAATAACTACATCTCAGAAATTTTGATACATGTAGAGCAAATCTTAACGGACCTTGCGGTTTATTCTATCTGGATTAAGTTGTAATTAATTATTATTATTTTTCCCCTCCTCTTCTGCCCCCCACCCCCATTACCTCTGCTTACATGTTTTCTGCAGAAACAACCTTGCAATTATTTTTATATTCCAGATTTTTTTTTGTATTAATATTTTTCTTGTGTATGACATTCCTGTGCAGCTTTTGAAGAGTTCGTAGCTCCCCAAAGAGAGGTAGAGTGTCAAATCCCTGTGAAATGAAGTATACATTGTAAATATTAAGGGCAAAAGTGCAATTTTAACCCCCCTCCTTGTTTGTTCAACTGAGCTGTAATCGCCCCGGCCAGCAGCCCATCTGAGACTCCAGCAAAATCAATCCAATTCCATGGTGATGTAACCATATGGTACACAACATCGTGCAGTGATGAATCCATTCCAACCAATGCATTGCAAATGCCTGAGGCATCAGTGGTCTGCTTCATGCGGGGGTGCGTGATAAAGGATCGCCCTTTCGGATGTTGCCGATGTAATTTTTTTTTTTTTCCTTTACCTTTAAAAGCAGATAATTGCCAGATCTCCGACAGTTAACCAACCATTTTAGTGCCATTCTCAGTCTTCTGGATTTTCTCACACTTGAGCCGCTATTTAAAGTAAAATCATGCCCATACACTGTGATAAAGGGTTTATAATAACTTGACATGCTGCAATATAAGCTTGTCAAGGTCATATCAGTTGTTCTAACACTGAGAGCCTGCGCTGTAGCTCTCCGCATTCCCAAATCACAAACACATTGCAGACATCTTGGAAAACCTTGGATGAAGGTAATTATGCAATGCTAGCAGAAAAATAAGCATTTACACAGAGCCCTTAATAGCGAAACGAGGACAATATAGTCTGCCGGTAATGTATCAGTGTACTTTACATTCATAATTTATTTAATGTTTCAAAATACAAGAAAGATCTCTTGAAGTATGTGTGTGTTTGTGAATGCTGAATTGTAACTGATGGGAAAAAGAAAAAAAAAATGTTGATTCTGTTTCTGGTCTGTCGTTCGTGCTTTGTTTGACTGTAGTGTGTGAAACTGTGATTATACATTTGTAGATATCTTGTACAATGGTGCAGTGTTTTTAAACTTCTGGAGTGTGTGTGTGTATATATATGTATATATGTATATGTATATATGTATATGTATATATGTATATGTATATATATATATATATATATATAATATGAAGTTTGAAGGGGATTAAAATGAAAATATAATCGGAAGTTGTTTTAATTTGTTTTAAACGTTTAATCTATTTTCTATAAATAAATAAAAAATTTATTTTTAAGCTATAATAAAAATATATTATTTTTTTAAAATATTTTGTTTTCAATTTATATTACTTTTCTATATTTTAATATTGATATTATTTTACGTATAAATTATAGAATCTAGCAAAATTCAGATTTCATGCATATCAACTGTGATTGATGTGGGAGGGTTGTTTTCTCCTACCTAATAAAACCCTATTTATTTTTTGCCACCATAACTATTCACGTTTAAATGGTTAGTTGCATTTTATCTCTCCATGTAATCTTGCATTTTCCCTGCTGTCTGCAGCCCTATCAGAGCTGTTGCCCAGTTTTAATGACTTACAAGGTGACTTATGGGTCAGTGCACACACCACGTGCCTCCCCCGACCAATTTTACCTGCATTGCTGTAGGTAACATTATGTAACAGTAGCAGGTGATATCCAAAACCAACAGTTTTTGTGTACTGGGCCTTGACTTTTTGATCTTCTTTCCCACAAACGCACAGAAACAAGGAGAGAGAGAAAACCAAAGAAAGAAAAAACAGTGCTCATATTAGGCACAACAACATGAAAAGTTCTTAGAATTTTATTACTATACTGACTTTTTCGAATGCGCATTGCATCTACCCCAATTAACTGATATTTTTAGGCAAACTGCCACAGGACATTGAGTACTGGGAACACAATTTTGAAAAATAATTTAGGTGGTGCATTTCCTGTTAGCTTCGACCTGAACTAATAATAGACATATTTACACAAATGGCTGAATGTGTTTATCAAACAGAAGCTCTGTCTTCATTTGAAATGCACACAAGATTTTGCCATCTGAACAAAACCCCTACATGTACAGCAACAGCTTCAACTTTCAAAAGTTAAACTCTTGCAGCTCTTCCTCTACTCCTCTGTCTTTTGTAGTGGACACTTGCACCCCGCTTGCTTTAAATTCATCTCACCTGTGTGGCATTTCAGAGTCTCCTGGAGGTGTTGAGAGATGGCAGGTTAAAACATTCTGTACATGGCAAAGAGCCATTGCGTAGGCTAAACTCAGTGCCTATTTTTAGCACTTCAAGATAACGTGCTCTGACACTCATATCAACCGGAGACCCCCGGAGCCTCGTTTCAATCTGCGAGGTCTTGTCGTGAGCAACAGGAATGTTGACGAGGTGATTTACCCACGTTTTGCAAATATATCTCTATGTAAATATAATCAGATCCAGATTTTTATTTTTGGGAAGTAGCATTTTTCCATTAAAACGTATTTATCTTATTGAACATAAAATGCGCAAAACAGGAAAATATTACTTGGCCAACTTATGTAACAATTATGTTTTATGACACGTTCAAGTTTTTTTAATTAATTTATGTATTTTTCTGAAAACAGAAAAATATTAGTAAAAAAAAAAAAAATCATGTCAACGACTTCTAATTTTCTCGAATATAACATTTCTGTTGAGTAGAAAATTAAATGTTGCAAAATTAAAATTCATACACCTTTAGTACGTACATGCATTTACTCCTGGAGTAATGTTTTAATGAGAATACTAATTCTTTTTCTTATTAATCTTCTTATTAATTGTATGCAATTCAATGAGTTGTAAGGTATGGAAACCCGTTTCTGCCACTAAAAAAAAAATAATACAAAGTAATTGTGACTTTTTATCTCACAATTCTGACTTTTTTTTCTCAGAATTGTGTGATATAAACTCGCAATTCAGACTTTTTTTCAGAATTGTGTGATATAAACTCGCAATTCTGAATTTATAACTCACAATTTTGACATTATAACTCGCAATTGCGTGTCAGAATTGCAAGATATGAACTCACAATTTGAAGAGACAAAAAAGTCCCAGTTATCTTGTTTTATTTTTATTTGGTGGCGGAAACGGGCTTCCATAGTAAAGGCGGGCGTACACGGTGCGATTTTTGCTGTCATACGAGTTCGCATGCAATTTTTTTTCAATCGTGTGGAAATCGCGTATGGTCGCGGCTCGTATCATTTGCGATGAATTACGAGCCGAGCAGAGTGGCTTACGAGCACTTCCCGACCTCCCGATCATTTTTAAACATGTCTAAAAAGTTCGTGAGCTATCGGTTTGAATTCGTGACATGTGCAGTTGAACGAGCCGATTTGTTGATTTATCTGAAGTTGACCAATCACGAACTCGGAAAACCACAGAAGAAGAAACACGAACAGGGCAGCGCCACGGCGAATGTGGACTATTAACCAGGAGGATAAACTCGCTGAAGTCTGACAGGAACAGCGAGCGCTGTATGATGTTTCTAGCAACGTGTACCATGCTTTTTAGTTCTCTCTCTCTCGCGCGCGCGCGCTCTCTCTCACACACGCATTATGTAGTTTACAGGGACTCTCCATAGACGTAACGGTATTCTATACTGTATATCCCCATACACTACCTCTATCCATTACGGAAAATGGATGTTTAAAATTTCTATTAAACACCGTATAGTATTTTTTTAAAGCCATTTGGTTTACGAGGGCACAGAAATTGTCCTCACAAACCATGTTTACGTTGTAATACCTATTTCAGATATTTATAAACCTACAAGAACACACACACACACACAGGGTGACCAAACGTCCCGGTTTCCTATTGCTGAAAAATAACATGTACGTGTAGGAAACAGTCACGGCTTGTATCAATATTGTATATGCAGTTATGGGAGAGGGAGAGCAGTTATATTAGGCGCGTTCGACTTGAAGCAGCGCTGCACAGAATGACATCACCTGTATGGCATCAAAGTACCGCGAGAGCGATTCAAATGCATTGGATATCTGTGCTCTCTTAGCGCTCTCGCGGTACTTTAATGTCATACCTTCTGTGCGTGCAGCGGTGTTTCAAGTCGAACGCGTCTATCAACTTCGTGCGATTGCTTCTGGAATTCGCAGGTTGTAAAATCGTGTCGTATATCATCTCGTCCGTACGATTTTCAGATAAACTCACTCGTGCCGTGTGCGTGGACATACGATCTTCCGACCATCCGAATTCGCACCGTGTACGCCCGCCTTAAGGGAAATGCGTATTCACAAGAGGCAAGTTCAAGCTCAGACCAGTGCGCAATGTTTTACTACGGTTAGGAACCACTTTTTTTACAAGTGACTGTAAAAAGCGCTATTCAAACAAACTTGTATTAAACAAGTATTTATACCGATTTCATAAGGCTCCGAAAATTATTGAAAAAGAACACAAAGCATGAGTTTCTCAGCTGCCATAGTTGCAACTCTTGCATCATCAGAACAGGGTGTTCAGTGCACCACCATTTCCATTTAAAAAACATTTTGCACCGTTTTGGGGCTGAATGTAGCCCAGGTCATTTACATATAAGGTCACGTGAAAAAGTCTTTTTTTTTAATGTAATGTAATTGTATGTTAATGTATGTACAGTAAGTAGGCTACTTAATTGCAATATTAAGTTTATGTTGTGTAATTAACCCTCAGGAAACTGGTGTTTTTTGTCTTTTCAGCTTCACTTCACATAGGCTAGTTCAAACGGGGGCAATAAATATTTAAAAAATATATAGGCCAATATATAGGCTAGATTTTCCTTATGGTTTTATTTTTTAAAAGATTATAGGTCAATTAGTTGTCATTATGATGCACGTTTTTCTGGTTTTCATTTTGGTTATCGTAAAAAAAAACAAAAAAAAAGTAGTTTACTTGAAGAGATTAACAGAGAGTTTTACACTATTGTTTAATGTGATAAATTTCATTTTGACCCATGCAAAGGATTATCAGGGTTTTCATCACACACTTCATAGTACAGTGAGCGTTGATATTGTTATCCGAAAGCGCCCTTCAGAAAAGGTGTCGAATGGAAACTACGACACTGGAATGAATGGAAGGCAGCCAGGCATGCACAGGTAGCGTATAAGTGAATGCCATTCTCTCAACACCTCGTATGGCAATTATGTATTAGTATTAACCATGTAAGCTGTTGGCCAACTTGAGAGGGAAAAACATGAGAGCGTTTTTTTCTCCATGATGTGCTCTTGGCAGCCATTTACTGCCATAAAACAACATGCTGCGCTCCAGACCAAGCGACCCTTAACTGAACTAAAGATGTGTAATGGCAGTCAAAGCTCAGAAAATGTTTTGAACTTGTTCATCAACTGCTATTAAAAGAGACTTAACTTTTATGAAGTAAGCAAATGTACTGTTCACTGACTACATGCAGTGAGCTAATCTTTTCTACTTAGGTCAGTGTGCGTTTCTTTGTAATTCTCCTGATTTGAGCACAGCAGCATTTGAGCCTCCAAGCAAATAAAAGCAGGCCCACATTGGGCCATTACGTAAAGAGTCATCAGAGAATGATAAACTAAGAATAAGCTTTCTGATTAATGAAGCAAATTCAATGCTGATAAAGCAACCAAAGCCCAATCACATGTGCACCATTTATTTCAACACAAGGGCTCTCATCTGTCACGTCTGTCCAGATACAAATGCTTGCCAAGCAAACGGTTACAAATAACAAGGTGACATGCAGCCAGGAATGTATTCATGATGTGGGCAGTGTTGTTGTTGTGAAGCGCTGCTCGGTTGTATAAGCACAGGTAATCACATTTAAATAAGGTTCATTAGCCGAAGCATTGTGGACATATTGCATTCAGCGACCCTGAGGCAGATTTAAATGCGCGAGGGCTCTGGGGACAGCTTAGAGCAGTAATGCATTTTAAAGCATCCAACCTCTTATAATTAATAGTACACAATTGTGAGTTAAAATTAAATGTATTCCCTAAAAGCTTTTCGTTCTTTCTTTGTTTTTTCATTTCTTTTCTTTTTCTGAAGCACAAGGCCTTTTACATTGGTTATATTTAGAAGGAATAAAATGATAAGCATTCAAACGGGACCTGAAACGATGTTTTTTATTTATTTATTTTATTGAACATAAAGAATACATTTTTTAAAATAAATAATGAAAAGTTCAATTGTGTTATGCGTAATTATATATATATATATATATATATATTTAAAAAAATTAAACGGCAATTTAATATATTTTCAAATGTCATTTATTCCTGTGATGTCAAAACTAAATCTTCAGCCATTACAGTCTTCAGTGTCACATGATCCTCCAGAAATCCTTCTAATATTTGATGCTTAAGTAACATTTCTTTTTTATTTGTACTGCTTAATATTTTTGTGGCAACCATGATATATTACCATTTTAAAGTTTGGGGCCTCTGCGTTTAATAGAAAACAGGTTAAAATAGGTAAAATATGTTTGCTATGTAAATAAATAAACACTGCTCTATAGAACATTCTATTCATCAAAAATAGAATACATAGAATACAATAGCCAAGATACAACTATTTGAAAATCTGTAATCTGAGGGTGCAAAAAATCGCCTTTAAAGTCGTCCAAATTAGTTCTTAGCAATGCATATTACTAATCAAAAAGGTTTTGACATATTTATGGTTGGAAATTTAAAAAATTTCTTCAAGGAACATGGAATGATCTTTACTTGATATCCAAAGGAATCTTGGCATAATTTTGACCCATACACTTTTTTTTTCTTTATACCAGTGTCTTAAGACGGTCCATGGTCAAAAATATTTCTGGATATTTCAAATTCGCATTTTAGGATGATTTCTGAAGGATCATGTGACACAGATCAGAGTACAATACAGCTTTGCCATAAACAAAACAAATTAAGTTTTTTAACAAGTTATTTTAAAGAGGTCATATAATGCGATTTCAAGTTTTCCTTTCTCTTTGGAGTGTTCCAAGTTCTTGGTGCATAAAGAAGATCTGTAAAGTTGGTAAGACTAAAGTTTCAAACCCAAAGAGATATTCTTTATAAAAGTTAAGAGTTAACCACCATTAAAAATGTGGGGGACATGTGGGGGCTTGTTCTAACATGCTCCCAAATGTCTATGTCACTGATGTGGGAAGATTTGCATAACACCGCCCAAATGTTTCACACAAAGAAAGAAGGCGTAACTTTGATTCTAGCCGATGCTGCTGGCGCCATGTTGTGGAGATGCAAAGCAATGTGTAAAAAGACAGTATAAGTCATTAAAATCCGTAATTATGTTCACATTGGATGCAACAAATGCCCCGTTTGTCATGGGTTTTTATTGTTTTTGTCTAGTTTTTGTCTTGTTTTGACTGCGAAATGCCTCACAGTATGTCAAGGGGCATAACATTTCCATCACACGCTTGAGGCATTTGGCAAATCACAAAGCACTGGATAGCTGGCCAGTCAGAGCACACCTCGCTTTTCAGACCATAAGCTTTGTAAAAAAGGACGGGTTTAAGAAAGACGGGGCATAGAGGAGAAACAATAATGTACAGTATGTGGAAAATAATGTGTTTTTAAACCACATAAACACATTTCATTACACCAAATACACAAAATAATGTTCTTTTTAGCAACATCATATGACCCCTTTAAATAGTAATAGTAATTCACAATGTTGCCATTTTTACTGTATTTTTAATCAAATAAATACATGCAGGCTAAATAAGCAGAAAAGATTTATTTCAAAATCATAAAACTAGACCAGAAAATGACACTAACCAATAGGCTATATTAAAATAATGGACCACATAATTGCACCATATTGTCGGTCAGTGCTAACTGTGATTTAAGATGGATTTCACTTTAAACAGAGTACTCCTATATAGTTTTTTTGTTTGTTTTTTTACTTGCATGCAGTTGATTCATGAAAGGCATAAGGCAAGTTGATCTGCAGAAAATTTGAATTTCCATATTTTCCTAAAGCTTTTGCTAACACTCCAATGGTGCAGAAAATGATAACATTAGGAGAATTTCATAATGCTTTGTGTTTATATTGTGATGTGAATCTTAACCAAGGGGCACACACCCTGCACCTCAACACATACTGGTAGTTTTCACATGAGTCGTGTTATTTTTTAAAGTCTAATCTGGTCAGAAATGGTGGAAAACCCAACAGTGATGCAGGTGCAGCAATCAGATCAAACTAAATGAGGTCAGCACATAAATATTTAAGGCAAACTCTAATGGGAGGCCTTTGGTAGACATTAGCCATGTTGAAAAGGACATTTTTTAACTTTCAATCAACTGCTGATGAGAGTAATTCACATATTGAGATGTAAATCGCAACTGTGTAAATAAAATAGTTAAAGATCTGTTGACATAAAATTGATCCCTCATTTCAGTAAGTGCATCTGAAACATTTTTCCATGAAAAAAACAAACAACATACTCAAATGCCAACAGATGATGGTGATGATCTTCATGACAAATGATAAAGTAATTACAAAAGCAATGTGCCTTTTCACAATAACACATTTTATTGCACGCTAGCCAACTTGACGTCAACATGATGAATCTTGTACAATACTTCACATGAGGCACTGATACATAAATTATTTCTGTAAAAATGTGAAGTTGGGACAATACATTTTTTCCTGCCCAAAAATATGTCTGTGCATCTCATTTACAGATAAATCAATCTAACATTTATAACTGGTAGAAATTCAAAATGAATGGAAAATGCAAGAAGCTCACTGCCCCATGGGCAGCTCACATTTGACACAAATAAGGTGCAAATCACAAGTAATATTTAACATCACATTGCCACGCTTTTTTGTATATCTTGTACAATGCATCAGATAAATACTGTACATTTTTAATATTTGTTTAATATAAACAACTTCCTCCTTGTACAATTTGCACATTATACAGGTATGAGGTAAAACGAGATTTAATATCACACATTCGAGAATTAAACATTCCAATAAACAATGTTAAGGCTCAAAGCCTGAAAACATTGCTATGAAGAATGACAAACACTGTTTCAACACACCACTGCTTCAGTTCGGCCACGCTGCCATTTATTACGGCTAAATACAGAATGGTTTGTATTCCAAATGATGTCCGTTTTTACAATTCAACCCTTGCAAAATGTATATTATAGATCAGTGTTTTGAACCCATTTAATCCCACATTAACACTTGTGACTGCATTTGCTTTTGAGCTTGAGGGATCTAGAAAAGTTGTATTTTTATGTGAATTTTACATGAGCTCTCAGCAATAGGCTATATGAAGGTGCAGACTGTCTAGGCTAATGTGATCCTATTTAAACAGCTGGTTTAAATAGTTAGTTTAGAGCTTTTTTATTCTAGTTTGCTCCTCTGTGTATATGATAAACATAGCTAATATTTTATGTGTCTATTATTAATGTATATTAATGTAGGCTATACTCTGTCTTGTATGAATCACATCACAATATAGACCACAATTTATTTCATGTCAATGAACACATTTGTAAATAGTAAGAAACCCATTTTGAATACCTGATTGATTCACTTGAGAAATGTGTATAAATTTCAACAATTTAAGGAATATTGTTACATTTAATGAAACAAAGAAATATATTAATGTAGCCTATCTTTGAAATAGGCCTACCTGTTCAGTACAATTGACAAAAAAATAATAAATTTTTCAGTTTGCTAATTTTCAATTTGCTTAAATTTAGCAATTTGCTTAAATGCCTTCTCAAAATTTAAATACTTATTTAGCTGGGGGAAAATGGGATCAAATGAGTTTGAATTGGTTGTTTGGACACGGCAAAATTTCAGTTGGCCTGTTATCTATTTTATACAACAGTTCGTGCTGGTCCTCGAATTTGATTGGCGGAACTGCTCTTCAAAAGTGGTACTTGGACTTTTCACTGTTTGTATTACTCCGCGCTTATTCGTGTTCACATAGGAGCAGTTCGAAGTGGAAGCGGAGCGAGTGCGGTTTTTTTCAATCCACGATCGCTCGAGTAAAACCCGGAGTTGAGCGAAGTGTATACAGAATACTTTGTGTGGGGGAGGGGAGATAGATGGTGGTCACTCCGTCCCACCCATAGGCCTATATTTAGTTTGTGCGTTGCTTGGCAATAGTCAAAAATAACGCTTTGATTTTTTTTCTGGAACTATTTTCGTCTACGAAGAAGAAATATGCGACTGGCCAATTTTCTAGGAAACGCATTACACGTCACATTGATTGTTTATTGAACAAGCAATATCACACTTTCAGCAAAGTCGTCATTACCTGATATGAAACACAAACAGCACTCTCGCTCGTGTAATATCGATTAAATTGTCACGGTTGTACTTCTACAGTTGAGACTCTGAATGGGACATCCTGCCGTTTCTTTCCAGACGGCAGTCGCTGCTGTCCGCGCCGTTACAGTCCGACCACGTCCCGAGCATGCTCTGCTCCACCGAGTTCCCAAAGCCCCCGGTGCAGCGCGACAGATCGCACGAGCTCACGTGCAGCCTGCGGTCCGCCTGCCTCGGACAACACAACAACCTCTTGAAAGCTTTCCTGAAGTCCGGACTCCGGCAGTATATGATGGGGTTGAAGGCGGAGTTCACGTACCCCAGCCAGTTCAAAAACACGAAGAGCTCCTTATCCACCACATGTGCGCAAAACACCCGCATCACGTTAACGATGAAGAACGGCAGCCAGCAGAGAGTGAACGTTCCCATGATTATTCCCAACGTTTTCAGTGCCTTCTGCTCTTTTAAAGCTAGGATCTTGGTAGCTCGTTTTCGGTTAGGTTTGCAATTAGTACCATGATTGTTGTAAAACCTTCCCTCACATTTGTTGATTTTGTTCAGCTGTTGTTTGGCTTCTCTATACACTCTGGCATAGACGAATATCATAACTATTAAAGGGATGTAAAACGATATAATAGAGGAGGAGATGGCATATGCGCGGTTGGTGATGAAGTCACAGCACTCGGGATTGTCATAGCACGCTGTCTCCTCTCTGTCCCGGGACCAGTGCATTAGGATGGGTGGAAATGACACCAGAGCTGATATAGCCCAGACTCCACAAACCACCACCTTGGCTCGTGCTTTCGTTAAAAGACTCTGATAGCGAAACGGAGAGATGATGGCGATGTACCTGTCTATAGCAATTACGCACAGGGTCTCGATGCTCGCCGTGACGCAAAGTACATCAACAGATATCCAGAATTCACAGAAGAACGATCCATACATCCAGGCTCCTCTGACCTCCAAGGCTGCACCAAATGGCACTACCAGTAACCCCATGATGAGATCTGCGCACGCCAGAGACACGATGAAAACATTGGTGAGCGTCTGGAGCCTCTGATTCCGCGCTATGGCGACTATAACCAGTATATTTCCCACTACAATGATGAACACTATCAGACCCATGATGATTCCCATGCCCACGAGCCACTGTTCGGATAAGTTAAGATCCACCGTGCCGCGTTTAGAATCATTGCTGTAGTTTACGGACGGTAAACCGTCTCCCATGGTGTGGAGAAATGAAGCGCGTTCATGCAGAACTTCAGGTCCAGTGTGGAGCGCTTCCGTTCCATCCGCGCTCTGCTCTCCAGCCCAGGCCCACACGCGTTCACTGAAAGAAAGAGCCGAGCGACAAATACAAATGTGACGTCACAGGGCTGCACAGCCAATGGTTCTGCTTTTCTAAATTGTAAGTCTTTCACTATTTGATAAACACACAGCGCGGCGCTTTTACGCATGGCCAATTTAGGACTTATGGCGCACCACAAGTTACAGGGTTCAAACATTTGAGAGCACGTGTTCCCCCTTTTGAACTGGGAAATAAACAGTGTAAGATAATTGGTGAGTACATTGACCCTATGTCAACTATGCCATAAAATGATCATAAAACACCGTTTTTTTATTTTTTATTTTTGCAGTGCTTTACATCATTAAAAAATATGGTATGGTGGCTTAATGTTAAATTATTTTTAATAACTAATCACTTTTATAATTATATTAGTAATTATATAAATTGCATTCTTTTCTCTATTTTTATGTTGTTTATGTTTAGCCAACTTAAAACCATACTTGTGCTTGTATGTGCATTTCCACTTCTCAAAAGCTCTTTATGGTGGAAAAGGGCTCTTTACATTCTAATAATGTTCTTCAAACTAAGAAAAAAGGGGTGCTTTTATGAACTGCTCACTAGTTTTTTTTGGGAACCAAAAATTGTTCTATGGCATTGCTGCAAAACCCCCCATTTAGAGGCTTTATTTTTAAGAGTGTAAACTCATGTAAATGTCGGGGCAGACTTCTCAAACATCTGGAAAATAATTTGCAACAACGCTGCCTGACAGCACAAAGCAATTACAGGGCCCCTGGACAGATACGGTGCATGTTTGCAAACTTCACAATGCTCGATTCAGTTGTTCCATAATAGTGCCCCGGCATTTTCCTGGACAAATCACCACCAGCCAAGCTATAAAAAGAGCCAACAGTAAGCCGCTTGCTTTCCTTCTGAAAACGAATGAGTCCGGGCGAGAGGTGTTTTTCTAGCAGTAGGAAGCTGTTACTAGATAAGATCATAATTGCACCTCCTTATAGCCGGGACACAGACAGGCACATTAGGCTAATGCTGCCGCTACAGAATTTCTCTCTCATTCTCATTTACATTCCAGCATTGTAGAACAGCATTCTGACCTTTTCTTCTTTAAAAAAAGTCAACATGTATTAGTAGTCCCAAAAATAAAGGCATATTTGATATTAACTGCACCAACATGTAATAATGCAGGGCCGGTACCTACATACTTTCAACCCCTTTTGTCATTGTTTGATCCATCAGATGAAGTCCTGGGACTCGTGATTGGAATGATCTAACTATTTCTAAGCGAGTGAAAGGAAGTCTACTCATGTTGCATGGCTTCAGCTGCTGGTGCAGGAATCAGGATGCAAGGCTAATAGTGTCTATAAGGAGAGTTATGCAATTTTTATGTAGCATAAATATCCCATTCAGGTACGAATGCAAATTGATACATGCATGCATTGGATTGCTTGGAATTGTGGTAATGCAGTTTAATGATGATTACTACATAATGATGGATGATTTAGACTGAAATTAGAAGGGAAAGAGATTAAAGTCTTGTGAACAGTCGTTAAAGGAATAGTTTAACCAAAATATACTCACCCCCATGCCATCCATGACGTAGATGGGTTTATTTTTTCATCAGCAGATTTGTAGAAATATAGCATTACATCCCTTGCTCACCAATAGATCCTCTGCAGTGAATGGGTGCCATCAGAGTCCAAACAGCTGATAAATACATCACAATAACCCACAAAAAGTTATCCACGTGACTCTACTCCATCAGTTAACATTAAATGTTACAATTTTAACTTTAAACATGAGTAAAACCATGAACAAAGACATGATTGTAAAGTGTAAAAAATAAAAATGGCTATATTGAAATTATGCTCTTGATTTGCAACGTGCAGTTCATGAGTGAGTCATAATTAATTGATTCAGGGGCTGTTCATTTAATGAGAGATATGTCGTAATAATGAGAATGCCCTATGAATCTTCCTCTTTTCCTAATTTCTTCCTATAGTCTTCTTTTAGAGAAAATAAGGATGTGAGCTGCAAAAATCCAGGTAACTGTTCACATTTCTATTCACAGCAGTCTAATTATCTCTAGCTTCATGCCGTTTTATTAAAATTCACAGAGCACAGTTTTCAAGTCATGGTAAATGTCTTCAGAATACTAATTCTGGGTAATATTAAATGATGAAGTTACTGGCATATTTACAGAAACACCTGCACCAAATATTCAACTTTCATTTTCTGACCTTCAGTAGGAGATCTGTTGTGGCTTTGAGGAGAAATAGTTAGAAATGAATATTTAATATAATGCTTAGGAAGTGGGAAATGAAATGTAAAGGTTTCATTATGTATTATGCATCTGTTAAACTATGAATTTTGATTGAAATACTTGTTCCAGACATTCATAAACTCTTGAGGGAGCCTGGAGATGCCACATCTGTCTATCAGTCTATGCTTCACACTCCATACATTCCATACATTTACACTTCTGGCAAATGTCACATCAGAAACAGCATCTGTCTTCCCCTCTTCCTGATGGATGGAAGGTTCAAAGGGTCATTATCTGACAAACAGCACTCTATGATCTCAGCCTTGGCTGTTAACCTCTGAAAACATGTTGTATGAGCTTCACATATGCAAACATAAACATGACTGCAGCTGAAAGTTCATTGTGTTCCCTTCGAGGTGCATTATTGAATGGTTTGAGCTTTGGAAGAGTGTATATACAGTATTTTACCCCAGAGAGACAGATGTCTACTAACTTTTAAACTATCATTTAATAGCGTTTGAATTGCCAATAACTCAGCATTTCGTGGGATTATAATGATATCAGCTAACTTTAATTTGAGAGTATACTGATAGTAGCTATACTTATGAAAGATAATGGTCCTTTTCAGCAACTATGGCTCCAAAAAAAACCTTTAGCATCCATGGAAATTTTTCATTGTCCAGAAGGTTCTTTTTAGTTGAGAAAGTTTCTTTAGATTAGAAAAATCCTTTTGGACTCTATATTCAAGAATGGATAATGAAAGTACAGTAAAGTGGGGCTCAGTGTTGTTTTGGATTCCATTGACATGGAATGCATGGATAAGAACAGTAGAAACATTCTTTAAAAGTTATACAAGTTTGGACCAGCATATATTGGTGAGTAAATGATTTTCAATTTCCAATTAATGGTGAACTATCCCTTTAAGCATGACGCAAGCTTTAAATGTGCTTCAGTCAGCACATTTAATATGCTCTTCAATCAATGTCCTTTCGCAAACGTCATCATACAGATTAATACTGACTCTTCTTTAACGTTTAATGTGAACTGTACACTACATTAAACACTAATAAGAGTGGTGCTTGGTCATGCATGACTAAGAGGGTCTTGGGTGGACGAGATGCTCTGAGTGATTTGTAGTAAATTATATGGTGCTACAGTAGGTGCTGCTGACCTTCCAGCAGTGCAAGTCTATGGCTGTGTCCCAAATGAGTGGGGTTCCCAGCAGTCGTTCCCAAACCTAGTCCAGGAAAAAAAAAATACACATTTTAATGCATTTTTTTCTCCCTAATGAAACAAACTTGATTCAACTTATCAGCCCGTTAGTAGACTCCAAAATATTAGTGTGTCCGATAAGAGAGAAATCAAAAGAATGCAGTGGTTTGGGTTCTCCAGGATCAGGATTGGGAAACAATGCTGTACACTCTGCACTTACAGCATATCACTATGCACTAAAAGTCTAGGGTAAGAATAGAATTAGGTGATCTTGTTATCCAACTACAGAGTTTGAAAGTTCCTCCACTACATAAGGAAAGCTTTGACTCATGAATGCATGGTGTCCAACATTCTACACTATGTTGATTCAGTTAAATAAGTGGTATTTACAGTGTATGTCTTGTTGGAATTTCCGGTTTGAATATACTCACACTATTTATACTGTAAAATAGTATATAGAATAAGTACACCAGGGATGGGCAACTCTAAAAGTTGCAGTTTTTGGTCAGTTTGTGTGGAAATGTAAGTTTTTGATAAACTCTTTCCACTTTTTATTTAATTTAAAGTAATAAATTAGTATCGTATGCTATTAAATATGCACTTAGTTATCACCAAAGCTCTCTCGCTCTCTCTTATTTGTTGTAGATCCTGTATCCCTTTTCTTTTATGTTGGCTCAGAAATCTATCTGAAATAGAATGTGTGTAAATGCTGCTTTGAAAGTCATTGCTTCATAGGGCAGCAAGGGAACAAGACAGCTGCTTTGAGGCACAGCCTTAGAAAGCTAGGTGAGTTTGATCAGGCTCGAAGCTAAACTCTGCTGCAAAGTTGTCTAGGCATGAAATATACGGATTAAGATGCACCTTTTCTTACAAATGTGTTTTATTGTTTTCTGTTGCCAAATTATAAATCTGATCACTTAGAAAGATCTAAACAAGATAGCACTGTAAAATTAGGACTGAGCCTTAGAAGCACGGTTTTACTTGAGCTAACTATAGCCTGACTGCTGTCAACTGTGAAAGTGAAAGTAACTGAAGAAAGAAGCAAGACTCAACACAGGGTTAATAGTCCTGTCATGGAATCATAACTGAACCTGAAAGACTAATATGGGGTTTTTACAGACGATTTACAGACTGATGTTTTTGTCAACCAACACTCAGATCTAAACACTGAGTTCATGTTGTTGCCTCTCTCAATCACCCATGGCATTCTTCAGATTATTTTAGTGCTCTTGAAAAATGATGGGTTATTCTGGCAGTGTTTTTCCCCTCCAACCCAAAATTGCAGAAACATCTTTGCCAAATTAATAAATTTGCATAATTATATTTGCAAGTGCGTAATCATTTCAAGTGCAAATGCTCTTTCACTGCTGCTGTGATGAAAGCAGAAGTGTGTCAAAAAGCAGCTGTCTTGACTGACTGCCTGTTAAATTCGAATGTTCTATTTCATATTTACGCTTCTCTTAATCTTGCATATGGACTCGGGCTCTGATTGGTAATGTGCTTTCTGGTTAAATATTAGCCTGTTGCGCAGTAATGGGCGCTGTGGCTTCTCTGGGGGATTCTTGTGAGGGGAAATGAACATTCTGATGGCATTCAGTGTTTGCTGAGAGATTATGAGGATCACATTCAGCAGCACAAAGCATATATTTTCACAGCACAGCTTTATTTGGAATTGCTGAGAACATTAAGCCAAGGAAATGGAGCGTGGTGGCAATACCACTTTTTTAGACAGCCAAACACTTCGGTGAATGGAGCACATGGTCATCTTGTGTGTGTGTATGTGGATCTTTACTGAAATAACTTGTGTAATCAATCATTAACATTAGTCAACTAAATAGGTGCACTACAACTCAAACTTGAGCATAAATGCATTTAATTTATTGAAAGAGACAGGAAAGACATTTATAAGACTTTAACATTAACACATCTTATTGACCCCAAACCATGGAATGGTATCATTAATAAATACAATAATTTTACACCATTTATTAATCGGTTTATATTATATATATTTATATTTTTACTATGAATTAAGATTAATCAGTTGTATATTTACAAATGGACTAAATCAGTAAATGTTGTTATACAAATTGTTGATTTGTAGTTCATGATACCTAATGCTTTATATTAACAAATCATACCGAAAAAAATGACCACTGAAATCTTTCTCAACATGAAGCATCTCTGCTGGAACAGATGCTCTTTTTTCATTTACAATGAATACATTTGTCCTTGTGTGTAGTGAAGAGGATATGAAAACGCTGAACACATAAATGCTGGGAAAATAAACTTTATTAGACCACTCCATCCAATTAATCTATTAAAGTGCAGAATTTGGAGGATGTATAAAAGAGCTGCCTTCAAAAGAGTGAGAGATAAATTGTGTTTTTATTAAATAGTTTATGGGCTAGGGTTCCTGCCTCAGGAAAAGCAAGCAAAATCAGCAACAGAACAGTTTTAGAGGCCATTTCTACACAGTGTCTAGATAGAAGAATCCCCAGGTCTGATTCACACTCATACTCTGCAAGCACATGATGTATCAGCAATACATTGTAGTTCCATTGTTAATGCTTAACAGCACCGAGAGGCTATTATTTCAGAAAACATGAATATGTAGATGTAAATAGCACATGATTCCCAAAAGACTGAACACTGAAATTCATGTCACCGCTTGATTACTAACACATAGCCCATTCATATAGAGTGTGCTGCTCATTGAAAAGGCACTTAAGCTTGGCAAGCAATAATAAATAATGCCAATTAAATAGCATTGAGTCTGACTGCTCATTTAAAAGACTGGGTTACGGTATATGGTTGAGAAAAGAAAAAAAAAGTGCAGTGCGGGAAATAATAATATTATCAGCCAACCCAACCATGGAGGGCTGTCAGAGCAGCTGAAATTGGCTACATTTTTACACTACACAGCATTACTTCAAATATTATTGTGTGAGAGCATGTGAGTGACTGAATGAAGATGGCTGATAATGATATCAGGCTATTTGACAAAGACATCACACAAGCTTAATCATGTGAAACACCCATAGCAGAACCACAAGAAATATTGAAAATAAGGCACTTTGTTCAATATTTGTCAGGATTTAACAGTCAGATCCTGTCTCTATAATTAGCACTTGCAATGTGAAGTGTCTGATTACTACAGTATGTGTTAACCGCGGGATGTGATTTGAATGTTAATAGGATATTCACCTAAAAAATTATTTCTCATCCCCATGTCATTCTCTTTTTCTTCTTTGGAACACAAAAAGGAGGAAAAATATATTTTTGTCCATATAAGGAGTGTCAATGTGGTCCAAAAATAAAAAAAGGTAATTGTGACTTTCTTCCTGTTGCAACTAAGGTTATATCTCACATTTGTCTCCCCCCCCCCCTCAGGTTTGCAATAAAAATTGCAATTTGTGAGATATATACCTGGTTTCACAGACAAGGCTTAAGCCTAGTTCCAGAGTAAAGTGTAAGTCTAAGCTGTTTAACTGAAAGAAACGTGCACTGACTGATTTTAAAATATATCAGTGCCTCTTTTGTCTCAAAATGCACACCAGTAATGTTTTTTCCAAGGCACGTTAATAAAAAAATTACTTCAATGTCCTAATTGAATTATTGCCTAGCCCTGGCTTAGTCTAAGCCATGTCTGTGAAACCAGGCCATAAACTCACAATTGTGCAACAAAAAGTTGAGATTGAAAAACTGTAAAATAAGAAGTTGCAAGTACCTTTTTTATTCCATGGAGCAGAAAAAACAGAAGTCAGAATTCTGAGTTTATATCTCACAATTACGATGTTTTCAGAATTCTTTTTCTCAGAATTGTAAGTAAATAAATCTTAAGTTTTGAGTCGCAATTACTTTTATTTTTTATATCATGGCAGAAAACCAGGCTTCTATACAAAACAACCTCAAATACCACAATTCTTTTTTTTTTAATGGTATGGAGAAAAAAAGTCACTGTCACAAATTTTTTGTGTTTCACAGAAGAAAGTCACACAGGTTTGGAACAACATAAAGATGAGAAAACACACATTTTCATTTTTGGATGACCCCAAATTTTTTATTTTGTCATCATTTAGTCAGCCTCAAACCTGTATGACTTTATTTCTTCTGAGCAACATAAAGGAAAATATTCTCCATAATGTTGGTAACCAAAGAGTTTTGATTCCCACTGACTTCCATTGTAATTTTTGTCCTTACAATGCAAGTCTTTTTGAACCAAAACAGTCAACATTGGGATTCTACAAAACATTATCTTTTGTGTTCCACTGAAGAAGTTCAGACAGTTTTGGAATGACATTACGATGAGTAAACGATGACAGAATTTTCACTTTTGTAAAGTATCCCTTTAAATGTGCTCCAAGATCCTTTGGGTGGACACTTATTTTAAAAGGCATGC